>NC_059341.1:52561129-52871291 GCF_018350155.1 Leopardus geoffroyi
TATCCCCCATTTATCTTCTGTGGTTCTGTTAGTCACTCAGTTTGAAATCCATGATAACTCCTCTTTCCAAATTAAAATCCCTATTTCTTAGCATGATGCATAATAAGATCTTCATACCTGTTATTTATCTGCTTCATGACTCATTTGTTCCCTTACTGTAGTGTTCCAGCCATAAGAACTACTTGTAGTTCTCAAATGAATCACAATCATTGTGGCTGTGCTTTCTACTTGGATTTTTTATTTGTTTGTTTGTTTGTTTGAGAGAGAGACAGCAAGTGTGTGCACCCATGTGAACAGGGGAGGGGTGGAGAGGGACAGACAGAGAGAATCCCAAGCAGGTTCTGCACTGTCAGTGCAGGGTCCAACATGGGGGCCGATCTCGGGAACCATGAGATTCTTGAGCCAAAATCAAGAGTTGGACGCTCAACTGACTGAGCCACCTAGGCATCCCTCTACTTGGAATTTTTAAAAGCTTTTTATTTTGGAAAAATGTTAGATTTACACAAAAGTTAAGCTGCAGAGATATAACAGACTATTCATGTGCCTTCACCTAGTTTGTTCCCCTTAGTGTTGCCTCATTCATATTACTGTGATACATTTGTCCCAACTAAAAAAACCAACATTTCTACCCGCCCGGAATTTTTATTTTTCTTTAGATTACCTACTTTATTAATAAATACTACCATGTCTCCTGTGAAACTGATGTTTTGTCCTCGGTGTTTCAGTAGCCCCTTGTAGATTTTCATAGCACTTCTGGGAATATATGAATAAGGCGGTCTTAGTATTAGAAAAGACATTGTTAGTATTGCTTAATTTGAACATGTTTGGGGCGAAAAATAAAAACAGTGATTCCACCTTTTAGAACAGCTGCTTGACCACAACAGTAGTCAGTATATAGAGAGTATTTCAGTGGATTTGGGAAATAGATCATTTAAAGCATTTGGTATTCAACAACCAGATTTTCCCCTGATTGTTGAAATCAGGATATCAATGTGGTGGCTTGAATTCATGGATCATTGTATGTGTTGGGGAAAAAATGAATCTTTGAACATTAAAACCACATTCACCATGAAATGCTCTTGTTGAGAGGAATGAAAGTCCACTTGAGGCAATAGCTGATTTGTCTCTTACCTTGTTCTCTCTGATATATACATAATGGATGGAATTTTCATTAGATGATGCTTAAAATTATTTTCTAGGGTAAAATTTGTGAAATGTGTGATTCTCGTATTTCTTTTTAATAAAGGACTCTCTCATTTTAAATTCTCATTGTACTTTTAGGTTTTCTTTTTTAGATTTGTTTATGATTCTTGATGGATGAATGATTAAAAGCAAAGATAAAACTATTTTCTACTAGAATTCTCATTATTCATTTCCAGAGCATTGAATCACCACTGATTAAAATACACTTGTGATATTTACTCAGTTCTAGATGCTTTCAGGGCCTATTCTTTGCAGTCTTGAAGGATTCTGGGACAAAATGTATCTGCTAGTGTATTGGGACCCTTATAATTAAGGGTAATGCTGGATGGAATTATATCACAAAATCCTTCTGAATTTAAACCTTAGGGCTTGGATCTGAAACTGTTACTGTCATCTCTGCCTTAATTGTATTCAGGTAGCTATTCGGAAGTTTGAAATGTGATTTTTTTTCCAACAGATTTGTTTGAATAACCAATATTAAACTGGGAATTCCAGGGCAAAGACTATCTTACTTATATTGTATTCCTTAAAGTATCTGACACATGGGCCACCAAAGACAATTAATGTATGTTTTTAAAGTAGATGTTAGGAAATACAGGGATGATATCTTCTAAAATTGAAAAGTAAGAAAAATAAATACTCTGTGGCTTTATTCTGTGCAGTACTGTGTAACACAAATATGTGTGAACCAAATATATAATTTTAAATTCTCCAGTGTTTCATTAAAATAATTGAAATGGGTGAAAGTAATTTAAACAATATCTTTGGCTTAACTCCTTGTATTGTTTCAACATCTTAGCAATATACAGAATTAATGAAAGTTTTTGCTTTTTTGGGTACTAAATCTTCAAAGTTCAGTGCATATTTTATACTTACAATATTTTTTAAGAAGAGCCATATTTCAAGTGCTTAGTACTATAGGTATCTAATGATTAAAATGTGTTGGACAGTGTAAAACTAACCCATGAGGGTAATTTTACTTAAGTCTTCTCATTTCAGATGCTGAATACTTGATCTTTATTTAGATTTCAAAAATTTGTAGTTGGAGGGGTAGATTCACATAGCAAGTGATTGCAGATACATTTAAAAGTTTTTCAGTAGTGAAATTGAGTATCAGGTATTTAATTGAAAATTAAAATGGAAGGGCTGGCCTGAATGTTAATAGTAAAAGATTACTTTTTTTTTTTTTTTGCTTTTTAAAGATTTTATTTATTTATTATTTATTCTTTTTTAATATGCAGTTTATTGTCAAATTGGTTTCCATACAACACCCAGTGCTCATCCCAACAGGTGCCCTCCTCAATAAAAGATTAATAAAATAAACTGAAAATAACAAGTGTTGACAAGGATGTGGAGCTAGCTGGTGGTTATACAATGTTGTGAATGCACTAAAGACCACTACATTATACACTTCAAAGTAGTGTGTTACATGAATTTCACCTCAATAAATAAAAATTAATTTAAATAAAATTAAAATTTTGTTTCTTAGTTACAGTTGCCTTAAAGTGTTAAGTAGCAACATTTGGCTAGTGGCTTTTGTGGACAGTGTCGTTCTATGGTAGTGTGGTAATCAATAGGAGATGGAAACTTTTAAAAAGCATTATTTTTTCTTGGCACTTGAAATATATATAGATTTTTTAAATATAAATTTTTTAATTCTAAGAATTCAGTAACCATTAGATGCTAAACTTTTCATCGCTAGAATCTGTAGCTGAACATTCTTGATACAGGCTGAGGGTAACACTATTGATAAGGTCATTGTAAGACTTAATGAGGAGCACCTAGGTGGCTCAGTTGGTTAATTGTCCAACTTTGATTCAGGTCATGATCTTGTGGTTCTTGAATTCGAGCCCCACTTGGAGCTGTCTGCTGTCAGCACAGAACCTGCTTTGGATCCTCTGTCCCCCTCTCTCTCTGACCCTCCCCTACGTGCACTTTCTCAAACTGACTGACTGTCTCTTTTTCTCTCAGAAATAAACATTTAAAAAAGTATTAAAAGAATTGAGTGAAATACTTTCAAGCACTGGATATGGTTAATTGCTCCTTTTCAGGGTTCCCATAGCACTCTGCCCCCTAAGCCTAACTGTAGTTCTTTAAGGTGTCATATGCCTACTGACATATTGTAAGCTCTTTCAGGGGGGCACTGTGTCTTATTCATCCTTATACTTCTAGCATCTTGCATGGTGCATAGTACATAGAGTAAATATTTTTTATTTTATTTTGAGGGAGAGAGAGCTCGTGTGTGCAAAGGTGGGGGAGGGAGGAGAATCCCCAAATAGGCTCCGTGCTTGAGCCTGACACAGACCTGATCCCACCACCCTGACATCATGACCTGAGCCGATACCAGGAGTCAGATGCTCAACTGACTGAGAGCCACTCTGGTCCCCCTGCCCTGTGCCCTTAAAAAAAAAAAAAAAAAAATTTTTTTAAATAAGTATTTGAACTAAAACTTTGAATCATTCCTCTGCCTCTTAGTGTACACCTTACAATGGGCAAAGGTTTTTATTAGCAATGTGAGTGCCATTAAGCCCATAAAAGGTCTGTTGTATACAGAATAAATAGAATATTTATGAATGGCACTGCCTAAGGGGCTTGCTCTGAAATGTTTTAGCCAGCATCAGTTTTACCAGAATGTATAAATAGTTGAGTTCTTCAGGTATATTTAGAAATAGCTATGATTTGCAAGGTGGTTCTGGATACACACACACATGTATACGTATATGTATTCATAAAAGTATGTTCTTGCCTTCAAGATACATGGAGAAAGGATTAATTGCGATACGTAGATAAGCAGTCTGAAAGTGTGAGGGTATCTTCAAAGGAGGATGAGTTTTTTTTAATTATTTAATTTACATCCAAGTTAGCATATAGTGCAACAATGATTTCAGGAGTAGATTCCTTAATGCCCCTTACCCATTTAGCACCCCCCCCCCCACATCCCCTCCAGCAGCCCTCTGTTCTCTATATTTAAGAGTCTCTTAGGTTTTGTCCCCCTCATTTTTATATTATTTTTGCTTCCCTTCCCTTATGTTCACCTGTTTAATATCTTAAATTCCTAATATGAGTGAATTCATATGATATTTGTCTTTCTCTAATTTCGCTTAGCATAATACCCTCAAGTTCCATCCATGTAGTTGCAAAGGGATGAGCTTTTCTTAAGTTGGGTAGATTTAGAGAGACTGAATAAAGATATGATCCCTAGTAGAGAGTTGAAGTTTAAAATGGTAAAGTTGCCTGGATTGAAAGAAAGAGCCTGGAAACATGTACATTTTTTTGTGGTATTATCTAGATAAACTCTATTGTACGTTGAACCACCTAGGAACAATGTGATAGATTTATTTGATGTTTGACATGATTTGGCGGATTTGGATGCTTGGAGTTTGGTTGTCAAGTCAGAATCTAAGTAAATTGGCTTAGTTACCAATAGAAGAGCCCCTGGAAATTTAGCTATGAATTTTACTGTGGTGATCATTTTGTAAATGGCATTTGTTTTAATTACTAACATTCACTTGTTAGATGTCATACACTTTGTACTGTAGCTAATTTGTTTATTATAATTTTAGTGATATCTAAACGTTCTGCATTCATTGTTGGAGTAGCAGATCTGCCAGGTGACTTGGGTAGTTATCTCAGTCTTGGCAAGTGCTGAAGGCTAAAGATAGGCAGTATTTAATGGAACTTAATGAGTTGGGTAAAACCAACCCTGAGGGTAAGTCTTCTCGGAGTGGCTGGATCTAATTGTTTAAAAGTCAGTATCACTGTATTTCTTCCCTGTTACAACAGGGTAGAACAGTATGGAGGCTGCTGAACGTATTGAAGTAGTACATATGGTTAAGATAAAAATAATTTTAGAAATCTAGGAGTCCCCAGGTGCCTCGGTGGCTCAGTTAGTTAAGCATCTGATTCTTGATTTCAGCTCAGGTCATGATCTCACGTGTCATGAGTTTGAGCACCGCCTCAGGCTCTGTGCTGACAGCACTGAGCCTGCTTAGGATACTTTTCTCTCCCTCTCTCTCTTTCCTTCCCATGCTCATCGCGCTCTCGTGCTCTGTCTCTCAAATAAATAAATAAACATTAAAAAAGAAATCTAGGAGTCCCAAGTAATTGTCAGGATATGTAATTCTCTGATTTAAAAAAAAGTTACTGTTTTTCTTAGCAAAATGATTAATTCAAAACCCGATTTTTCTGGGAAGAAGATCTCACTATCTTTGTCTTGTGTACAGTGGGAAGAGCAGTAAACTGGAGAGTCGTGACACTAGAGTTTTATTTCCTAGCTCTGCCACTGCCTAATGAGTATTATTCGGGGCACCTTATAAAAAGAAAGGGTGTAGTAATCTCTCGTAGTTTCTATCTGGAATAGTTCTATAGTGTTACTCATTTACTTCTGAAAATAACAGAATATTCACTCCTTCATATACTTGTGCCTTGCATGGCATCCCTGACATCCTTTTTTATCTTTATCTAGTGTGTTGTTGGTGGCTGCAATGCCAGCTTTGCTTCTCAGGGAGGGCTAGCTCGCCATGTACCCACACACTTCAGTCAGCAGAACTCCTCAAAAGTTTCTAGCCAGCCAAAGGCCAAAGAAGAATCTCCTTCTAAAGCTGGAATGAACAAAAGGAGAAAATTAAAGAACAAAAGACGACGTTCATTACGTAAGTTTTTCACTAAAAATCTGTATGTAGTAGATAGCTTTTGTTTCTATGTTGGGCTTTCATGCAAATTCAGGTTTTACTGTTCTTTAACTGTGTATTTTTGTTAACAGTAATAAACAGATGGGATCCCTTGGGTGTTAGTGTGAGAGTTCAGTGATGTATGTTTTGTCTTACCTTTCTAGTTAAGGGAGGGTAAGTATATGTGGCCTTAGAATACAAAGTCTGTATACAGTTAGAGTTTGAGGGTTCCTTTGATTCTGCTGTAAAACAAGAAAATTTAAAATACGGCGGTGTTGGTATTTTAGAAAATTTGAACATGTTAAAGGTAATAATGAAGTAAAAGTAACCAATCTGCTGCAGAGTGGTATGTGTGAATAGCAAAACTATTGGTAGTGTGTGTCTCTGTACTTAAATGTGTTGTAACACATATGTTAATATGTTTAATTACCAGATTATGAAATGTATCCTCAATATTTAGGATATAGTCTAGATGATAAGTTTTATATATGCGGGGAGCAGGAATTGATGTTGAAGCTCCAGAGCCTAGCACTCTGCCTGGTTTGTGGTGTCAGCTGGCTGATTCAGCACATCCTGAATGGAGAGCAAGAATTGACTGAAGCTGTTATTGAAAGGGAGTCCACTGCAAGGGTGAACTAGATAGAAAAAAAATAGATTGTACCTTACCTTTTCTCTTGGGATTTGATTAGAACGTAGAAGAGACTCCAGACACTAATCCAGACTAGAAGGCTTGTCTCTAAAATGTTCAATTTTTTTTTGTTACTACAAAGCTACAGTGGACAAATGAACAAACCATGGGTGACAAACTTTTCTAAGCTCTCTTTTAAGTTTCTTATTTTTGAAATAAATGTTTATTTTTCAAAGTTGGCTATTGAATTTAGGTTATGGATCCATTTTCCTTTTGACTTTCTTTTAGAAAAACAGAAATTACATCGGGTTTTTTTTACTTGAATATTGATGTGGTACTTGCAATCACACAGAAAATTGCTAAATATATATTATGGTATTCAAAGTTGGGAATCACTTTCCCGCCTCTTTGACTCAGTAGCCTCATTACTATTTTCATCTCTGTGTATACGTAGTAATCATTTAAACTTACTGTTTCGTATTATTTGGTAGTATCTATGCAATTTGCTAGTTCTTTTAAAGAGAATGGGTTAGTTAAATATCTAGTTCTTTCTTAGAGAAGGAGGGACTGGTGCCTGCTTAAGTATATGGCCTCTTTTGAGAGTGTTGTTTTTTCCAGTATTAACTAGTAAAACAGGCTGTGTAGGGAGAGTGGTGGGGAAAAACAGTCTTTTTGTTTCCTGTTTTATGGGGGGAGAATAAATATAATCCTGAGTATATGAGCTTTAAAAGATTCAGGAGCTGTCGTGTGAGCAGTCACTATTAAGATTTGAATGGCAGGGTTGCTGCTGTTGCAGTCCATTCCTTCTTTAAAAATGTGCCTATCTGTAGCAGTGTAGTAAAATCATCACTTTGCTAGTGCCTTCCTCATGTGATTCAGAAAGGTCATTTTCACTTAACTGGGAGAGAAGTATATCAGTGAACAGTAGAACTGCAGCTTAAGTCATTTTCTCTTTGATACAGTTTATAAAATTTATTTCAAAGCTTTTCTGTTTTAACATACTTCGAAGTAAAGTGGAAAGAAGAGTACAATAAATACTTGCATGTCCTTCATTTAGAGAATATGCCATATTTGCTTTATCTCCCTATATATGTAGTTTTTTTGTTCTGATTACAACATAGATTCTAAGAATGCATCTCCTAAGAATATTCTTTTACATAACTATAGTACTGTTCTTGGGAAGGATACCCATAATACCATACCTGAAGGGCAAAAAAAGAAATCAGATGGTATGTTTAATTCTGAACCACAGGAAAATAGAGCCTCTATTTTTGTGGTCTCCAGAAGTTTTTGATTGTACAGCTCATCAGTTAGAAAAAAAAAAAATGCTTGGGCACCCTATCCCAACATGTACTTACACAGTACACACAGGTAATGCTGCTGATGCACGTTATAAAACAATTACCAAGAAGGATATATGAAAAAAACATTGAGATGGAATAAAAAAAGTAGTGATACTGTTTTCTTTCCTTACCCTAATGGATCATGACAAGACCTGCTTTGGAGACTATTTTAGTTTCTATTTTTCTTAAGTGCTTATCATGCTCAGGAAAAAGCGTATTTGGAGAGCATGGACAGAATAGAGTACGCTTTATTTTCCTCCCAGTAGCCACAAATCTAACAGGAAGGGAATTTGTTTCTCAGTGTTTAAGTAAAATCATGACTTTTTTATTCCATAAATGTCAGATATTTTTTTCTTACTGATTTCCTGTTGCATTCCTAGTGTTGTGGGTTCTGCTAGTTTATTACTTGATGTTGTTTTGCTTATTTCCTTTTGAAGAAAGATCCAGTAAAAAAAAGAACTATTTAGGTGGTTGTATTGAGTATGCCAACTGGTGAAACATTTCCCCACAAAAGCTCTGGTGGATTTGTGTAGGTGTTCTGAGAACTCCATGATTAGTAGAGGAAAATCCACTTCATATAGTAGTAAATCAGAATAATGTGGTAAATCAGCATACATGTAATTCAGAATATGCTGTAGCAGGAAATCAAGCCCTCTCTTTTAATGTCAATAAAATGTAATTCTTAATTACATATGATCTTGAAAAATTACATGTATTAGTAAGCTCCACAATTGTAAAATAAATTCATTTTCCTTGTTGTGAGCAATGTTCTTATTAGGAATAAAAATAGCACAATTTATAATAATACTAGCGGGATGAAAATAGAAATTTAAAAAATGTTCTTACCAAATTAAACCTTTAGTGTATAGTTTTGTGATTACACTAAAGCTTACTCTAGGTTTGTGAGTTTATTTTTAAAAGTAGTATAAGCTTATTAATATAAACTGCTTTGTGACTTATGAAGGCATTTTTCACATGCATTTCTTTTTCCTAAACTATAGCTGTTGTTATCTCCGTTTCACAAATAAGGAAACAGGCCAAGTAGATTAAGCAGTTTGCCTAAAGTTGCACAGCTAATAACTGGTGGAGTTGGGAGTTAGAAAGAATTTTGGCGGACTCATTGACATTCAAGGATGTATTCATAATTTTTTTAGATTGTTGTTGGAAGAGTTATTTACAGTCAAGAAAATAATTGTCAAGAACTCCAAAATAATATTACCAGTTTGTCAAATTTGGAATTTTTTTTTTAAGTTTATTTATTTAGATAATCTCTACACCCAGTGTGGGGCTTGAACTCATGACCCTGAGATCAAGAGTCGCATGCTCCTCCCACTGAGCCAGCCAGGTGCCCCAAATTTGGAAAATTTTTGATTACATGTTTATAAATATAGAGTATTCCTGACATACATGTTATATGTTTGGCTGTGGTGAATTAGATCTCAGTGTGTTGATAGATGGAGATACTCATCAGATTGTTGAAAATGCAGGACTGGTGCTCAGGCAAGATGCAGGAGTAAAATATGAAATTACATGGAAAAGATAGCTGAAATGTGGAATCATGAGGTCTGAGGTTACAACCTCCCACACCAAACGGCACAATTAAGCCACATTCACTCATTAGCTTTTGTATATTCTTCTTGTCATCTAGAACCCATGTTCTGAAAGCAAAATAAAATTTTTTATTTAAACACCAGATAGATATTTGTTAATTGTTTTAACCCTTACTTATTACATTTTTTGTAGAAAATGGACTATTTGGCTGTTTGGCAAATTGTTACATTTTTCTAAATATTCTTTACTTCTTTTGTGTTGACTTTTAGCACGACCACATGATTTCTTCGATGCACAAACACTGGATGCGATAAGACATCGAGCCATATGCTTTAACCTCTCAGCTCATATAGAAAGTTTAGGGAAGGGACACAGTGTTGTTTTTCATAGTACTGTAAGTATTTGTTTTTGTTTTTTAATTATCTATGTAGGTCTGCAAGAACATGTATTTTGACTTTCACAATCACATTTCTAAACTGCTCAAAACCTTAGAATATATATTTTAACAATATCAAAAAGTTCTGCTTTATCAGTATTTTAAAAATTACTCGTATTGTTGGTTGTAAAACAAATACAGTTAACTCTTAAGCAACATGGGTTTAAACTGCACAGATCCACTTACATACAGATTTTTTTCAATAAACATAGTAAAGTACTGTAAATGTATTTTTTCTTCCTTATGATTTTAGTGTTTTCTTTTAGTTTACTTTATTGTCAGAATATAGTATATAACACACATAATGTACAAAATATGTGTTAATCGACTGTTTATGTTTTCGGTAAGGTTTCTGGTCAACAGTAGGCTGTTAGTTTTGGGGGAGTCAAAAGTTATATGTGGGTTTTTGACTGGGTGAGTGGTTGGCAGCCTTAACCTCTGGGTTGTTCAAGAGTCAACTGTATTCCCCACAGTTCAACATTTTGATGATTCAATTGAATATTTTAGCCTTTAATTTGAGCTATTTAGGAATATTAGGGTGACTTTTGGGCTTGTAGGCATTTGCAGATCAGGCTTTGACCTTATAATTAGGTGTCTTTTCTGGTTTCCTCATTTGTAAAGTTAGAGTATTAGACTTCTTTTAAGTCTTATCCCTGAGTGCTTACATGCTTTTCTTTCAGCCTCAGAAACACATCTAAAGTTGGTATTAAACAGAAATAAGATAATGGCCATCAAATTAAAGATTTATGAAAGAGGGATTTTTTTTTTAAGTTTATGTATTTATTTTGAGAGAGAGAGACATGGAGACATTGTGAGTGGGGGAGGGGCAGGGAGAGAGAATCCCAAGTAGGCTCTGTGCTGCCAGCACAGAACCTACCATGGGGCTTGAACTCATGAAATTGTGAGATCAGCCTGAGCCAAACCAAGAATCTGATGCTTAACTGACTGAGCCACCCAGGTGCCCTGAAGGAGGGAATTTTTATTTATTTATTCTACTGATGTATCCCAAGTTTCTGTAATTGTTCCTGACACACAGTAGTCTGTTTATTTGCTGAATGACTGTGTTGTTCAATATAGGAAAATTTGAAAAAGCAGTAACTATTTTTGGTTAGCTAGGAGGTAACAGAGTTACCTCTGTTTGGTAACTATACCAGAGTTTGGTAACCATACCAAATTTGAAAAAGCAGTAACTATTTTTGGTTAGCTAGGAGGTAACAGAGTTGTTCTTTTTCCCAGGCCCTTTGCTATTTTACTATGCAGTCATCTTTATTATTTTTTTTTAAGTGTTTTTAAAAAATGTTTATTTATTTTGAGAGCGGGGGGTGGGGGTGGGGAGGAAAGGAGCAGAGAGAGAGGCAGAAAGAGAATCCCAAGCAGGTCCCATATGCAGTGTGGAGCCCAACGTGGGCCACGCTTGGTTTTGCGAACCGTGAGGTCATGACCTGAGCTGAAATCAAGAGTCAGATGCTTAACCAACTAAGTCACCCAGGCACCCCGAGGTAAATTTTAGGTCAGACCTTGTTGATTTGAATCTCTGGAGAAAGAGATTGTTTTGACTCTTGAAATATAAAATATACTAAATTTAGGTTTTAGTATTTAGATCAATCAGGATACACAAGGATAAAATACAAAAGATCATATTGATACCAATTTCTCTGCTGGTTTGAATATCTGTTTTTTCCATCTCCTGTAACCTTGAGGTTTTGTTGCATTGCATTTTTACTTTTTCATTTGTGTATACTTCCAATGAAAAATTCCGAGTTTTGACTATGATTGCCAGAATTAAAGGCAACAAATGTAGAAGATTAGACACAAAGCAAGGGAACCATTGCTCTGAGATTGGAGCACATGAGAGGTGTGAGTTTGGGTTTGAGGAAAGGTGAAACTGTATATTCTCTATGAAGAAAAATTGGATTAAAAAAAATATTGGAGGGGCACTTGGATGACTCAGTCTGTTAAGTGTCTGACTTTGGCTCAGGTCATGATCTCACAGTTCGTGAGATCAAATCCCCCCACGTCAGGCTTTGTGCTGACAGCTCAGAGCCTGGAGCCTGCTTTGGATCCTGTGTGTGTGTGTGTGTGTGTGTGTGTGTGTGTGTGTGTGTGTCTTTCTGTCTCTGTCTGTCTCTCTCAAAAATAAATACAAAAAAACATTGGAAATATAGTTATCTAAATAAGAATAAAAGGATTGAAAGGAAAAACAGATTTTGTGGAGACCAAAGTTAAAATGGCTGTAATGGGAATTTTGTTGGGATTCAGCAAGATCAGGGGCTTGTTCAGCAGTGATGGTTGAAGTCCTCCTTTGAAGTTTGGTAACGTAGGCTTATGATTTGGTCTATAATTGTTCTTCTTTTCAAAGGTCAATAAGTAAGTTGTGGTCACCAGACCCATAGTATGGCATTAGTACTCATTTGTCCATTCACTTAAATACTGAGCACCTGCTTTGTACTAATGATACAGCAGAGAACAAACTGATTAAAACAAAACAATAAACTATGTCTAGTGGAAGAGACATGATAAGATGAAATAGTAGAGGAAGTGAGGGTATGAACCATTCAGTTATTAGGGGGATGAACATCATCGCTAGAGGGAAAATCAAATATAGAATTGCAAAGTGGGAATATGCCAAGTATGTTTGAAAATAGGCCAAGTATGCACGAAAGCAGAGAGAGTAAGAGTTAAGTCAGAGTGGGAAGAACCTTGTTTGACTAAGACTGTGGCTTTTATTCTTTGTGTGATGGGAAGCCGTTGAAGAAATTTGAGTAGCCATGGTCTGATTTTTTTTATAATAATTTTTATTGAGGTATAATAAATAAAACTGTACCCACTTAAACAGTTATCTAAGAGTTTTGACAATTGTACTTACCTGTGAAACCACTACTGCCGCCACAATTAAGATACAGAACATTCCCATCACTCAAAGGTTTTCTACTGTAATTTTATAGTTCATCTCTGCCTCCATCCCCTACCCTGGTGAACTCACTGATCTCTTTTCTCTTGTGGATTTTTTTTTTTAATGTTTAGTTCTGAGAGAGAGAGTGTGTTCAAGCAGGGGAGGGGCAGAGAGAGAGGGAGACACAGAAGCTGAAACAGGCTTCAGGCTCTGAGCTGTTGGCACAGAGCCTGACATGGGGCTCGAACTCACAAACCCTGAGGTCATGACCTGAGCTGAAGTCGGACGCTTAACCGACTGAGTCACCTAGGTGCCCCTCTTTCATGTGGATTTTAATGTGCTCACTTGTTTTGTGTGTTGAGGACAGAATGTAGGTCAGGGTGGGGGAAAGAGACATCAGCCTTTTTATCTCAGGTGAGAAAAGGCCAGAATGGTTATGGTGGAGATGCTTAGAATGGTTAGATGTGGAGAAGGGTTAGATTCTGGATATCTTTTGAAAGTACTACTAACCAGAATTATGATGGATCAGATGTCAGGTTTGGTAATGAAAGTAAGGGATGCCCGCAGTGTTTCTGGCCTGGGCAACTGGGCAAAGTAGTGGAGTTGCTATTTAATAGAGGCTTTGGGGAAAGCAGATGGGGGAGAGGGGAGTGTCAAGAGCTATAATTTTGATACATTCGGTAGAGAATCTACTCCCTCTTTAACTTAGGCACACGGATGTAAGAGTTTGAGCTCAGAGAAGAAGTATGACCACAGATACAAATATGTAAGTTTTCAGCATATTAGTGGTATTTAAAGGAATCAGACTGGATAGAATCATGTAGGAACTAAGTATAAATAAAGAAGTCTAAGGAGTGAGATTTGGGGCTTATCACTGATTTTAAAGGACAATAAATCTGATGAAATAATGGTTTGGTAATGAGCAAGTATCTCTCCATATTAGGGAATAGTGGTGACAATGATGAGTACAGTTGTGTTTTAAGAAATGAAGCATCAACATTCACATGCTTTCATTAGAGCATCTCCCTTGTGATGAAATCCTTAGGTTCACCATGGGAGGAATAGTTATGATCAAAAAAGTGAAGGACCTAAAAATAGTGGTGATGATATTAGGAGTCTGGAAAAATTATTTTTTAATTTACAGAGACAAAACCATTTATGAAGATGAAAATAAGCTTTTTAGCTGTAGAAAACATTTGAGAGATTTTAAGAATATACCTATGTTTGTCATACAAGGTATGACAAGTTTTTTTTCCATAAAAACTAAGGAGTAGGGATGATTTGCATCTCAAGTGACCTTGTGGAAGCACAAGTACCTTGACTAAGGAAGAGCCACAAAAGTAGAGTGTAATCTTGAGGAATGCTTTTTGCTGAGGAAAGTGGATGGAAGAGGCATCAGTCTGGGAACAGGTCTTCGTGGACATAATAGAAAAGAAAGGAGTGGGGCACCTGGGTGGCTCAGTCGGTTAAGCATCCGACTTCAGCTCAGGTCATGATCTCACAACTCTTGAGTTCGAGCCCCGCATCGGGCTCTATGCTGACAGCTCAGAGCCTGGAGCCTGCTTCGGATTCTGTGTCTCCTTCTCTCTCTGCCCTTCTCCCACTCACGTTCTATCTCTCTGTCTCTCAGAAATAAATAAATGTAAAAAAAATTTTTTTAAGAAAAGAAAGGAGTTAGGTGGACAGGTTCACCAAGTTCCATGACTAGAAAGGTTTGGATGGAGGTGGTTATGTGTTAAGCAGAATCGCTTCTTTTAGTAGTCAGATATTCAATACGAAATGCAATTTTAAGTTTCCTTAGTAATCAAATAAGCATTTATAGGAAATAACTGTGTAGATAATGAAACGGTTTTGCAGAAAAATATATGTGTGAGGTGGTACTATGCTATATGCAGTTTGCCTAATTTGTCGTCTTTAATTGAAACATTTTCTTCCGAGCCTTCTCCAGAAGAGGTCAGCAGAATCCTAGTTACTAGTCAGTTGGTTTGCATTGTTTTTATATTATAATTTTTTGTAGAGGTGTTTTGTTTCAGCATCCTCAGATTTGTATTTAGTCTTTTAAATTAATCTTATTATCAAGTCTAGAATTAGAGTACCTAACTATTGATTTTTAAGTAATGGGAGTTATAAGTTTTATTGATGTATAAAGTGCTGTTTTTACTTTAATATAATGCTTCAACATATTTTGAGGTGGCTGTTTGTAGCTTAAAGTTGGTGAAAATACTGAGACTTCGATTATGAGAACACTACAGTGCTAATTTTGCTAATATGGAAGTTGTAAGAGTTACAAAATACCTTGTAACTTGGTCAGTTATTATTTAAGCATTATCTTAATTTTCAGAATCTAGTAATGAATGACCAGTATATTACCCTTTGTTAAAAATGTTTATTTTTGAGAAAGAGACAGAGCATGAACCGGGGAGGGTCAGAGAGTGAGGGAGACACAGAATTCCAAGCAGCTCCAGGCTCTGCGCTGTCAGCACAGAGCCCTACAGGGGGCTCGAACTCATGGACCGCGAGATCATGACCTGAGCTGAAGTTGGGCACTTAACTGGGCACCCCAGTATATTCCCTTTTTTATACTTTATGTTATGTAGGTCTTTTTAATTTAGGTTGATCTGTAGATTCCTTATAATTGAACCTGAACACTGATTGGCTGTTTCATTTAAAGTAACACAAACCAACCAGCAAACAAAAACACCCAAGCAAACAACAAATATCTTAGTCATAAATTACAGACTTCTCCCATCTCCGCAGTTCTTTTTTCTTTACCATCTTATTCTTTAAAAATATTTCAACTAGGGGCACCTGGGTGGCTCAGTCGGTTGAGCGTCCGACTTCGGCTCAGGTCATGATCTCACGGTTCGTGGGTTCGAGCCCCGCGTCGGGCTCTGTGCTGACAGCTCAGAGCCTGGAGCCTGTTTCAGATTCTGTGTCTCCCTCTCTCTCTGCCCCTCCCCCACTTGCACTCTGTCTCTCTCTGTCTCAAAAATAAATAAACATTAAAAAAAATTAAAAAAAAAATTTCAACTAATAATGCATTGTTGGTTGGCAGTCTAGCTAATCTTCAGACTTTAATAGTAAAATAAATAGCATTTTTCAGTCCCTTAATAAAGATAATATGGTATTAATATTTGGGCATACAAAATTTTTTCAACTCCTTTTTTCTCTGTTTCTTTTGTGAAAATATATGATCAAAAGGTGAAGCTGCTATTAAAGCAGATCAGAACAAAATTCTGTGATAATATCTGGTCCAGGATATGAATACTTAAAAATTCTTAATTAGAATCAAAACTGCTTTTTATTGATGCATTAAAATAATGTTTTACAAATCATTTTTATGATCTCTTATATCATTACTAGGTAATAGCTAAGAGAAAAGAGGATTCTGGAAAGATAAAACTTTTGCTTCATTGGATGCCTGAAGACATGTAAGTATTTGAAATACTGTATAATTAATAGACTCTCTTATTTTCTTTAAAAAAATTTTTTAATGTTTATTTTTGAGAGAGACAGAGAGAGTGTGAGCTCTGGAGGGGCAGAGAGAGAGAGGGAGACACAGAATGCAAAGCAGGTTCCAGGGTCTGAGCTGTCAGCCCAAAGCCCAGTGCGGAGCTCGAACTCACAAACCATGAGATCATGATTGAGCCAATGTCAGATGCTTAACTGACTGAGCCACTCAGTCATCCTTCTTATTTTCTTTTTAATGTTTATTTTTGAGACAGTGAGTATACAGGTGCACATGTGGGGGTGGGGCAGAAAGAGAGGGGACAGAGGATCTGAAGTGGCTCTGTACTGACAGCAGAGCTGAAGTCAGATGCTTAATAACTGAGCCATTCAGGTGCCCCATAGACTCTCTTATTTTTATTATGATCTTACACTCAAATATTTACTGTGTTTGAATAGTTACTGTGTTTGCATATAAAAGAATTACAGAAATTAGACTGCAAAACATTTTGACCTGTCAGGGTTAAAGAATCTGTGAAAGTTCTTTTTTTTTTTTATTTAAAAAAAAATTTTTTTTTTCAACGTTTATTTATTTTTGGGACAGAGAGAGACAGAGCATGAACGGGGGAGGGGCAGAGAGAGAGGGAGACACAGAATTGGAAACAGGCTCCAGGCTCTGAGCCATCAGCCCAGAGCCTGACGCGGGGCTCGAACTCACAGACCGTGAGATCGTGACCTGGCTGAAGTCGGACGCTTAACCGACTGCGCCACCCAGGCGCCCCAAGAATCTGTGAAAGTTCTTATAGTACCTGGCTCAAGTTACAACCTTTACAACTAGCTGTTTCTGTTTTCAATAAAAGTTGTTGTAGCAATTTTTAATCATTTTTAGAATGTAATTATTTTTATGATTTTTAGATGACCCTCAGGCAGTGTGCAAGCAGCCTTAGTTTTGCCTGTGTTTGAATCATTTAAAAAAATTCTAAACATTTTCTAGCTCACAGTGATAAAGAAAAATCATTTGGCTTGTTTTCCAAAAGCATTATATTTTTCTGGCCCTGAAAATCCTTAGGTTTTTCATGTTTTTATGTTTAATTTTCCTTTTATCTTTTTTTTTTTAATGTTTATTTATTTTGGAGAGAGAGAGAGCACAATTGGGGGAGGAGCAGAGAAGGAGGAGGAGGAGGAGGGGGAGAGAGAATCCTAAGCAGGCTCAGCACTGTCAGCACAGAGCCTGATGGAGGGCTCAAACCCACGCACTGTGAGATTGTGACCTGAGCCAAAATCAAGAGTCGGATGCTTAGCCGACTAAGCCGCTCAAGTGCCCCTCCTTTTATGTTTTTATTAAAATTCTTTTTGTTAGAAAAGGTAATAAAGGTATATAAATCATAGAAGTTTGGGGTAAAATCAATAAATACCAAGAATAGAATAAATGAATGGACTCTCATTGTGTATGCTTGGTTTTTCACAAATTAATAGTATGTGGTTAACATTTATCTTTTGTTACTCGGTATTTTTCTACAGTATTGTTTCTCAGACTTCATTCTAAGGAGATGTTAATGTGATGTGAATTAAGAGTTCTTCAATAGATTTGAGAGTTTACAATACATGTTAGCATATTAGTAAAGAAATCCAGCTTTTTTTTAATCCTGTGACTATCAAACTTCCATTAACGTAGAACATATTTTCCACACACATCCCCTCCATCCAGGTTTTGTGGAAATGCTACTGTAAAATATTTTGAAATGGCTGTGTAAAATTTATTTAATGAACTCCTTTTTTTGCTGAAACACTAAAGGTCCCCGTTTTTCTCTACTGTTAAAGAGATATTAAGATCAGCCAGTACACAAACTATGCAAATTATTGATGGGTTTCAATACACATCGCCTTCCTGAAAATTTGTGCCAATTATAATCCTACCCACTACATTAGAGAGCTTATTTCTCTGGTTATTAACACTGTTATCATTCTTACATTTTATATTTCTTTGATTACAAATAAGATAATTTTTAAACTGTTTTTATCTTTGGTGAATTGTTGGTTTGTATCCTTTGTCTATTGTGTTCCTTTTTCCCTGATGAATATTCACCTGTTTCATACTGATTTGTAAGAGCTCTTTTTATATTAAGGTTATAAACAGTTTCTTTAAAGTATAGTCAAATATCTGTGTATTTTTAGTATTTTGGATATTGATCAGTATAAATATCAATCAAATTGCTTTTATTTGAATTTCCCGATAGGATTGAATTTCTTTGAATTCAGGATTTTGGTCATGTGCATTTTTTTAAAGTAGAGTTTAATCTACTTGAGTGTTTATTTATTTCTTAACTTGGTGTTACCATAAGGAATATAGTCAGTATTACTATAATAATATGATATGGTGAGAGAGTAATTTTTGGCATTGTCGAATTACTATGTTGTATACCTGAAACTAATACAGAATTGGATGTCAACTATACTTCAATAAAAAAAAAAAAAGAAAAACTCCATCAAGTCAAGTTCAAGTATGACATTTACTCATTGAACTAAAAGACAAGGCAGTGTTCTATAATATGTGTTTCTAAGTTTGATATGGCTTTGCCAGCAAAAATTCCTAATTCATTCCCAAATTCATGCCTGAAATTTCACTGTCATTTTTTTACCTGGGACTCCGCATCCCGTTGCTATTTCTTTGGCTTCTGGGAAGGTTGTTAATTTCTGTGGCTCAGTCACGCTAACAGAAAAGTCTGGGTAATGTGAAGTTATATAAAGGGTAAGTTTAAAATGAATGCTATTTCATTTATGACTTGTTTTTTAATTCATAGTCTGCCTGACGTGTGGGTGAATGAAAGTGAACGACATCAATTAAAAACTAAAGTAGTTCATTTATCAAAGCTACCCAAAGATACTGCCTTGCTTTTGGATCCAAACATATACAGGTAATTTAATTCTTGATTAGATGTTTTAATTTTTGAATCATAATCTTAAATTTCCCTAAACTTTTTGGATATAAGGTTAGGACTTAATTTTAAGTACTGAATTTCAGTACCAAGCATAGCTTGCTTTCTGGAGCTTTGTATATGGAAATTACATTATGAAAGCTTATAAATTGTAGAATCCAGAAAGATAATTATTTTGGTAAAGTTTATATGCCAACTTAATTCCAGATTTATCTTACATAGCTTAAATTCTAATGTACATACTATTTTGAAAATAAGTGTCTTTTGTTTACATATGTAATTCTTTTTACAATACCAGACTTTTATGGATCTGGGAATATACCACAAATGCCCTAAAATACCATAAATGATGAATTTTTAAACTTCTACTCTACCCAAGCCTTTAGAACAGTTTAAATATTGTTGTGTTTGTTTTTAAGAGGTAGCTCAGTGTTCACATTGCTAATAATTTTCTGATCTGACCTTTGTTTTAGTGTGCTGTGCTTATGAAGGTATAGGGGGGGAAGGAGAAGAGACCAACATTTCTGACTATGTGCTGAGTCACTTTGCTAGGTGCTTTATATACACTTCATCCTCACAGCAGCCTGTGAAGTAGGTGTTACTATCTCTGTTTTACAGATTGGAAAACTGAGGCAAGAGTTTAAATAGCTTGCCTAAGGTTACACAGATAGGGTATGACTGAACTCCACACTGCCTCCATCCAAATGACGTATACTAGGGTGATTCAGAAAGTGGGGAAAATGCTTAAAAGGCACTCTTTATGAGCAGATTTTTATGTTTTAAAAATCAATTTCAACTTGATACGTATTTTGCATAGGAATAGGTTGAATAAGAATAAGATAGCATATAATAATTGATAATCCCAAGTGTGAATTTTAGCTGTCATAAAGAGACTCTGTCCCTATGTCAAATCCTGTAGCAGTTAAACACTCTGAAGGTTCTGTTTATTCTATGACTCAACTTTCTGGAATGTAATTCAGTATAATAGGATTTCTATAATTTAAGATCTCTTCTGAGGGAAATTCTCACATAATGAATGGGACTTGCCTTGTGGAAACCCCAAGATTCTTAAGTTTTCCCTATTCCCCCCCAAATTATTATTTTTTAAGTTTATTTATTTTGATTGGAGGGGGAGGGCAGAGAGAGGAAGAGAGAATCCCAAGCAGGCTCTGCATTGTCACCATAGAGCCCAACTTGGAGTCGATCCAACGACTGTGAGATCATGACCTGAGCTGAAATGAAAAGTTTGATGCTGCCGACTGAGCTACCCAGGCACTCCAACCCCGCAAATTGTTTTAAAGATCTTCTAGTGCAGATGCTAATAATAAGTACAATAAAAACTTGTTTTCTGTGTGATGGAACTGTGTTCTTGAGAAATTAACTATTAACTATTGAAAAAAAATGGTGAAATGACCTCAGAGGAGAGATTGAGGGAAATCCACTATCAAAAATACGGGCAAGTCATGATTTACCTTTTTCTTTTTAAGAAAAATAATTGAATATTCTTTATTTACTGGTACTTAATTTAGGGTTTATTTCTGCTGACTCTTTGAAGGGAGTAATTAAAATTAGCATTTTAAAAGAGTGATATTTGGGGAGAGCCACCCTGCTATTAGAACTGGTTGTAAACATCCCTTAGGCAGAGAGTTGACAAAGGGGCATGAATCTTAATTATAAGATTCAGACTAACTTTGTGTTTCTGCCCTGCATTCTACTTCTCCCTCTCTGAGGCGCTCTTCCTTTTTCACAGACAGCTTATTTTTGCTATTTTGTGTATATAGGAAGCAATTTAGATATTAGTGAAATTAACTTAAAAAAAAAAAAAAAACATTTGGTTGCAGAACTATTGTCCAAAAGAGCATAGGAATTGCATTGTATGTTGTGAAAAGTGTTAAGTCTGCAATTCTAAATTGATGTCACTCTTGGGTAATGAAGGTGTTCTTAAGACATATTAAATGCATCTGTGGAGTTAATTTTCTTTAACTGTATTACTGCCCCCTGCCCCGGTCTTAACATTTAATTTTGACTCTAAATTTTCATGATTCTGCTATTCCGGAATTAGAATGGAGTCTTTCCTAAAGTGGTACAGATTAATAGAACTGGCTACATTTGCTGTGGTGTAACATGTGAGCAAGGTCTGGATTTTGATTTGGAGAACTTGTGAAATTAAGTAAAAAGAATAAAGTGATTATTCAGACTTGTTTTAGGAGAAATATTTTGTGGCTTATACATATCTCAAAATGAAAGCATGACAAACCTAAAAATATATTAACTTCAAAATGAAACTAAAAAGAACATATTTATTCAAGGTTTAAACATCAGTTTTAAAGTCCTAGTTGGCTAACATACATGTGTTAGGCATGATATTCTTTTTTAGAATCACATTAGCCTACATAAAAAGGATTTATTAAAAAGCTATATTATATAACTGAAATTTGCATCCATTAATGTATGAATGCTTTGGAAATAAATTTTAATGATCAGTGATTATCACACTGCCTATATCTTATTAATGTTTTTAATGTCTCTTTTGAAATACTTAATGTGTTTTTGATTCAGTCCAATAAAAGAATATTCCTTTTTCTCTTTTTCTAGAACAATGCCGCAGAAGAGGTTGAAGAGGTAAAAAATAAATAAATACATAAAAAGCAAACAAGCGGGGACACCTGCAGTCTTAGTCACTGACAATGGGTTTAGTAAAAGTTGCACATTAGAGTCATAACCCCCTTCCTTTTTTTTTTCTTAAATCCGGTATTTAGAATAATATTTATGCTTAGTGTAAACATTCTGTGAATGAAGTAGGCTCTTCTGTGGAATATATTAATATATTACTGTATATCCACATTTTCATGGAATGGTACTGTGGGAGACTGAGCAAACACTCTTCTGGCAACTTAGTGGAACAGCTTCTTAAAGGCTTTGCATGCTTGCTGCTTTAAGCTGCTTTTTTTTCCCCCTTTAGCAATTACAGTAGTTTATATTGGAAAGAAAAACAATTACAACATGTGCCCTTAAATTACCAAAAGCACTGTAAGGATATTTGTCTTGACAGTGTCTGTTGAGTTGAAGTCATATTAGGAAATATTTAGACAATGAAAATTATCAAGAGATAATTATGATAAATAGATGTGATTGGTTGCCATTTGTGTTCTTTTGCAGAACTCTGATAAGAAAAGTGTTCAATTTGTATTTAAGCAAACAGTGAACGACATTTGCAATCAACTAAAAATTCGTCTATCGAATTAGGGCTGAAAATTTCTGTTAAAGAGTGTTGCAGTATGTCTGGTGGCTCCCTTTTCAGGACTAGGGTTTTCTCATGGAGTACAGTATGTTAATATTTACCTATATAACTAATCTGTTAACGGTTTTTGAAAAACCTCTATTTCAAATTATTTGAATAATCCTCATATTTTCATTTTAACCTATATAAGCCTCTAATTTTTTTTCTGAGGAAAGCATTTGGTTTATAAGCTGTTTTATCTTAACATAAGAAAAATTGTATTTTTTTTTTTTTTTTAAGTATCTTCAAACTGAATCCTTTATGCACCAAAGTTGGTTTTGAAAAGGAAAATAAAATCACTTTCTTGCTTGGTAAGCAAGAAGCCATATGGATTTTTTTTAACTTACAGAAATGGAAATATGTGTAACTTGTTAGTATTGTATCAAACAAATGTTGCATAGAGATAATAGAACATTGCTTGTAAATAATTCAGCAGATTTGTAATATATTTTTATATTATGAAATGTACTGTAGATGTTTTTCTAGAGGCATGAAAGTTAAATGTATATATTATGGGTAGAAATAATATTGAAGGATATTGTAATTCACTAGTGCTGCCAGAGGAATTGTTAATAAAGCACCTTCTTTAACAATAAATGTCTTTGCAGACTTAAGGGACTATGTACTACTGTTAATATCTATAAGAACAAAACACATTGAACATCCTTCCAGAAAGTCTTTGAGGGAGGACCTATACCCATAATAGAATTATGGCACTCATTTCTGACAGTGACCGTGAAATCAATTATTTCCTTACTGTTGGAAGGACATATTGTAAAGTATATGTGGTTATATGCAGTCAAACTGCAGAAAAATACTCCTGATTGAGGAGTTTTCACTTTACTACAGTGATATAAAAACCAGCAGTTTTTACACTAAATTTTTTAAAGAAAAGAATAGACAAAAATATAGAATTAAGCCTTTGGTTCCAAAATGGGAAAGGTTCCATGATACATAAATCATTTCTCATTTACTTTAAAAAAATTTTTAAAATAATAAAAATTATGGGAGACTTTATTCGTTAACAGTGGGGTAAAGAGCTATCTATATACATGAAATGAGTCATATAAAATTAAATGAAGTGCAAATAGAAGCACTGCTACTATAAGACATTCTGGAATGGTTGTTTAATAAGGGTATTATCCATTTGATCTGTAGCAAATGTGATTTATTTTTTAAAAAGAAAAGGAAAGCAGTGTGTTTTACTTTTTTTGTTTTCTTTTGCTTAAGCACTTCATCAATTGCTTTATTCTGTATCTACGAAGTAATCTGCGATCTCCTTTGTTGTTTTAAAATTTTGATTTGTTATAAAATTGCCAAATAGAAGTGTTTCAGATATATAGTTTGTACCTGTATTTTTTATTTTATTGCCTCATGTTCTTGTAAGTCATTCTTAATTGACCGATGATTGTAGACCTTGCCTGAGTATTTTTTCTAATAAAACAAAGCAAATCACATTTAGCTTCAAAATTGTAACAATTCAATTGAATTTTAAAACGACATCTGAAATATACATCTCATTTCCTTTAGGGGCACAGCAAATAAATTAATTTTTTCGTGTAGAAATATTTAGATGTCAAAACCTAATTTCATGGTTATTGATTAGCTAGCCTCTGAGTACTGAATCTCTCATGGTACTTTGCTGCTTATCTGACTTCGGTCTGATACTATATTAACACACCAAAAAGAATATGGAATTGAAATAGTTTTGTAACTTGTATATATACACACATACAATTAAGATTGGGAAATAAGTGTGAAATTTTTAACTTATAATAGTTCATTTAGTGATGTTTACTCCTTTAAATTGTTCCTCCTGACCCCTATATGTGACATATTTGTAATATGGCACCTGAAATAATCTCTTACTCAAAATCCATTGTCTAGTTCAGCAGCAGACAAACTGCAGCCCACAGGTATATCCATTCAGGAGAAAGTATGACTGCTTTCTCCCTGTAGTAGCAGAGTTGGGTAGTGAGAACTTAGGGCCTGCAAACCTAAAATATTTACTCTCTGACCTTTTAAGGAAAAATTTGCCAGTTCCTGGTATAGTTGATATAATTTTTGGAAAAATAAACCTAAACCACACAACCTAATCTACATTTTGATTTGATAATGTTAATTTTGGTAATACACCAGTACAGTAAAGTTCAGTAAAAGTTGTTTATACTTTTCAGTAAATATTGCCATATTAGGTATCTGCAACAAATGGTGTTTTTAAAAAAAATTTTTACATTGAATTTCTCAGTTTCACCATTTGTGTTTTTGTATCTTTAGGACTAAATGAGATTTTGTAAGTCAAGTTTATGTTTAAACCATAAGGCACATTTGCTCTATATAAAAGAATTTTGGAAGTGGAAAATATTGTAAAATTTAAAGTTGTTTATTTTTCTAATAAACTTTTTCATATATAAATCTTCCCTAAAGTGGACACATGACTTCTGAATTTCAGATGAAAGGAAATTAAGATGGACAATAATTAACTCTCAATGCATATTTTAAGATTTGTTTAACTCTGATTGAAAGCATTGATAATCATGTCAGTAAATCTTTGACTGTAAAACTTTTTTCCCTTTCACACCTTAATAAAATGTTTTAAATATGCAAGTACTCTTAAAAGGATAGAATTTGCCACAATTACTTAAAACATCTTTTATTGTTTGCTATTTGAATTCTTGTTTTAATAATATATGATCAACAGAAGTGTTAGATATTCGGATAAAATTTTAAATGGAAAAATATGGTTGGAGTCTGTAAAATAGTTGGGTGCTTTCTGTATAAACTTTTTTTGTTGTTGTTGTTAAACCTTTAATACCACTGCATAGTTCTTTAAAAGGCAGACACAAATTCTTAGTTTAGGTAGATTCTCAGTATGAAAAACTGATATTTCTCTGTAAAGAAGGCCTAGGGTTGTAGACCTACAAAGAGATGCTAATATACATACGTAGTCTTTTTTAGAAAAGTAGTTAAGTCATAAATGTTATTTGAATTTTTTTTTTTTTTAAGATTTTGTTTTTAAGTAATGCCCAATGTGGGGCTTGAACTCACAACCCCAATATCAAGAGTTGCATGCTCCCCCGACTTAGCCAGCCAGGCACCCTGAATGTTGTGGGTTTTTGAGAGAGGAAACAGTACATTTTGAAAATTAAAAATATTTTTCTAGACAATTAGAGACTATTTCTTAAAAGGATAAAATTTGTTAGAAAATTTCTTACATGTTTTTCTTTTTTAATTCTTAAAGAATCTGTGACCTGGTAGAAGGTTATATAATTCTAACATTATAGCTTTAATATAAATAAGAGCCTGCAGAATTCTTTTTTCTTTTTAGGTTAGAGTATTTTGTCATTTCCAATGGTTATGAGCCTCAGAGCCTTAAAAATGTAATGAAATGCTGTATTCTTATTTTTAATTAAAAAATTTTTTTTTAACATTTACATACTCCAATCAGATTTTTCTGAATCAGTTTTGCATGGTACATAACACATAGTTCTATTACTCTGAACATAAAAAGGAGTTGTTAGTGGTTAGGTCAGGAATTGCAACCCACATTTTTTTCTACATCAGTATTCTTTTCACTATACCACACTGCTTTTCACAATGTGAGAGAGGAAATAAATGTACAGTTGCAATACCACTATAAAGTTGTTTTCAGTGTTTCTGCCACAGCCAGTCCCTAGCATGATACATGGCACAAAATAGTCTGTAAAGGATTTGTTGAAAGAGTATTATAGGTGAGTACTTGTTACAGTAACATATTTTGGAGAATTCTGTCCATAAAACACTAGTAGGGTTGAAGCAGTCAGCTTAAACCATACTGTGATAATGTTACGTACTTTTATTTATAAACCTATAAAGGGAATTGTAGTTTGTCTAAACATGCTCAGTGTAAAGGATTACTGATGCTGTATTTTTATATATTCAGTTGTAACCATTTTTGGTTTATTTGATTTTGTGAAAAAGGTGCTTGATTTAGTTTTTGGTAAAGCCCCATTTTTTTTATTACAATAAGATCTCAGTTATATTTATGATATGAGTAATATGTTTAAGTAATAGTGATTTGAAGGAGTTCTCCAGCACTTGATTTCTTTATTTAAATGTTTTGTTGTCCCACAGCATTGTCCCCACTCAAGGACCTTTTTCTCTTCAATATTTATATGCTTCTGCTAAAGAAAAATCTTAATGAATTTATGTGTCTTACAAATCTTATGAATTTATTAAATTGCCAAGGATTTATATGTTTATTACAACCATTTCATGAATCTATGCCTAACAGCTCTTATATTAGGTTTACATTTGGGGTCTTTTTCCTTTTAGAAAAGCAGAAATAATTTTCTGGAGAATATGTAGCAAAGGAATAATAATAGATTGTAAAACATGAGCATATTTACTCTTAATAGCTGGGCCCAGTGTGGATAGTTTTATATAAATGTCATTGAGTGTTGCAGAAGAGTGGGTCAGGAGATTCCCAGGTATGTCTTCTTGAATTTCAGAGATTAAGAAAGCCTAATTGGTTATCTTCTTATTACCTAAATATCTTTTTAATACCTGCATAATGCCCCTAAAAGATTGTAGTAAATGTCATTCTTTATAGAAGGTAAGAAAGCTTAGTTAAGTTTCTGTGAATCTCTTTCACTGTATGTTCTTCCCTAAATCAACCAAAATGTCTAATTTTCTTTTTAAATGTAATTCAGAACAGCTGGCAGTTCATTCAGAATTTGTCTTTAACATTGATAGTCGTTAAAAATATATCTTAGTGTCTTTGTATTAAATTATATTTGCAAAAATGAAGACATTAACAGTATGAGAAATAGGGATAAAAGTGAAAGTCATTACCTTCAACTGAGCACGCTTCTCCTGGTCTCCAGATAAGTATTTTGATGATTCCTTCCCAACCTTTGTGTTTGCTTCTTAAATTGTTATACACTCAGTTCTAGGATTTGGCTTTTACTCAAGACATCTGTATATAGATTTCATTCTTTTTTTATGGCCAGGTGTGATACACCTTAAATTATTTAGCCATTTCTTAATTGGTTGACATTAAGATTGCTTACAAATTTATTGCCATGTAATTAATACAGCAGCATTCTTGAAAATATAGTTGAAAAGATTTCTGTAGTGTCATTTCCTGGAAGGGAGTATTAGCTGGCTTAAAAGAGTTGTGAGTTGTGTCTATTTTAAGTTTGTTATTACTGAAATGTTTTTCTGAAAGGGTGGTGCCAACATAAACTGGATGTGAATGCTTTTTTCCCTGCCCTGTACCAATACTTGAATATTACCAACCTTTAAATTTAGTCATTCTAAGGTGGAAAAGTGAATTAAGAGAATTGCTTGTGTTTGATTCTCAGTTCAGCTGAAAACTGTGGTTTGGGGGAAGTTGAACCCTCTATGCCTGCTTTTTTTCATTTATAAAATGGCATGCTATTATTACCTGAGAGGATTTGTATAGTCCTTGTTTTGATGAGCATGGTTTGACGGGTACAGTCTTAACCTGTTTATCTTATCCTTTCAAACCCACTTGAGATGTATGGTCTTTTCTTGTCATTGGAAGAAATCTATGTAGGTTCCTTCATCTTTCTGATTATTCTTGGGGAATAAAAAACTCCCCAGTCATGGGTGATCACAAAAATAATCTTAACTAACTTCAGTAAGTATTTTATTTGTCAGTCAATCTTAATTGTACAGTTAGGTGAGTTTTGACAGATGCACCTAACTTTGAAATCAACAGTTGAGACAGAACATTTCCATCACTTCCGTAAGTTTCCTCATGCTTGTTTGTCCTTCTTTTACAGCCCAGCCCAGGCAACCACTGAGCTCTAGTCTCCATGTAGATTGGTTTGCATTTTCTAAAATTTAAATAAACAGAATCATACAGTATGTACTCGATTGTGTTTGGCTTTCACTCAGCATAATGATCTTGAAATAGATCAATAAATACTGTAAGTATTTACATTTTCTGCTGATCTAGTGATACTGAACATTTTTTGTTATTTTCTGTTCATATTTTAGGTAGTGGGGGCACAAGATTTCTGAACTCTTCTGACTTCAGATTATTATTTCAGATCATTATTTCAGATTTACTCTAAGTACAAAAAGACTTCTGGGATGTGATTAGGCAATGTTGAAGAATGAATTATCCGTTTAATCATAATTTATGTCAGTTTTTAGGTTACTTGTGTGGCTTCAGATGGAAGTCCAAGTATTTATACTGGAGATTTTAGAGCAAGTATTTCTAGCAAAGAAATTTGTTGCTGTTGTACTAGGGAATGTCATGAAGTTAACTGTTAGCCTTCAAATTTAATAAAAGATTAATGGAACGCAAACTCTTAGGGCATTTGCAATGTGCAAGGCGCTGCTCTGGATGCTACGGGTTCAAGCAGTGAACAAAATAAAATATTCTTGATCTCATGGAACTTATAAGTGTGGGGATGGGAGATGACAGGCAATATGCAGATGAGTAATACATATAGAGGGGGAAAGGTGGTGGAAATTCTGTGAAGGAAAACAAAGTGGAGGGAGGGATAGAGAATTTGTGACGTGATTTAAGTAGGGTAGTTGGTAAAACCTTATTGATCGGTGACATTTGAGCAAAGCCCTGAGAGGCTGAGTGGGAAGTCATGCAGGTATCTGAGGGATTAGCATTCCTGGCAGAGAGAACAGCAAGTGTAAAAACCCTTGAGGCAAGATCATTTATTTAAATACACATGAGTTTCTTACGTTGTCCTACTAGGATTCCAGGTACTGGTGATGCTGCATTCAACAAAACATTAAAAATTCCAGCTGCTTGGAGCTTACATTACATCATGCATGGTGTGTTGTAGGGCTGGGGTTGATGTGAAAGGACTTTATCTTTGAGCAGATGGGGAGCCATTGGAGGAATTTGAGAAAAGGATCTGGATTATGTTTTTCAAGAGTCACCCAGACTGAAGAATTGACTATAAGGGAGCAAAGGCAGAAGCTGGAAGACCATTTTCTTTCTCTTTCTTTTTTTTTTTTTTTAAGTTTTATTTAGGTAATTTCTCCACCCAACATGGGGCTCAAACTCATGACCCTGAGATCAAGAGTACATGCTTCTCAACTGAGCCAGCCAGGCACCCCTTGGAAAAGCATTTAAAAACTGAATGCTTATTCAGGAATTCAACCTAAGACCTAGTAGAGACAGATACTATTTGATATGCTTATCAGCTGCCAAATGGTGGTAAAGAATGATCAATGGTTCTAGTTACTTGTGATAAAAAATTTAGGTACACTAAGACAACTGCTTATCCCTTACAGCCTGTGTACCAAACACCAATTTAAATGAGTCACTTTTTTTTTTAACCAGTGTGACATTTTATTTTTTATTTTATGTTTCAGCCAGAAATTTTTTTAATTGAAATCTAGTTGCTAGACAATGTTACATTCGTGTCAGGCGTACAACATAGTTATTCAACAGTTCCGTACATTACATAATACTATATTCTCTACATTGTACTTGTCATCCACATGACTTTATAACTGGAAGTTTATATCTCTTAATCCCCTTCACCTGCTTCTCCCACCACCCCACATCAGTTTAAGCTCTTTATTTATGAGTCTTTTTAAAAAAATTATTACTCATTTGTTTAGATTCCATATGTAAGTAAAGTCATAATATTTGCCTTTCTCTGACTTATTTCACTTAGCAAAATACCCTCTAGGTCCATCCCTATTGTTGCAAAAGGCAAGATCTTTTTTCTTATTGCTGATTGGTATTTCATTATTTTTACATATACATAATATATGTGTGTGTGTGTGTACAATATACAGTTATATACATATTACAATACAATATATACATATTAATACATAATATATATTAGTACATACATAATATACATATACATTACAATATATACATATTATAATACATATGTGTATACATATGTATATATATTGTATATTTTACACACACACACACATATACCATACTTTATTAATGGACACTTGGGCTGCTTTCATATCTTGGCTATTGTAAATAATTCTGCAATAAACATAAGGATGCATATATCTTTTTGAATTAGAGGTTTTGTGTTTCTTTAAACACCTAGCAGTGGAATTACCAGGTCATATGGTATTTCTATTTTTAATTGTTTGAGGAATCTTCATACTGTTTTCCACACTGGTTGCACCAATTTGCTTTCCCACCAACAGTGAACAGAAGTTCCCTTTTCTCCACATCCTTACCAACACCTTTTATTTCTCGTGTTTTTGATACTAGCCAGTGTGACTCAGGTGATACCTCATTATAGGTTTTTCTGTTGTTTTGTTTTGTTTTTTATTTTAGAGGGAGTGTACGTGGGAGAGAGGGGCAGAGGGAGAAGGAATCTTAAGCAGGCTCCATGTAGGGTTCGATCCCACAACATGATTGCAATCATGACCTGAGCCAAGAGCAAGAGTTGGATGCTCAACCAACTGAACCATGCAGGTGCCTCTTCATTGTGGTTATGATTTGCACTTTCCTGATGACTAGTGAAAATTGAGCATCTTTTTAGGTGTCTGTTAATCACTGTCGTCTTTGGAAAAATTTCCATCAGGTCATCTGCCATCTTTTAATTGGATGATTATATTTTTTTGGTGTTGAGTTGTAGGAGTTCTATATATATTGTGAATGTAACCCCTTAATTGGATATATCATTTGCAGTTAAGTGAGTCATCTTACATATTTTTCCTTAATAATGTGGGTTAAGTAGGCATCAACATTATCGCTTGGAATAATAGGAATAGTGAACACCAAGTACCAGACTCTGTTCTTAGTACATTAACTCATTTAATCCGTACAATAACTGAAGTTGATATTACTCCATTTTATGGTGGAGGAAGCAGCTGCAGAGAGGGTGAATGATGTTTCCAAGATCATGTAAATAACAAGTATTTGGAGAAATTTCTTACAGAATTTGTGAGTGATATCCCAGAGAAAGCAGCTTTGAAACTGGACATAGAAGGGGCATCTGGGTGGCTCAGTCGGTTAAGTGACCGACTCAGCTTGGGTCTTGATCTCAGGGTTATGAGTTTAAGCCCCACAATGGGCTCCATGCTAGCCGTGAAACCTACTTAAAAAAATAAAAATAAAAATAAACTGGATGTAGGACATGGTGAAATTTGCCAGAGGAAATGGCATGTTCAAAGAAGACAAAAAGTTTAGTACAATGGTATAAATATTTAGTACCCAACACAAACTTACTACTTTGAACAAAAATGAATACATTCTCTTTATGCTTTGCAGACTTGGGAGTAGGGAGAAGTATGTGTAACATAATTTCTGTCCAGTGTGAAGTGTCACGTCGGAGCTCTGTCTGGAGCATGGTGGAAGCACAGAGAGCATTTGGCCAGTCCCAGAGCATCAGGGCGGGCTCCCCTCAGAGGAGAACCCACAGTTACCTTTTAAAGATTATGACCAACTTAGTGCTGGAGAATGGAGGGGGACATGGGGTGGTTTAACATAGGATCTCCATGTGCGCAGCAAGGAACAGCCTGGTGTTTAGGTGGAGGGGTTGCCTAATGGGTGTGTGGGAAGTCTGCAGAGGTAGGGAGGGTCCCCTGCTGAGGGTCTCGTCTCCATTTGTCACAGTTTGCACTTTACGTAAAAAATTAGTGTAAGTAATTTAAGGTTGCAAGAAGGGAAATGACGGTCAGATTTGTTTGGTCCACCTGTCTAGTAGTAGATGCAAAACTGGGCCTGGTGAAGAGGCAATGGAAATACCAGTCCGAAGGCTGCTGCTCTGTCTTGCTTTCCAGATAGCAGAAAATAAGGAGTAAATCAGGAAGCCTGGGTGGCTTAGTCAGTTGAGTGTCTGACTTTTGATTTTGGCTCAGGGTATGATCTCGTGGTTCGTGGGATCAAGGCCCACGTTGGGCTCTGTGCTGACAGCACAGATCCTGCTTGGGATTCTCTCTCTCTCTCTCTCTCTCTCTCTGCCCCTCCAATGCTCATTCTCTCTCTCTCAAAATCAATAAACATTTAAAAAAAAAAAGTAAATCATAATTTTCAAAGTTTAAATTTTACTGAAAAGTAAGTTCCCAAGATTTTAAAATAATAGAATTCATTACTGGGAAAGTTAAGATCCGGTGTCTTGTTTTGTTTTGTTTTGTTTTGTTTTGTTTTAAATGTTTATTTTGGAGAGAGAGAGGGCAAGAGGAGGAGGGGCAGAGACAGAGGGGAACAGAGGATCCGAAGCAGGCTCTGCCCTGATAGCAAAGAGCCCAATGTGGGGCTTGAACTCATGAACCATGAGATCATGACCTGAGCTGAAGTCTGATGTTTAACTGAGTAAGCCCATTAGCACCCCTAATATCAGGTTTTAATCAAATATACTATCAAATTCAGACTTGCTTTGGAGTGAGGTAAGGGGCTAGAATGAGTGTCCTTTTTAGCTCTGTGATGCTCTGATTGTACCATTACAGGTTTTCTTTTAAAATGGGATGTAAAAAAGTAATGGCATAATACAGAACAATGCGTTGCTCCTTTTATCTTTGTGAGAGGTAAAACATCAGAAATGTCCTTCAAGCACTTAAAAGTGGGTCTTGCCTTTATGGTATGTTATATTCAATCTGGCAGACAAGTCCTACCTAGATGCATTTCCAAATAGGGAAAAATACAGCCTTGTTACCATAGGACTGAACCAAAAATTATTTTTTGCCTTCAGCACTATGACTTATTTTGGCAAACCACTTAGGAACTTAGCAACATATTTCCTGAAGTAGAGAACAATATTTAGTATGGAGAAGATAGTTGATAGTTATAGTTTGTAAGGAAATTTGAACACAAGGCAAATTCAAAGCCAATTTAGCTAATATCAGTTGAAATTTTATCTTCTTTGCTAGGAAAAAAAAGGGCAAAAGAAAATACAGAAGTGACTTATAGTAAGCAACAAAGAGTATGTAGCAGGCATTTCCTGTGGCTGTTAATATGGGCCACTGGGTCTGCCTAGATGCCATATTATGAAGATTGGAAGTTGAGATATTTTGTTGTTGGTTTATTTTTGAGAGAGTAAGTGTGCATGCACAAGTGGGGGAAGGGGCAGAGAGAGGGAGAGAGAGGATCCCCTGTCAGCTGTCAGTGCAGGGCAAACCATGAGATCATGACTTGACCCAAAATCAAGAACTGAGCCATCCAGGCACCCTGGAGGTTGAGATACTTTTAAAATGCCCTTCTAGGATCATTTCCTCCATCCCTTAGAGAATATAGAAAACTATTGGTTTGTTTCTTACCTTTTTAGTTCCCCTCTTGTTTTCAAAGATTTTGTACTATTATGAAGCGATTTTATTAAAAAAACTAATAAATGTAAGATGTAGGAAAAATTTAAAAATAAGGTGCAGCTGGAGTGATGTCCACAAAATGCATGCTCTGGTATTTTATATATTTACTAGACGTTGGCTATAAAGTTGTTACCTTTAAGCTAGTTTATGAAGTTAGTGTAAACAGAAAGTTACAAGATTTATAGTGTTTACACTCCATCATTAAGCCTTAGCAATTGGCATTGGCTGGACAGAGAGCTAGGTTAATTTGCATATCCTTCATATTTAATCCTTACAATTAACGTACAAAATATGGGTTTCACTAATTTTGTTTTATGGATGAGTTACTTAGGTAACTTTCCCCAAACTATATAGCCAGCAAGTTGCTGAGACTGGAGTTTGAACTGGTTTTGCCTGATTTTAAACCCAGAGGCCTTACTACTATGCCTTTTTGATACGTGGTTAATTATTTGGATGTATTTGTCAAAGCTGTTTTAAAAACCTTAAATAAGGGGTACCTGTTTGGCTCAGTTGGTTAAGTGTCCAACTCTTGATCTCAGCTCATGTCTTGATCTCAGAGTCTTGAGTTCAAGCCCTGCATTGGCTTCCACAATAGGCGTGCAGCCTGTTTAAAAAACAAAACAAAACAAAAAAGTCTTAACTAAGCATCTCAGAAACAAAACAGTTTTAACCAAGTTTTCCTCTTCTTGTCGGCTTCCAAGCTATTTCCACTTACTAATTTTTTTTTTTAATGTTCATTCACTTTTGAGAGAGCGTAAGTGGGGGAGGGGCAGGGAGTGGGGGTGGGGTGGGGGACACAGAATCTGAAGCAGGCTTCAGGCTCTGAGCTGTCAGCACAGAACCTGATGTGGGGCTTGAACCCATGAACCGTGAGACCATGACCTGAGCTGAAGTTGGATGCCCAACCGACTGAGCCACCTAGGCGCCCCTATTTCCACTTATTAATACAACTCTGATTGCCTACAGATTGAAATTACTTTAAAAAACTGGGCGAGGGGGCGCCTGAGTAGCTCAGTCGGTTAAGTATCTGACTCTTGATTTCAGCTCAGGTCTTGGTCTCACGGTTCAAAGGATCGAGACCTCGTATCAGGCTCTGTGATAAAAACACAGGGCCTGCTTGGGATTCTTCCTCTCTCTTTCCCTCTGCCTCTGCCTCTCCCTCTCTTTCTCTCCACCTCTTCCTATCCACACCCACCCCCCCCAAATAAATAAACATTAAAAAAAATTGAAATTACTTAAAATAACTTTTTTTTTTTTTTTAACATTATTGAGAGAGAGAGCATGGGAGGGGCAGAGAGAGGAGGAGACACAGAATCCAAAGCAGGCTCAGGCTCTGAGCTGTCAGCACAGAGCCCAACGCAGGGCTGGAACTCACAAACCACGAGATCATGGCCTGAGTCGAAGTTGGACGCTCAACCAACTGAGGCACCCAGGTGCCCCTGAAATTACTTTTAATTTGCAGCATGTAACAAGGTAAATATGGCAAAAAAGAAAAAAAAAAAAGATGTGAGTATTTCATCCTCTCTTATTTCTTCTCTATTGCTCTTCCTTTATACAGATCTGAGTTTCTGACCTATACCATTTCCTTCTCTCTGAAGAACTTAAAAAAAAAATTTTTTTTTTAACTTTTATTCATTTTTGAGAAACAGAGCATGAGCAGGGGAGAGGCAGGGTGAGAGGGAGATACAGAATCCAAAGCAGGCTCCGGGCTCTGAGCTGTCAGCACTCGTGAACAGTGAGATCATGACCTGAGCCTAAGTGAGAGGCTTAACCAACTGAGCCATCCAGGTGCCCCTGAAGAACTTAAAAAATATATTTTATTTATTATTAATTTTTTAAGTAGGCTCTATGCCTGACATGGGGCTTAAATTTATAACCCCGAGATCAAGAGTCACATGCTGTACCAACTGAGCCAGCCAGGAACCCCCTGAAGAACATCTTTTAATATTTCTTGCAAGGCAGGTTACTGGTAACAAATTCCCTCAACTTTTGTTTGCCTGAGAAAGCATTTCTCCTTTACTTTTTTTTAAATTGAAGTGTAGTTGACATAGTATCAGGTATGCAATATAGTGCTTATATATATATATATATATATATACACACACACACACACACACACACACACATACACATTATGAAATGATCACCATGACAAATCTAGCCACCATATGTCACCACACACAATTGTTATCATATTGTTAACTATATTGTCTCTGCTGTACATTTTATAACTGGAAGTTTGTTTTTAATCCCTTCCCTCTATTTCACCCATCCTCCCACCTCCCCTCCCCTCTGGCAACTGGATTGTTCTCTGTATCTGAGTCTGTTTCTGTTTTGTTCATTTATCTTGTTTTTTAGACTCCACATATAAATGAAACCATATGGTATTTGTGTCTCTCCTTCACTTTTGAAGGATAATTTCACAGGATACAGAATTCTAGCTTTTTTTTTCTTTCAGTATTTTATTATTACCCTTTTCCCTCAACACTTTAAATATTGCATTCCACTTTCCTTAATTGCATGGTTTCTGAGGTATTGTCTGATATTGTTCTTATTTTTGCTCCTCTATAGAGAAGATATTTTTTGCCTCTTCTTCCAAGATTTTTCCCTTATCTTTGATTTTCTGCAGTTTGAATATGATATGCCTAGTAGTAAATTTTTTTGTTGTTTGTTTTTATTTTTATCCTGCTTGTTCTTTGAGCTTCCTGTATCTGTGGTTTGCTGTCTGACATTAATGTTAGGAAATTCTCAGTCTCCTTTGCTTCACATATTTCTTCTGTTTATTTCTCTTTTTGTATTCCCATTACATGTATGTTGTGCCTTTGTAGTGGTCCCACGGTCCTTGGACATTTTGTTCCTTCTTTTGTTTGTTTGTTTGTTTGCTTTGCTTTTCAGTTTTGGAAGTTGTTTTTTTTTTTTTAATGTTTATTTATTTTGACGGGGGGGGGGGAGGGGAGGGGGAAGGGCAGAGAGAGAATCCCAAGCAGGCCCTTTGCTGTCAGTGCAGAGCCTGACAAGGGGCTCAATCTCATGAAGTGTGAAACTATGACCTGAGCCAAAATCAAGAGTCAGATGCTTAACCAATTGAGCCACCCAAGCATCCTAGTTCTGGAAGTTTCTATTGATATACCCCAAGGTCACAGATGCTTTCCTCAACTGTATCCAGTCATTTACAGTGTTTTTGATTTCTAGCATTTTTTTTTTATTTTATTTTTTAATGTTTTATTTATTTTTGAGACAGGGAGAAACAGAGCATGAACAGGGGAGGGTCAGAGAGAGGGAGACACAGAATCCGAAACAGGCTCCAGGCTCTGGGCTGTCAGCACAGAGCCCGACGCGGGGCTCGAACTCACAGACCGAGAGATCATGACCTGAGCCGAAGTCGGCCGCTTAACCGACTGAGCCACCCAGGCGCCCCTCTAGCATTTTTTTTTGATTCTGTTAATTTCCATCTCTCTGCTTCCATTACTCTGTTCTTAAAGGTTGTCTACTTTTTTCATTAGCATATTAATCCTCTCTTACCATATTAAGTTTTAAAATTTCTCAGTCTAATAATTCCAGCATGCCTGCTGTATCTCAGGGCTTACTCTGTGTCTTTAAAGTGTGCTTTTTGCCCTTTAGGATCCATGTAATTGTTGAAAGCAGGACATGATGTGCCTGGTACAGCGTGCTGTGGTGGATAGGCCTGGGCAGTGTGGTGATGAGGTATTGGGGGAGGGCAAGTGGTCTATAGTCCCCTGATTAGGTGAGCATGTGCCCCGAGGCTGTGACCTTCACAACTGCTTCCTGTTTCTCCTTCCTCAGGCGGGGCAGCATGGCTGGAGGAGGCTGGAATTGGGTATTGACCTTCTCCCACTGGAAGACTTCTCCCCGGTCAGTTAGGCTCTCATAAAACCTTGTAAATTTAGGTTCTGGTAAAATAGTTTCCTATGAGGGCTTGTCTTGTTAAGAACTGATGAATGCTTTGGGCGTACTTCAAAATGTCTACTTTCTCTCTTCTGCCAAAAGCAGGAAAGGGCTTTTTCTCTGTCTTCACTATGAGATTTGTTAGAACTCCTGGAGGTAAAACTTAGAAAATTACAGGAAGCCCTTCCCTGTGACTGGGTCCCCTTGGAGTTTTCACCTCTCAAATTTGTCCACATCGAACCTTGGCAATTAGCCAATTACAGGTTAGGTTTTTCCACCCCAGTACTGGTTCCCATGGAGATTTCTGCCCCAGGTAAGTTGTGATTCTCTGTATCCAGCTGTCTCTCTAGTTTTGGGAGCAGGGGTTGGCTATGTGATCTCAATTCTCTAATGGATCTAAGAAGAGTTGTTGATTTACAATTCAGCGTTTTCACTTGTTCCTAGGATAGAGTGATGATGTCTTCCAAATTCCTTCCATGCCGGACTAGAAACCAGAATTCAAACTGTTAGAAATAAATAGTAATCTGCTATTGATTCATCCATTTCTCTGGCTTCATTACTGACAATGAGAATTAAGCATATACAAGGATCAGGGATGTATTTTCAGATGGCCTGTTATATAATTTATATCCTCTTACATTAAGCATTCTCAGGCAGAATTACAGAATTTTTGTTCTTATGATTTTTAAGTTTTGTTTTCCCTCTACCATCTATTCAAAATAAAGGAACTCGAAGACAAAAAAGGAATCAAATGAGCAAAAAGGAAGGATCAAATGCAGATCAAAAAAATTCATTTGTTCGGTACCTACTGAATTCCTGCTATGTGCAGTGTGCTGGGCATACAGGAGTGACTGGAACAAAAGGCCTGCACTCATGGAACTTACATTCCATGGGGAAGCGAGGGATGACCTATAGGGGTCACTCCTAAGGGCCATAGAGAGGAGTAAAGCAGAGTGAGGAGCTAGAAATGTCGGACGCTATTTTATTGGCACAGTCAGGGAAGTTCTCTTTGTGGTGGTAATGTGAGCAGAGAGGCCTGATCTATGTGGGGCATGTGGGAGAAGCATGTTCCGGGCAGAGGGTGTAAGTACCGAGGCCTGAGGTGGGAGTGGGCTCAGCATGGAAGAAGAAGCTCACCAATGTGGCTGGAGCACAGCGAGTGAGGGGAGACCAGAGGCACATCAAACTTTCAGTAAAAATATTTGGGTGCTTTAAGGTCTCTGTCATAGCTGCTAATCTTTGACATTGTAGCAGGAAGGCAGCCACAGGTGTTACATGGACAAGTGGGTGTGGCTGTGTTCCAGAAAGACCTTTTTTAAAAATTTTTTTAATATTTATTATTGAGAGAGAGAGAGAGAGAGAGAGAGGGAGAGGGAGAAAGCGAGCGAAAGCAAACACAAGCAGGGGAGGGGCAGGGAGAGAGGGAGACACAGAATCCGAAGCAGGCTCCAGGCTCTGAGATGTCAGCACAGAGCCCAATGCTGGGCTCAAACCCATGATCCATGAGGTCATGACCTGAGCAGAAGTCAGATGCCTAACCCACTGAGCCAGCCAGGTGCCCCTCATAAAAGCCTTTTTTACAAACACAAGCAATGGGCCAGGTTTTGCCTGTTGACCCTAGTTTGCTAACTAGTAATTTAGGGTCTCATAATCTGTTGGAGAACACTCTGGGTTTTATTCTGAATATGACCAGAGTCACTGGAGGGTGTTGAGTAGGTGAATGGGATAGGACTTACCTTAAAAGGATTACTGGTTGCTTTATGGGGAGCAGAGTGTATTGTTCACACAAGAATAGAAGCAGGGAAAGCTATGGAGGGTTTTGTATGAGTCAACTGAGGTAGCGGTACTGGCAAGAAGGGGTTTGGCAAGAAGGGGTAGGAGTTGAAGAGAGAGAGAATGTGTGTGTGTGTGTGTGTGTGTGTGTGTAAAGGGGTGACTGTAAGGATATTTGAACAACTGAGTAAAAGGTGGAACATCTTACTAGTTTGGGGAAGAATAAGATTTGGTGGAGCAAATGAGTTAGGTTAAATTTGAGATGCCTGTTTAGACATCTGAGTGCCAGAAGTGAGTAGGCAACTGGATGTATTCCATTCTCTCTTCCAGGAAGAGAGACAAAGGTGTAAAAATTATCTGGAAGAGTGAATGGAATAAGGAAATGTAATAGCACTGAGCTAACATGAGGTTTATCCTAACTTATTTTTTTAATTTGAATTTTTAGTTTAGACAGAACACAGGCATGAGTGGGGTGGGGGCAGAGAAAGAGAGAGAGAGAGAGAGAGAGGGAATGAATCTTAGGCAAACTCCACGCTCAGCATGGAGCCTAACTTGGGGCTCAGTCCCACGATGCTGGGATACTGACCTGAGCCAAATTCAAGAGTCGGATGCTCAACTGACTGAGCCACCCAGGCCCCCCTGTCATCCCAACTTTAAAGTGAGAGCAGATACCATTACTATGTACATTTTCCCTCAGCCACAGTGAACTATGTGGGTGCAGGTGTGGAGTTAGTGGAAGGTTGGTTTTAACTAAAAGTTGGATTTTACTAGGCAGGTAGAATGGAGGAAGAGATTCCTAGGAAAATATGTGGTCTGTGGAATCCAGTTTGGTTAGGGAATAAAATATCAAGAGATCACAGGTTCTGGTGGGGTTGAAGAACAATTGGACTCATTGTCACTAGAGGAAATGAACTGGAAAGGCAGGAGTTTGGTCTGAGCAGACTGCTTGAAATTAAGACTTTGCTCATGATACATTAGTTGCTAAGCTAAATATCCAACAGATCCCATTGAGAGTGGGTGATTGAGGTGAGAGTGAGGATGTGATCATTGGATGTAAGGAAGTCCAGTAACAGAGGCTAGAGTGTGCCATTAATCCTTTATATGCATTTTGGAATCAGAATGATCATAAGAATAGTAGCGGAGATCAAGACTATGCATGGAGGCAAGCGTCACATAAATCATAAGTACTCTAAAATCATTATAACTGACATGCATCATGTTATATTTGTCTCTATTTTAGTCTCTACCATGTTTTATATTTTGGAAGATGTTCAATAATTGTTATTGAATGAATATAAAAGACTTCCTAAAATTAAACTGCTTTTTCAGAAGCAGTTTTTCACCCTTTATGTGAATACAACATAATGAAAGTAGAAAATAATGGTTCTAATTGGCATATTTTGCATAAAGTATGTGCCATTTACTAATTTTTTATATGTAAATAATTCTAAAGGGTATAACGTCTTTCTGTCAATAAGAATTTTGTAATCTGTAATATTGAACAACCAGTGTGCTATAGCTAAAGTATGTTTATAATAAGATATGATCAGGGTTATTTAAGTCTCAGTTGGGTCAAATGCAGGAAAATGAATTTATTTCTGATAATGTTTGCAATTTGATCTTTTCTCTTTCAAGGATTTCAGTCTCAGATGCAGGTATTTCTCGTTTCCTTTAAGTAGCTCCTAAAAAGTAATCTGTAAAGAAGTTTTATTTATTATTTATTTATTTAATTAAATGTTTATTTTTTGAGAGACAGAGACAGAGCGTGAGCAGGGGTGGGGCTGAGAAAGAGGGAGACACAGAATCTGAAGCAGGCTCTAGGCCGTGAGCTGTCAGCACAGAGCCCCATGCAGGCTCGAACTCACAAGTCATGAGATCATGACCTGAGCTGAAGTCGGACGCTTAACTGACTGAGTCGCCCAGGTGTCCCTAAAGGAATATTCTTTAAATCCAGATGCTCACTTTTCATTAAAAATATAGAGGTATCTAGGGGCGCCTGGGTGGCTCAGTCAGTTGAGTGTCCGACTTCAGCTCAGGTCATGATCTCATGGCTTGTGAGTTCGAGCCCCGCGTCGGGCTCTGTGCTCATAGCTCAGAGCCTGGAGGCTGCTTTGGATTCTGTGTCTCACTCTCTCTCTGCTCCTCCCCTGCTCACATGCTGTCTCTCTCTCTCAAAAATAAATAAAGATTTAAAAAAAACAAAGAAAAATATCTATTTATTCCCATTAAAAAAAATCAATCCAAGAATAGGACCAGGCATAGAGTGTATATAGAAGTATATTGAGTTTATAGACTATTTAGAAGGCAGCAGGAAAAAAAAAAAGCCTTTATCTACATATGTGCTCAAGAAGTATTTGTCAAGTGAATGAACGGTGATGTTGTTGTGATGTTAGATTTGTCTCTAGAGTTCTTTTAAAATTTACAAATCTCCTAAGAACCGCTAAGGGCATTAGTGATCAAGAATGGAGATCATTTCCCTGTGAAAAGAGCAGTAGAGTGCAGCTGGGTTTGGAAAGGCTAATGGCTTTGACAAATTTTATTTGCCTACTTGGCTTAGGCAACAACTCTCATTTACAGCCATAGTTTGTGCAGACTGCTCCAATTTTGTGGTTGTAGATTTCTCCCCTTTATCTAATGAAAAATATCTGAACTCGTTTTTACTAGGTGCCATATAACTAGCTGAGAAATGTTCCTTTGGCCATGATTTACAGGAGAAATTGGGGGAGTTTCTGCTTTTCATCTATGACTAGCCAGATAGAAGTTAAGAGGAAAACTTAGGATATTTGGAAAATTGATGAAGAAACCTCTTAGTTGTTTGCAGTCTTTTATGTACACAGTATGGAAGAAGGAGGTTTTGGTTCTAAATCAATTACTGTCTCAGTGACAAGACCCAGGGACTGGTGGACCCCACAGGAGATAGTATGTCATGTCCGAAGGAAGCCTTCCTTTTAGGTTACAAGATTAGCTAATTCATAAGGAGGAAATATGTATTGAATCTCCATTTAAGTTGTGTTGGCTTTACTTTTGGGAGGAGAAAACAGGTCGAAATTTCAGAAGAAACTGGAACACTCCAGATAGTTTTTACTTAAAATAGCAGGATAACATACAAGGAAAAATGGTGACTTCATTTTGAGCATTGTTCATTTGTGTTTCTTTTTACCTGAGCCCCTTGGTAAAAGAACAAAAAATTGGGCGCCTGGGTGGCTCAGTTGGTTAAGTATCTGGCTTCGGCTCAGGTCATGATCTCACGGTTCCTGAGTTCAAGTGCCACGTTAGGTGAGCTCAAGCAAGCCCTGCTTCAGGTGAGCCCCACTTCTCTCTCTCTCACTCTCTCTCTGCCCCTCGCTCACTGTGCCCTCTCTCTCTCTCAAAAAACAAAACAAATCAAAAGAACAAAAATTTAGAGTAATTCCTAGCCAACAAAGTACATTTTCTAAAGTCTGAAATAGTCTCCTTGAACATTTTCTAAATATGAAAGTAACATATTCTATGTAGAGAATTTAGGAAAAACTGACAAAAATAAGCAAAATTTATGATCTAACTGGGGTGCCTGGGTGGCTCAGTCGGTTAAGCATCCGACTACAGCTCAGGTCATGATCTTGCAGTCTGTGAGTTCGAGCACCTCATTGGGTTCTGTGCTGACAGCTCAAAGCCTGGAACCTTCTTCGGATTCTGTGTCTCCCTCTCTGTCTGCTCCTCCCCCGCTCATGCTCTGTCTCTCTCTCTCCTTCAAAAATAAATAAAAACATTAAAAAAGAATATGATCTAATCATGTTTTGTTAATATATTGGGTATCAACGTATTGAGGATGTTTTCTTCTATCTACACAGATTTTTTTTCAGGTTAGATTAATAAAGGATTGTGGATAAGTTGAGCATCTTCACATCATTGGACTCCTAGTGCTGATGTAATATTGTATTGTATGTGTGTGCTGTACTTCAGTGGCAGGTCACCTGTCCTTTAATATTTCAGTTTCCAGTGTGTCACCAGTATAAATAGTGCTTTCATAAACATCTTTGAACTGAAAACTTTGTGTATTTGGTTACTTCCCTAAATTAAGTTCCTGCAATGGGAATTACTTTCTCAAAAAGTAGAAGCCTTTTTTTAGTTCTGGTGTCTTTTGTTATTTGCATTCTAGAAATGATATGTGGCATTGTTTTTAAGTGCTCTTCCAATCCTGAATATTATCATTAAAATAAAAAAACATTAAGAAGTACAAAGGAGAGCTCATTGTTTTAATTTACATTTATTTTACTACAATAAAGCCTGGGTATATTATTATGTTTATTAGTCAATTATATTTCTTAAAAAATTTTTTTTAATGTTTATTTATTTTTGAGAGAGAGACAGAGTGTGAGTGGGGGTGGGTCAGAGAGAGGGAGACACAGAATCTGAAGCAGGCTCCAGGCTCTGAGCTGTCAGCAGAACCCGACATGGGGCTCAAACCCATGAACCGCGAGATCATAATCTGAGCCCAAGTCAGACTCTCGACTGACGGAACCACCCAGGTGCCCCTGGTCAGTTATATTTCTTATTTTATTATTCACATATCTAAGAATACTAATCCTTTTGTATGTTGTAGGCAGTGTTTGTCTAACTTCTGTTATTTTTAAACAGATTTTTAATCAAATCTCAATCTTTTTCATTATTGATCTTTTCTTGTTAATGTATAGACAGTCCTTTCCCATCTAATATCTGAATAAGTTGTTTACTTCAGATTATTTCTTGGTTTCATTAAAAAAAACAATTATGTAAAATTTTAACCATATTTAAGAGTAGAGAGAGGCATAATGAACCTGTGGTACCTATCACTCATTTTTAGCAAATATCAATATTTGGCCAATCTTATTCCATCTCTATCTGCCTCTAGACCCTCATTGGGCAGTTTGGAACAAATTCCAGACATCTGAATATCATTTAATCTGTTGATATTTAGGGTTTCACTTTTTAAAACATAACCACAGGATCACTTATAACACATAAAGAATTTAGGGAAAGAACCTAATACCCGTCGTTCATTTTCATTTTCCTAATTGACTTATAATTGTTTTTAAAAATTTGAAATTAGTTATCAAGTAAGGTCCACCCATTGCTTTTGTTTGATACATATTGAAGTTTCTTTTAATCTGTAGCTATCTCCTCCATATTTTCCCCTTCCTTCCTCCCCTTATTTTTTGTTGAAGAAATGGCTTAAAATTTTTTTTGACTCTGTAATGCAGCTGATTTTTTTTAATGTATATTTTGAAGCTAGGGTTTACTTCTTGCCCTTTGCTTCTAACAGTTAACCAATACCATTCTTTTTCATTAAAACATTTTTTAATGTTTATTTATTTTTGAGAGAGAGAGAGAGAGAGAGAGAGAGAGAAAGAATGGGGGAGGGGCAGAGAGAGAGGGGGAGACACAGGATCTGAAGCAAGCTCCAGATTCTGAGCTATCAGCACAGAGCCCAATGCAGGGCTCAAACTCACGAATTGTGAGATTGTGACCTGAGCCAAAGTTGGAACTTAACTTATTGAGCCACCCTGGTGCCCCTAACCAGTACCATTTAAAATATAATCTTAAATTCTTCATTGAAGTGCCACTTTTATAATACAGGAGTTATTATAAGAAAAGTGTCATTTCAAATGAATGGAGAAATACAGTATTCTTACTACGTAAGAATTGACATCTTGACAGTATTGAGTTTTCCTACCCGGAACATGTATCTTTTTCATTTATTTTAAGTGTTCTTTTGTTTCTGACAATGAAGTTTTGCTTTTTCTTCACTTTCTTCTTTTTTTTTTTTTCTTTGCATTTTGTCCTATTTGCTTTTCCGTGACCACCTTGGCATCACGCACATATATTTTGCTGAACCACTTGAGTGCTCTTTGTAGACATCACCCCTAAATACTTCAGCCTTGTCTCCTAAGAAGATACAATTAATCACTTCCAGAAATATAATGTTAATGCAACAGTATTACCTAATTATGTTCAAATTTCCCCCAGTTGTCCACGTGAACTTTATAGTTATTATAACAAAGACCCAATGAAGGAACAAGTGATACATTTATTTGTTTTGTCTCTTTAACTCTCCTTTAGGCTAACCAGTATAGTTTAGTAGCTTTATTATTATTATTATTATTATTATTATTATTATTATTATTTTTATTATCTTTCATGACACAGTTTTTGAAGTGTCCAGGTCAGTTATTTTACAGAATAACCCTTAATTTAGATTTGCCCAATATCTTTCTCGAGACTGATCTGGAACATTTACTTACAGCAATACTTACAGTAATATGTAGGTGATGTTTTGGTCACTTAAGTGCAATACATGAGGAGGCACATAATAGCAGTTTGTCCAATTATTATTGATATTTAATCTTTTGGCAAGTAGTCTGCCATGTTTTTCTAAATTCTGTTTTCCATCAGTCTTTTATCCAGTGGTTTCAATATCCATAATTATCATAAAATGGTATCATAAAATGGTATTTATTTGTTGGCATTCTTCTGTCTTTTCCCTTTCTTTTTTGATGTGTCCCCATTTGGTGAGCCCTTCTTTCCTGGCACAACGAGTTGTTCTAGACTCAACTTATACTTGCTTTGTTCACTTTGCACTTTCCCTGAGCATTTTTCTAAGGAGCCCTGGCTCCATTTAAGGGAGAGAACATTTAGGAACCAAGATCTAGGCCTGGGTTTCCATCACCCCAAGAAGTTCTCTTATGTCCCATTCAAGTCTGTTCCTTTACCCTCAGCTCAGCCCCAAGCAACTGCTTACCACCTTCCTGCCACCATAAATTAGGTAGGATTCTTTTCTAGGGTTTCATATAATTGGAATCATGTTGTAATTTTTTGTGTCAGACTTCTTTTGCATGGCTTATTAATAGTTTGTCCCTTTGTGTTGCTGTGTAGTGTTCCATTGCATGGATGTACTGCAATTCACCTGTAATGGATGGACATTTAGATTGCTTCCATTTTTTGGCTATTAAGAGTAAAGCTGTCATGAGTATTTGTGTCAAAGTCTTGTGTGGACATATGTTTTCATTTCTCTAGGGTAAATACCAACATGTGGAAATGCTGCGATATATGGTAAGTGTAAGTATGTTTAATTGTATAAGAAGAAATAGCCACATTGTTTTCCAAAATGGTTGTACCATGTCTAGCATTAGTGAATAAAAGTTCAGGTGTTCCATATCGTCATCAACACTTGGTATTGTTTGCATATTTATTTATGTTAATTTTTTAAAGTTTATTTATTTTGAGGGAGAGAGAGAGAGAGAGAGAAAGGATGAACGGGGGCAGAGCAGAGAGAGAGAGGGAGAGAGAGAATCCCAGGCAGGCTCTGTGCTGTCCACACGGAGCCCAACATGGGGCTTGATCCCATGAACCTTGAGATCATGACCTGAGCCAAAATCAAGAGTCAGACTCTTAACTGAGCCAGCCAGGTGCCCCTGTATTGTTTGCATTAAAAAAAAAATTTTTTTTTTAATGTTTATTTATTATTGAGAGACAGAGCATGAACATGGGAGGGGCAGAGAGAGGAGGAGATAGAACCTGAAGCAGGCTCCAGGCTCTGAGCTGTCAGCACAGAGCCCGATGCAGGGCTCAGACTCACAAATCACAAGATCATGACCTGAGCTGAAGTTGGACGCTTAACCAGCTGAGCCACCCAGGCGCCCTGTTTGTATTTTTAATTCAACCATTCCAACTGGTATCTGGTACGCAGTATAGTATTATCTCTGTGCTTTTATTTTGTATTTCTCTGATGACTAATGATGTGTATGTATTGGCTATTTGTATGTTTCTTTGAAGTTTGTGTTCAAATCTTTTGCTTATTTTTTAATTAGCTTCTTTGGTTATTTTTAAATTATTATATTGTGAGAGTTTACTATATATCGTGGATAAACTTTCTATTTGGTCAGAGATATGAATATATGTAATGCAGTTTGCTATTTTATCTCTTTTTAATATCTGTTGAAAAACAAAAGTTTTCCATTTTTTTTTGAAGTGTAGTGTATTAGCTTTTTTTTTAAATGGTTGGTTTTGTATGTCCTAGCCAAAAAGATGTTTGCCTACCTCACGGTAATAAAGATTTTCTCCTATGTTTTCTTTTAAAGTTTTATAGTTTTAGCTTTACAATTAGTTCTGTGTGCAAGCATTTTATGTTTTCATGCTTGTTGCAAAATGTAAATATAGTAGTCCGCCCTTACCCACAGTTTCACTTTTTAAGGTTTCAGTTAGCCGTGGTCAACTGGGATCTGGAAGCAGATGACTCTTTTTGAGGTATGGTCAGAGGTCAATAGTAGCCTAATACTACGTCCCAATGCCTACATCATTCGCTTCATTTCATGTCATCACGTAGGCATTTTATCATATCATCACAAGAAATGTGAGTACAGTTCAGTAAGAAATTTTGAAAGAGAACATGTTCACAGAACTTTTATTATCATATATTGTTATAATTCTTTTATTGTTGTTAATTTCTTACTGTGTATGAGATTGATGATAGGTATGTATGTATAGGAAAAATCATGGTATATATAGGGTTTGGTACTATCCACGACATCAAGCAGTCACTGGGAGTCTTAGAACATATTCCCTGTGGATAAGGAGGGACTACTGCATAATGTATACATTATTTGTCCTTTAGGAAAATATTATCAAATATTGGATAAGGTCAAAAGACAACAGCAGCAGGTTATTAGTCCTATTTGTCAGACACAAGGAGATATAGTAGATACAAGAATGACTCATTATTATTTCCAATTTTGTAGACACGTGGACCACTCACCACTGTTTCTTCTCTCCTGCTGAGTGGATGGTGGATTATATTTCACCTCTTTGTATTACAGCTGTGTGAAATATGAGTGGAGATAACATACACTCTCAAGTAAACATTTAAGGAAATGTTTAAAGGAAACATTTAAGAACTGCAGCAAAATTTCCCTTTATCTCCTTCTCACTGCTGCTGTGACTAGCATGTTTCAGATGGTGGAAATAAAAGAAAGAAATCAATCGTTTTAAACTAGTGACAATAGGGGCTATCTCTTGCTGCAGCCCAAGCTAAGAGAGGAGACTAATATAGGAGAAATATATTAATTTCATGGTGAATATTTGAGGTTAGGGCTTCAGGGAAACTGAACCAATAGTCTCCAAGAACAGATAGATGAGTTAAATTTGGGGCCGTAACTAGTAATTAGCAACAATCTGTCTAAACAGCGAACAAGTTATTACAATATGGATTTATTGCTGTGGGAATGTAAATGAGTTTGTAGTTTCTTATGATGGGAAGGAGCCTATGGAGAGGACAAGGTTGAAGATACAGAAATGAGGGAAAATGATTGCTAATATGTCCTGTAGAAGGCTGGAAAAGAGGGGATCTCCAGAGCACCAGGGGAGGAGAGGAGTTACCTTTCTTATAGCAGGAAGAGGGAAGGAAAGTTGGTGGGTGCAGACACAGGTAGGTTTATAGTTGTGCTGGGGGAGGTTGAGAGGTAATAATTACAGCTGCTGACAGTGCTTCCCACCCCACTTGCTGATCCAGGTGCTTCACGAATTACAACTTGTTTAATCCTCACAGCACTGCTATGTGATAGATACTATTATTATCTCCATTTTACAGTTGAGGCAACTAAAGAAGTTCTTTTTCTTTTTTTTTTTTTTAATTTTTTTTTTTTAACGTTTATTTATTTTTGGGACAGAGAGAGACAGAGCATGAACCGGGGAGGAGCAGAGAGAGAGGGAGACACAGAATCGGAAGCAGGCTCCAGGCTCTGAGCCATCAGCCCAGAGCCCGACGCGGGGCTCGAACTCACGGACCGCGAGATCGTGACCTGGCTGAAGTCGGACGCTTAACCGACTGCGCCACCCAGGCGCCCCTCTTTTTTTTTTTTTAATTCAAATCCAAGTTAGTTAACATAAAGTGTAATAATGATTTCGGGAATAGAATTTAGTGATTCATCACTTCCATACGACACCCAGTGCTCATCCCAACTAGCGTCCTCCTTAATGCCCTTTGCCCATTTAGCCCATCCCCCCCGACCCAGCAGCCTCCCAGCAACCCTCAGTTTGTTCTCTGTATTTAAGAGGCTCTTCTGGTTTGTCTCCCTTTCTGTTTTTATATTATTTTTGCTTCCCTTCCCTTATGTTCATCTGTTTTGTGTTTTAAATTCCACATGTGAGTGAAATCATGTGATATTTGTCTTTCCTGACTGACTTATTTTACTTAGCACAATGCACTCTAGTTCCATCCACGAAGAAGTTCTTGATGGGTGAATTCACTTTCGTCTTAGAAGTCTGAGGTGAGGTAGGTCATCTGCTGAGATTGAAGGTGGAGGTGAAATGGGAGTAGTTTTTTCAAAATTCATCCATCCTCACCCCTAAAATTACTTCAAATTGGAAAAAAAACTATTTGACAAAGGCAGTGGATCTTATATGAAACTTAAGTAATCTCTACACACAATGCAGGGCTCAAACTCATGACCCTGAGATCAAGAGTCACATGCTCTTTTGACTGAGCCAACCAGGTGCCCGAAAATAACTTTTAAGTAACTTTGTTACTTCAGTTGACATGTTACCTAACAATCTAAGTATGAATTGTGAGACTCTGTGCAAATTCATCTCTGGATCATTCTTTTAGCCTCTTTACCAATTGTGTTGCTGCTTCTAAGTCTCTCTTATAACAACTCCTGCGTTGGTCCTGGTGGAGGAAGTGTGGAAATTTGGAGCCAGGAAAAACCAGTGTTCCTCTCACCCAGGCCAGGAACACCCAGCCCCTATTTTTTTTTTTTTTTTTTTTTTGGTCTAATTGTATTTTTAATACTTTTTTTTTTCATTTAATTTAATTTTTTATTTTTTAAAATTTATATCCAAATTAGCATACAGTGCAACAATGATTTCAGGAGTAGATTCCTTAGTGCCCCTTACCCATTTAGCCCATCCCCCCTCCCACAACCCCTCCCGTAACCCTCAGTTTGTTCTCCATATTTATGAGTCTCTTCTGTTTTGTCCCCCTCCCTGTTTTTATATTATTTTTGTTTCCCTTCCCTTATGTTCCTCTGTTTTGTCTCTTAAAGTCCTCATATGAGTGAAGTCATATGATTTTTGTCTTTCTCTGACTGACTAATTTCACTTAGTATAATACCCTCCAGTTCCATCCATGTAGTTGCAAATGGCAAGATTTCATTCTTTTTCATTGTCAAGTAATACTCCATTGTATGTATATACCACCTCTTCTTTATCCATTCATCCATCGATGGACATTTGGGCTCTTTCCATACTTTGGCTGTTGTTGATAGTGCTGCTATAAACATTGGGGTGCATGTGTCCCTTCGAAACAGCACACCTGTATCCCATGAATAAATGCCTAGTAGTGCAATTGCTGGGTCGTAGGGTGGTTCTATTTTTAATTTTTTGAGGAACCTCCATGCTGTTTTCCAGAGTGGCTGCACCAGCTTGCATTCCCAACCCAATCCCTGTCTTTAAAGCTGTCTGTCCCTCGAAGTTTTTGTAAAACTGCCCATCTTTGTAAGAAAGGCCACTCTCTTCTCAGAAATCTTTTTCTCCCTGGAAAGTCCAAGCTCCCCTCTCTTGGCATCAAAGTTTGTGGTTTTTAGGGGCGCCTGGGTGGCTCAGTCGGTTGAGCATCCGACTTCGGCTCAGGTCACGATCTCGCGGTCCGTGAGTTCGAACCCCGCGTTGGGCTCTGTGCTGACAGCTCAGAGCCTGGAGCCTGTTTCAGGTTCTGTGTCTCCCTCTCTCTGACCCTCCCCCGTTCATGCTCTGTCTCTCTCTGTCTCAAAAATAAATAAACGTTAAAAAAAATTTTTTTTAAAAGTTTGTGGTTTTTAGGTGTCCATTTTTTCTTCTTTTATTTCTTCTCCTTCACAATTTTTTCGGGTTTTGATCTTCTGCCTGAGCAATTATTTTTTTAGAAATATGGGAGGTCCCATTTTCCTCCAACTAAATGGATCTTGTGTCAGTTCACGGAGTAAACAGAGAAAGTGAATTTTGGTTGTAGCTTTATTGTGATTTAGACTGATCTGAATATCCTCCTTAGCATAGGTTGATACTGCTCTGGACAAAGATACTGGTGGTGTCTGTTGTATGTATGTGCAGGGATGGGAGCTGTGGGATGGGATGTGAGTCACTCCTGGCGATTTAGATAAGCACTTGGTTTCAACCATCCATGAAGGGGATAGGAGGTGGAGACTTAGCCTGGGTGGTTCAGGGAGTTAGAAATGAGATCCTCGCATCAAAACAGGACTCCTGAAGGCAGTTGGAGAGAAGTGTCAAAGGTTTAATGAAATCTGCTCAAATGAGACATGAGTGAGAATAATGAGTACAAATAGCCATGGCAGCTGAGATCACGAGGGAATGAAAGTGAGTTAATGTTTATTTTTTTATTTTTTAGTTTATTCATTGATTTTTGAGAGAGAGAAGGAGTGAGTGGGAGAGGGGCAGAGAATATATAGTGTTGTCATTCAGTAATTTCCAGACTTACAGGGAAGCCAGGTTATTCTGGTCTCTTTTTTTTTTCCCCTCTATCTTTGGACAGAGAGGTCTCTCTGTCATGTTCATTTGCCAGGTGATCTCAAGTGACCTGGCAGAATAAAGCCTATCAGCAGTGTATTTATGTATTTAGGTATTTATTTGTTTACTTATTTGCACTTTTATAGTACCTATTAGTCACATGCCATATAAAGCTAATAAGCATTTACTTATACGTAAAATAAATAAATAGTATAATATTTATTATAGTTGTATTATAATAACAAATAAATGAATGCTTATTAAAAATCTTGACAGGTCTTGGCATATGGGTTTTGTGGAGTTTCTTGCTTCTCTACCCTCTTATCTTCCCTATGTGAATGTTCAGCTGGTGGAGAGAAGCCATTTTGGACCAGTTTCCATTCTTTCAACGCTCCCTGCCCTCTTGTGCTTTGGTGCCTTTAAATATGCTGCTCCTTCTACCTGGAACAGTGTCCACATCTTTCTACCTGAATGCCTGGTCTTGAGCATTCATCCTCTGATCTTGGCTTGAGCATCACTTCCTCAGAGCAGCATTCGTTGGTGCCCCTCTATCTCACTTAGGCTCCCCTGTTTTAGCTTAGGTCCTGTGGTACCAAAGTACTAATCGTGTTCGTGTCCATCTGTGCCCATGTGTCTTGTTCACTAGACTGTTAAGTTCCATGGAACCGGAATCTTATTTCTCTTCCCCACTTCTGGTGTTTATGTTGCCTGGTACGTAATGGACACAAAAGAAACTGGAGTCACAAATAAATGTTATTTTCACATGTATTCTTGGGTTTTGTTATGGAGACCTTCAAAACTCAGTTTCTAGTTACCACAAGCCATAGCAGGTGTTTTCTGAGTTGTAAGACAAAACTAGAGATAGGTGTGACCCAAGTCTTGTTAAGAAGGATGGGCTGCTGGGGCACCTGGGTGGTTTAGCTGGTTAAATGTCTGACTCTTGATTTTGGTTCAGGTCACGATTTCACAGTTCGTAGGTTTGAGCACTGCATTGCACTCTGTGCTGACAGCTCAGAGCCTGGAGCTTGCTCTGGAGTCTGTGTCTTCCCCTCTCTCTCTGCTCCTCCCCTGCTTGGTCTCTTATCTTTTTTTCTCTCTCTCTCTCTCTCAAAAATAAAAAAATAATGGCACAAAAACAGACACATAGACCAATGGAATAGAATAGAAACCCCAGAACTAGACCCACAAATGTATGGCCAACTCATGTTTGACAAAGCAGGAAAGAACATCCAATGGAAAAAAGACAGCCTCTTTAACAAATGGTGCTGGGAGAACTGGACAGCAACATGCAGAAGGTTGAAACTAGACCACTTTCTCACACCATTCACAAAAATAAACTCAAAATGGATAAAGGACCTGAATGTGAGACAGGAAACCATCAAAACCTTAGAGGAGAAAGCAGGAAAAGACCTCTCTGACCTCAGCCGTAGCAATCTCTTACTGGACACATCCCCAAAGGCAAGGGAATTAAAAGCAAAAGTGAATTACTGGGACCTTATGAAGATAAAAAGCTTCTGCACAGCAAAGGAAACAACCAACAAAACTAAAAGGCAACCAACGGAATGGGAAAAGATATTTGCAAATGACATATCGGACAAAGGGCTAGTATCCAGAATCTATAAAGAGCTCACCAAACTCCACACCTGAAAAACAAATAACCCAGTGAAGAAATGGGCAGAAAACATGAATAGACACTTCTCTAAAGAAGACATCCGGATGGCCAACAGGCACATGAAAAGATGCTCAATGTCGCTCCTTATCAGGGAAATACAAATCAAAACCACACTCAGGTATCACCTCACGCCAGTCAGAGTGGCCAAAATGAACAAATCAGGAGACTATAGATGCTGGCGAGGATGTGGAGAAACGGGAACCCTCTTGCACTGTTGGTGGGAATGCAAATTGGTGCAGCCGCTCTGGAAAGCAGTGTGGAGGTTCCTCAGAAAATTAAAAATAGACCTACCCTATGACCCAGCAATAGCACTGCTAGGAATTTATCCAAGGGATACAGGAGTACTGATGCATAGGGGCACTTGTACCCCAATGTTCATAGCAGCACTCTCAACAATAGCCAAATTATGGAAAGAGCCTAAATGTCCATCAACTGATGAATGGATAAAGAAATTGTGGTTTATATACACAATGGAATACTACGTGGCAATGAGAAAAAATGAAATATGGCCTTTTGTAGCAACGTGGATGGAACTGGAGAGTGTGATGCTAAGTGAAATAAGCCATACAGAGAAAGACAGATACCATATGGTTTCACTCTTATGTGGATCCTGAGAAACGTAACAGGAACCCATGGGGGAGGGGGAGGAAAAAAGAAAAAAAAAAAAAAAAAAAAGAAGAGGTTAGAGTGGGAGAGAGCCAAAGCATAAGAGACTGTTAAAAACTGAGAACAAACTGAGGGTTGATGGGGGGTGGGAGGGAGGAGAGGGTGGGTGATGGGTATTGAGGAGGGCACCTTTTGGGATGAGCACTGGGTGTTTTATGGAAACCAATTTGACAATAAATTTCATATATTATAAAAAATAAAAAATAAACAAAAAAAATAAAAAAATAAACATTAAAAAAAATTAAAGAAAAAAAAGAAGAAGGATAGGCTGCCATTTAATTCTTAGCTCATTGCATGTGAGAAGTTCATTGATGAGAGAACTGGAGCTGAGCTCCCTGATCACTTGAGCCGAGATAACAGTACTGTTGAGATTCCATTATTAGTTGCTGCGATGGAAAAAAACAATTATGTCTAACCGGTGTTCGGTCTTTATTTGGATACAATATATGTTGGTGTCATGTGAGTATCTAAAGAACTGGTTGTTCTATTCCTCCATCATGAAATTATTTAGGAATTTAAAAGTCAGGGTGTCAGCCTTGATTGGGAGCTTGTTAAAAATGCAGAGTTTCAGACTCCACCCTAGACTTACTGACTCAGAATATGCATTTTAACATGATTCTCAGGTGACTGGTAGGTCCTTTAAAGTTCAAGGGGCACTATTTTAGTATATATATATTTTAAAAAAATTTTTAATGTTTATTTGAGAGTGAGAGAGAGAGAGAGACAGAGTGTGAGCAGGGAAGGGGCAGAGAGAGAGGGAGACACAGAATCCAAAGCAGGCTCCAGGCTCTGAGCTGTCAGCAAAGAGCCCCATATGGGGCTTGAACTCAAGAACTGCAGGATCATGACTTGAGCTGAAGTCGGAAGCTTAACTGACTGAGCCACCTAGGTGCCCCTTAAATTTATTTTTTAATGTTTATTTTTGAGAGAGAGAGAGAGAGAGAGACAGACTGTGAGTGGGGAGTGGGGGAGGGGCAGAGAGAGAGGGAGACACAGAATCTGAGTAGGCTCCAGGCTCTGAGCTGTCTGCTTGAACCCATGAACCATGAGATCATGACCTGAACCGAAGTCAGACACTTAACCACCCAGGTGCCCCACGGTTTTAGTATATGAATAACATCACAGATGATCGAGAGGCTCTAAGCAGAACCATTTGTGTGTGTGTATGTGTGTGTGTGTGTGTGTGTGTTTTAATTTTAGAGAGAGAGCAGTTAAGAGGGTCAGAGGGAGAGAGAGTCTTTTTTAAAAGTTTGTTTATTTATTTTGAGAGAGAAGCAGGGTGCGCAGAGAGAGGAGAGAGAGAATCCCAAGCAGGTTCTGCACTATCAGTGCACAGCCCAATGTGGGGCTTGAACTCAACAAACCGTGAAATCATGACTTGAGCCCAAGTCAAGAGTTGGATGCTTAACCGACTAAGCCACCCAGGTGCCCTGAGAGAGAGAGAGAGAGGAAGTCTTAAGCAGGTTCCACGCTCAGCATGAAGCCTGATGCAAGGCTCAATCCCATGACCCTGGGATCATAATCTGAGCTGAAATCAAGAGTCAACCAGCCCCTCAACCGACTGACTGAGCCACCCAGGCACCCTTAAGCAGAATCACTTGTAAATATTCATGTATCAATTCTTTCATCCACAAAACAAATAACCTTTAAGCATGTAATTTTTATTAGGCATTAGTAGTTTTGGCAATAATAACAAGAATAATGTAATAGGCTCTTTACATAATGCATTGTTTCTAATTCTCACAACAACCTTGAAAGGAAGGTGTTATCTGTTCCATTTGACAGTGAAGTCGCTGGAGTTTGGGTAGCATGTCCATGATATCTCAGCAAGTGGGGGACTGAGCCCGGTCCCATCTGAGAAGTCTTAATTTTTCTACCTCTTTGTCCTAAAAACAGAGGGTGTAAGATCTTATTTTTCAAAATCCTTCATAATCTTATAGCTCATTTTTGGTGTGCATAAAAAAAGTGAAACGTGATCTGGTTACTTATGTACTTAACTTGATACAGCTTCTCATGGGAAAAGGATGTGGAGAGGAGAAAAGCAGAAATTCCTAAATAAAAATGTTATGCTTCTCTGTGCACAGCAGATGTAATAAATGCAATAATATACCCAATGTGCCTTACAGTCTTAAGTGGAGGACTAAAATTAATTTCAAACCACTGAGTCTGAAAATGACCTGGAGAGCTGCATTTCTTGATGTTTTGCATCAAATCTTCTGTTTGACCTCAGAAGCCCACTAATGACTTCAGGTAAAAACCAGGAAAGGGATGCGTCTGCATGGCTGTGAAGGGGCTACTGATTTCTCTGAATCTCAATACACAACATTAACTAGGTGAATAGACAGGGAATACCACCTGTGGTGTGGGGCAAGAGAGCCATTTTTATTCTTGCTCACATATCAACTTGCTTGTCGTCAGCTGAATACTGCCTGAGGTCTTGCTCTGTGTCTCTACCTTCTTTTCTGTCTGGAGAGAGATTCCAGCTGCCAGGCAGTTGACGCCACAAAGTGCCTTTGATTTCTTCTCCATAGTATTGGTACATGCATGTTTGCTGGGCCCGTAAACATAATTTTTAATGTCATAGTCATATTTTCCAATGCAAGAAAGCCCCTGTATGATTTTAGCACCAAGAAGCAAAGAAACTTGTTTCCTTTTCTGCAAAAAAAAAAAAAAAAAAAAAGTACTATTTCAAAATAGTGACCAATTCAGGCAAAGCAAGGAAAATGTTTGAGGTGGTAAATCTACTTCAGGCTTTCCCAAAGCTGGGGAATTGGAATACCCACCTGTAGCTTTGTTTAGGATTGCTATAGGCTCCACGAGCTCACTTTCTGTTTGTGCAAGAAAAGTTGCCTTTTGAAGGAATGTGGTACACACGCTCTTAATATAACATGAAAGGAAAGGTTCTTCGTGCCAAGAAATCACTCACATGGCATGGAATCCTTTTAAACAAATCTGGCGGCAAGCTTTTTTCTGGAAGCTTGACGGGAGAATGAAATAATTTAAAATTTTGTTCACAGAAGTCACCCTCGACCTCTCATATGGAGCTCTCAAAGCTGGTCTCCAAACACAAACTCGGCCCTTGCAGCTCTTCTGTGCAGCCCAAATGGGGTGCAAAACCTGCTGTCACTAATTGGGATGGCTTTCAGGTGGTGGTGAGGATTTTTAGATTTATGGCAAGTTCTAGATATGACTAGAGACACAGCACATTTGGAAGAATGGGGTGTAAGGGCGCCCGGGCTGGGAGGAAGCAGCCAATGCCTCCCAGGGTGATTATGTTGAAGTTCAGAACTGCAAATTCAGCAATGAGAGAAACGGGCTTTTTTGGAGGTTTCTGTTTTCTCTACAGCCAAGGACTGAACTTTTCTTTATTACGTTTGGCTCAGTACCTTTTCCTTTCTTTTTTTTTTAACATTTATTTTTGAGAGACAGAGTGAAACAGAGCACGAATAGGGGAGGGGCAGAGAGAGAGGGGAGACAGAATCTGAAGCAGGCTCCAGGCTCTGACCTGTCAGTACAGAGCCCGATGCGGGTCTTGAACTCACTGACCGCGAGATCATGACCTGAGCCAAAGTTGGCTGCCCAACCAACTGAGCCACCCAGGCGCCCCTTGGAACTTTTTCTTAACCAGTCATGTTTTCCTTAGGACAAGTCATGTTTTGTCCTTAGGACATCTTTTTTTTCTCTAACATTTTTTAATGTTTTTTATTTGAGACAGAGCATGAGTGAGAGAGGGGCAGACAGAGAAGGGTAATTGAAGCAGGGTCCAGGCTCCGAGCTGTCAGCACAGAGCCCGACACGAACCTCCAACTCACGAACCTGTGAGATCATGACCTGAGCCTAAGTCGAATGTCCAACTAACTGAGTCACCCAGGCATCCCATTCCTTAGGACCTCTTGATGCTGCTGGAAGCAGAGGAACTTTCCACCTTTGGTCCCTGATCCTCAGTTAAACTCCACTCATCTCCATGTTTGCAAATTTTTCCCATCCCGTTAACATTCTTCTTTAAAATGGAAACACACTGTTTCCATCTCAGCCCTGCTTGCTTGACCTTCCCTATCACTGATGATTTGTAGAAACAGAAAAGGCACTGCCGCCTTTGCATTCTTTTCCCAATTTGAGGCTTTTCTCCATTTGGAGAGACGGCTGCCTGTTGTTAGTGAGCCCCCTCTGACCTAAACCTTTGGAAAGAATTCAACCAAGGCAAGGACTCAGCCAAGAAATTAAACTGGATCAAACTTCTGAAGATTGGACAAAGCACAACGTTGGAGCACATATCTTCCCGAAAAAGGGCCCAAATCCCCCCTGCAAGTTACTTCCCTCAGCAACACCGGCGTGATAGGAAATATAAGGATGTTATTACCTTTTTATTTTTCTTTTTAATAAGTAATCTCTTAGGGTGAAAAAAAAGTAGTTATTTTATTCATAATGGACGTGGTAGCCATCATAAATCCCTGTTCTCTTGTTCTTTTGTCTTTTTTCTGACTGAATAGAATACGACTGTTTGAAGTTTGTTTGCTTTTGCCATCATCAAGGGCAGAATTCAACCCTCTTCCCAAATATGTGAGGATTGTTTTTAGATTTATGATGAAACCTAGACCTGCCTATGGTAAAGAATGGATATTTATTTCAATATGAAAGGCAGTCTCTTGAGAGCTTTGTGTGGGAACCATGCTATTTAAATATTTTTATGTTGGAAAGTCTGTCTTTTTCAAATCATTCTTGGCTTCCAGCCCTGGAGAGTGAAGCCTCATCCAGAGGGACAGGAGAAGAATCCTGGATTAGAAATCAAGAGATGTCCATGCCTTAGCTCAGTGTCTACTATGAATTTTCTCTGTCATCTCGAGCAAGTCATTTGTCTCCCTCTCTGCCTTGGTGGACAGGTGAGTGGAGTGATGTGGTTGAACCGAGGCAGTGAATTTGAACTTTTTTTATTTTGTGTTTTTCATAGCAGTGTCCTCTTTGCAAATGTAATCTTACATAAACTCTAGTACATAATGTAGATAAAAGCTATATTTTACTAGATAATTGATGAATCCTAAATTACCACCTTTATTACAAAATTAGGGAATGAAGGGGCACCTGGGTCTGTGAGTTCGAGCCCCGCATCGGACTCTGTGCGGACAGCTCAGGGCCCGGAGCCTGCTTCAGATTCTGTGTGTCCCTCTCGCTCTGCTCCTCCCCCAGTCATGCTCTCTCTCTCTCTCTCTCTCTCTCTCTCTCTCAAAAATAAATAAACGTAAAAAAATTAAAAACAAATAACATCTAGCTACCACAGCTGATTACAACTAAATTACATTTGAAGATGTTTAATTAATGGAAGGTTTTTGTTTTTTTTTTAAGCACAGAAGTTATTTATATTTTAATTTGAAATATATGTAGTAGGACCTTATCTTGGAACTCCTAAAAACTTCAGTGTAAAAACATACATTCAGGAACTTGCCACCCTTATCGTTAAAATAACTCTGAGAAGTCCGCCTAAGTTTAAAGACTCTGCCTCAATAAATTTGGTCAATTTTCATGCTTATCCAACTCCTTTCACGATGCCGTGTAGACCGTTATTCTACACGGATGATGACCACAAGCATGTTTCAGCAACTGCTTTTATCTGAGCACCAATTTCTATGTCATCGGAGTAGATATGATACACTTTTGACAAGTTATTTGATGATATCATAATCTAATCTAAAAACCTAATTTTTTCTCCAGTCATGTTTTATGTAGTAAGTCTTCTATGTGCTCATTAAAAAAATTTTTTTTAACGTTTATTTATTTTTGAGAGAGAGAGTGTGAGCAGGGGAGGGACAGAGAGAGGGAGACACAGAATCTGAAGCAGCCTCCAGGCTCTGAGCTGTCAGCACAGAGTCTGATATGGGGCTCAAACTCGAACTCACAAGCGGTGAGATCGTGTCCTGAGCTGAGCTGAAGTCAGGTGCTTAACCAACTGGGCCACCCAGGCACCCTGTTTGTTTGTTTGTTTTTTAAGTAATCTCTCCACTCTACATGGTGTCTGAACTCACGATCCTGAGATCGAGAGTCTCACACTCCACCATCTGAGCCTGCCAGGTGCCCCCTCCCCCCATTTTAAAAGTATTCCTTGTTTCATTTGTGTGACTTTGTGTAAAAACAAGCAAAACACAGACACCCCAAACTCCATATTTTCATTGGTCTGAATCATAAAACCTAAACTTTCAAGGAGTTTGCCAGATGTGTACTTTCAATATCCAATTTGGGGTTAGATCAGTGATGATAACCAGCATGGGATGGGCTCTCATAGGTATTTGGAAATTTGGGGGGACGTTTTTGGTTGTCTTGATACCTAAGGGCATCCTTTCTGGAGCCAAGGATGATGCTAACTGACCTTCACTTGTCTCCCTTAAATGCCAGCAGAAAGGAAGGGAGATTATGTTTTTGTAAACATCTGCTTGTTTAACATAACCCGGACTTTAAAAAGCTCTTTCTGGTAGAATTTGTCTTTTCCTCACTTGTGACTTTGGATGGGCCTGTTAAGAAGCTTTTATTGTCTGATTTAAGTTTTGTTCATAGGAAATTTTTGTTGATGACACTAAGTAGTTCAGTTAGGCAGGAGTGTCTGAGTTGCTTGTTTTTGGAACTTTTGTGTTTTGTTTCAAAATCATGTAATGTAGCAGAACCAGAGATTGGAAGATTTTACTGCCTGAACTATAAGAAGCTGAGCAATTTTAGTCACACTAAAATGAATGAGACTGGGTGACCACTGTCATTGTACTTTCTTGCCTTCAAAAACTTTCATGTGAAACGTATATAGGCACTTGTTTTCTTTCCTTCCCCCCCCCCACCCCAATTCTTATTTAAATTCTGGTTAACATATAATGTAATATTGGTTTCAGGAGTAGAATTTATTGATTCATCACTTGCATATAACACCCAGTGCTCAACACAAGTGCCTTCCTTAATGCTCATCACCCATTTAGCCCATCCCCCCCTTCCCTCCAGCAACCCTCAGTTTGTTCTCTATAGAAATCAGAGTTTCTTATTGTTTCCATCTCTCTTTTTTTCCCCCTTCCCCTATGTTCATCTGTATTGTTTCTTAAATTCCACATATGAATGAAATCATATGGTATTTGTGTTTTCTGCCTGACTTATTTCATTTAACATAATACATCCTAGCTCCATCCACGTCATTACGAATGGCAACATGACATTCTTTTTGATGGCCAAGTAATATTTCATTGCATATACATACCACATCTATAACTATTCATCAGTCGTTGGACACTCGGGCTCTTTCCATAGTTTGGCTATTGTTGATAATGCTCTTACAAACGTTGGGGTGTATGTGTCCCTTCAAATAAGTATTTTTGTACCCTTTGGGTAAATACCTAGTAGTGCAATTGCTAGGTCATGGGGTAGTTCTGTTTTTAAGTTTTTGAGGAACCTCCATACTGCTTTCCACAGTGGCTGCACCAGCTTGTATTCCCACCAACAGTGCAAGAGGGTTCCTTTTCTCTGCATCTTCAACATCTGTTGTTTCCTGAATTCTTAATTTTAGCCATTCTGACAGGTATGAGATGGTATTTCATCTTGGTTTTGATTTTTATTTCCCTGATGATGTGTGATGTTGAGCCTCTTTTCATGTGTCTGTTAGCCATTTTCTTTGGAAAAATGTCTATTCATGTCTTTTGCCCATTTCTTAAGATATTATTTGTTTTTTGGGTGCTGAGCTTGGTAGGTTCTTTATAGATTTTTGGATGCTAACCCTTTATCTGATATGCCATTTGAAAATATCTTCTCCGATTCTGTAGGCTGCCTTTTAGTTTTGTTGACTGTTTCTTTTGCTGTGCAGAACTTTTTTTTTATCTTCATGAGGTCCCAGTGGTTCATGCTATTTGCTTTTGAGATGTGTCTGGTCAGAAGTTACTCCAGCCGAGGTCAGAGAGGTTGCTGCCTGCTTTCTCCTCTAAGAGTTTGACGGTTTCCTATCTCACATTCAGGTCTTTAATCCATTTTGAGTTTATTTTTATGTATGGTTTAAGAAAATGGTCCAGTTTCATTCTTAATGTTGCTGTTGAGTTTTCCCAACACCATTTGTTGAAGGGACTGTCTTTTTTCCATTGGATATTTTTTCCTGCTTTGTCAAGGGTTAGTTGACCATATAATCATGGGCACTTGTGTTCATTTCATGTATTGTTGTACCATGCTGTGGTTGATCATTAGTAGAACATCACTTAGTACCAAATTGGCCCTTTTCATGATGAGGTACAATCACATTTATTTAACATATTTTCTCATTAAGCTTAATTTTTCAACCAATGACTCATTTCTACTTTTGAAGGTAATTCATCTCACTAGAAATTTTTCAAAAAAATTTAAAGAAAACGTATCCAAAACTCACCATCAATCCTAAGCTTAAATAATTATCATGACATATGTTACTTGTTTGCTGCACAGCTTTCTGTGGCTTTCTGACAAGAGCAAGCCCTGGGCAGAAGCATCTGAGCCTCGTCAGGCATTTGACAAATTTGATTAATGTGTGCTAGGGTTAGTCTACTTTCCTGTATCATTTTACAGGAGAGGCCATGTGCAAGTCTGGATTAAAAAAAACAAAAACAAAAAAACAGCAACACTGGTGCAGAATTACTACCTATTTAGTGTATTTTATATATATCCCAAAGATGACTAAAAAAAGAGAAAAAAAAGTTATAGTTCAGGGTCCCATGCATAAAAATGAAGAAACCTGTGGTATGCCTGGGTGACTCAGTCAGTTGAGCGTCTGACTATTGATTTTGGCTCAGGTCATGATCTTATGGTCTTGAGATCAAGCCCTGAGTTGGGCTCTGCACCGGGTGTGGAGCCTGCTTAGGATTCCCTCTCTCCCTCTGCCCCTCAATTTCTCTCTCTCTCAAAAAAAAAAAAAAAAAAACTTAAAAAAATATAATAAAATGAAGAAATTGGAATAAAAGTTAATATGATGGTGGTCTCCAGTGTTTTAAAATAAACTTCTTTTTAAGGGGGCGCCACACTTGTGGGGCTTGAACTTCCGACCCTGAGTTCAAGATCTGAGCTGAGATCAAGAGCTAGATGCCTAACTGATTGAGCCACCCAGGCACCCTTCAAAGTTGGTGTATTTAAAAAAAATTTTTAAAGTTTATTTAATTATTCTGAGAGAGAGAGAAAGTGCGAGTGGGGAACGGGCAGAGAGAGAGAGAGAGAGAATCCTAAACAGCCTCAGCACTATCAGCACGAAGCCAGATGCAGGGCTCAAACTCATGAACCATGAGTTCATGACCTGAGTGTAAATTGGATGCTTTTTTTTAATGTTTATTTGTTTTTGAGAGAGAGAGAAAGTGTGTGTGTTTGGGGGGGCAGGGGAAGGACAGAGAGAGAGGGAGACACAGAACCCACAGCAGGCTCCAGGCTCTGAGCTGTCAGTGCACAGCCCAATGCAGGGCCTGAACTCACGAACCGTGAGATCATGACCTGAGCTGAAGTTGGACACTTAACCAACTGAGCCACCCAGGCGCCCTGGAAGTTGGTGTTTTTAATGACACTTTAAAAATAGTTATAATGTATACTGGCTGATTTCGACCTGCCTGGACTCTCAGTCTGCCTAACAGTATTGCTTGGTCTGGTCCGAGCTAGCTCCATCCTTTCTTCTTCCTCAATCCAATCTCATCGTTTCTATGTCAGCTTCAGTTTAAACAATTCTGGTGCAGACATGGGCCCTTCTCAAGATTTTCTCTTTTTCCCTCACCCAGCTCCCAATTCTAAACCCCCAGGGGCTGACACAATCACTGTTTGAGATAGTGGAGGAGGGGACACTTTATTTCTTGGTCTTTCCTTGGCTTGTTTCAGTGGGGAGTGAATGGCAAGTTAGCCTGTGTTTATTGAATTCACAGCAAACAACTTGGCACACAGGATGGCTCTCGAATTTAGCTGCGTTCTCTTTTACTTACGTCAGGAAGTCCATGCCTTAGCTTTGTAATGTGTTCCTTTTCCCTGCAGATGGCCTCTAGGCAGGTGTACATCCATGTCTACCCACATGGGGCCTGTGGAAACTTCTGGATCTCCTTCATCCCCTTAGGAGCTGCAGGGAAACCCAGGGGCTTGTTTTCAGCTCCTCTGTGCTATGGATAACGCCTTGTTGCCTTCTCTGCTGTCTTACCCCCTTAGAGCCCAGAGAGATCTGTCGGCTGTGCCTTTCAAAATACTTCAAGTTTGGAGCTGAACACATGTTCTCTTTACCTTGGGATTTCCTAGTTTACAGGTTTTCCATATAGTCTTCTCTGGTGACTGGCTCCTGTTTCCTTCTCCAAAGCTCTCCTTTTATGCTGTTTCCTTCTCCAAAGGAAACATTATGCTGTTTCCTTCTCCAAAGCTCTCCTTTTTCTTTCTCCCTTCGAAAGCTTTTAAAAATCTATTTGTGGTGAGGGGTGGAGGAACAGAAGAAAATCTCTCGGTTTAGATCTACTTGTAATATTTTGTTGTCTTTCTCTGGGTAGAGGTGGGGGAGGCAATTTCCTGTTGACCTTAGAGATGAAGAATGTGGTGTCTTTCTCTCCTTGTTTTATAGCAAAAGATTATGCTCGGGGGGTGGGGGGTGGTGGGAATCAGGTGAGCAGGTAGGAAAGAGCACACCGTTAAGACTTTGAAATGTCGGGGCGCCTGGGTGGCGCAGTCGGTTAAGCGTCCGACTTCAGCCAGGTCACGATCTCGCGGTCCGGGAGTTTGAGCCCCGCGTCGGGCTCTGGGCTGATGGCTCAGAGCCTGGAGCCTGTTTCCGATTCTGTGTCTCCCTCTCTCTCTGCCCCTCCCCTGTTCATACTCTGTCTCTCTCTGTCCCAAAAATAAATAAACGTTGAAAAAAAAAAAAAAAAGACTTTGAAATGTCATCATGCCACAAAAATTAAACAAACACAATGAGCACCTTAAAAATCAACCATTTCTTCTTCCTTGAAATTTATTTGAAAACAGCTTGTCTACAAGATGTAGAAAGTTCCTTCAAAGAGGAAATTCTTCAGTTTTCTGATGCTGAGTGATGATGACAATTATACTTTGATTTCTCAAGGATTAACACAAGCACGGCAGAGTCATCCCCTTAAACACTAGTGATGGTGAGGAGATTTTCTTTGTAGAGAAAATGCGAACTGGTGGCCTCAAGGAAGAAAGGAAGGAGAAGAGAAATCATTGAAAGGTGAGAATAGAGGTAGCAGGATCCCTGTTAAAAGGAAGAAAAAATTCCCTACCCACAGAACACTTCTGACAACACATGTGTGGGGTTTTTTCCCACACCAGCCCTTTCAAAACCAACTGGGTGTCCTATGCTTCAACTGATGCTATCCAGAATTAGCAGAGACCCCAGAGGTCAAGGGATCCCAAGACTGCCCCCAGTAGCAAGCCCCAAGTTGTCACCTGTACTTTTGACCAACAGGCTATAAATCAGGGGCTCCTCCAACCCCCTCCTCTGGTTCAGTAATTTGCTATCACGGCTCACATGACTCAGGGAAACACTTATGTTTACTGCTTTATTATGAAGGATATCATAAAGCATACAGATAAACAGCCAGGTGAAGGCGTACATAGGGAAAAGTCCGGAAGGGTCCTGAGCATGAGGGCTTCTTCCCCCTTGGAGTTGGGGGTGTGCCAGCTTCCTGTCACATGGATGTGTTCATTAACCCAGAAGTTGTCTGAACCCTGTAGTTTTGGGATTTAAAAACATTTTTTATTTTATTTTTGAGAGAGAGAGAGAGACTGAGCAGGGGAGGGGCAGAGAGAGAGAGAGGGAGACACAGAATTTGAAGAAGGCTCCAGGCTCTGAGCTGTCAGCACAGAGCCCAACGTGGGGCTTGAACTCACGGACCGCGAGATCATGACCTGAGCCGAAGTTGGATGCTTAACCAACTGAGCCACTGAGGTGCCCCCATCTAGCCCTTTTCTTAAGTAGGCAACAAGGAAAAACCACTCTGGCTAGTAATTCAGGTAAAAAGTTTACTACATAGGTGAGTCTCAGTCTCCGACTAAAAGTAACATTGAGGGATTTACAAAAAAGGAAAAAGGTCCTGATGGGGAAGAGAGTGTACAGTAAAAACTTCAGTATAAACCTGTGCTGTTTTTGAAGGCCCAGAGCTGGGGTCAGAATCACATAGATGTGGATACTGTTTCTCCATCCTCAGAAGTGAAGAAATGTCTCTTATGATACAATTAAGGGAAACAAGTTAAAGTTGCAAATAAGAGAGAAATACTCTTGAGGAAAAGCTAGAGGAACTTCTTCGTCTTCCTACCTTCATTCAGATCTACTAGCCCACCTCCATTTGTACCCATGCTCTCTGCCTTTTCTCACTTTTTAATGTCCCTGCCTCTGTCACAACCAACTCCTTCACCTATATTCCAGATTCCTGTCCCTCTCATCTTCTCCTGGACTCTCCTGCATCATGATGTCCCTGTCCTTCCAGGACTGGTTCTGTCAGCACATAAACGCCTAAGTGTCTCCCATTGGTTGACCCCGTGGGTCTTTCCTCTCTTTCCTCATTTCTCAATTTATTGTTTCTAACCTTGAAAGTGTTGTTTATAATCATTGTATACTCATTCGCTCCTCCTCCTAGTCTCTCTTAACTATCTCCAGGCAATCACCTAAAATAATAATTAATAATATTCAGTTGTTTACTTTTTTGTTATTGGTGTCATCCTTCTAGAATTTAAATGTATTGAAAATAAGGTCTTTTTTTTTGCCTTGATCAATGTTGGATCCTGAGTTTCTAGAATGATGTTTAGCACATGGTTGGCATTCACTATTTAGTGAGTAGTAATAGAACATCAGATAGTTCTTCAAAGCCAAACTTTGAGTTCCAGAACCTAATGTTTACTGGGCCAATGCATTCCTTCACTGGTAATATTACCTTTTCTCACAATGACTATTTAAAAATTTTATTTTTATCTTTTTAAGGTTTATTTATTTTCAAGAGAGAGAGAGAGTGAGTGCGATCAAGGAGGGGCAGAGAGAGAGGGAGGCACAGAGTCTGAGGCAGGCTCCAGGCTCTGAACTGTCAGCACAGAGCCCAATATGGGGCTTGAACTCATGAACGGTGAGATCATGACCTGAGTTGAAGTCGGACACTCAACTGACCGAGCCACCCAGGCACCCCACCCACAATGACTATTTTAAAACTTTCTAATCTCTCTAGAATTTTAAGTACTTCTTGGTCCCTCTTTCTCACTTTCAAAAAACATTTTATACTCTACAAATCAAAAGGGAGCTATTTCTAGGTCATTATGTCTGAAGATGAGGAAGTGACTTATGTGTGTTCTACATTGTTTTTTTATTTATCTTTATTTATCACAACCTTTTTAAGCAGAATGTAACTTGAGCACCACATTTCCATTCATACAACTTGGTCTGAGTTATTTTTCAAATACCTTTGCAACATGCCTAGGTAGGCTCATAATTTTGCTGTCTAAACAATACTTTTTCTTTAAAAAACAAGCCCTATGGATAGTTACTCCTACCAAGTTGGATCAATTTAATGTACTAATTTCCAGTGGACCACAGGGGAGAATAAAAGACACAATGTAATTTTCTTTTATTACATTTTCTGCATATCTGGTGAAACTTCACTAAGTTAAGATGCTAACAATCCTCTGCTTTTTTACTTGGTTTATTTAAACTTCTTTCAAATTAGAAGTGAAAAGGAAAAAGTAATGAATTGAGTGAATGGCCAGAAAACCTCATTGTGCAATACTTCAACCTGTTCCTCTTTATAGCACTTAAAAAATTATTTTTTATTTTTTATTTTTACTTATTTATTTTTTTAAAAGTAGGCTCTATGCCCAACTCAGACCTGAACTCACAACCCTGAGACCAAGAGTCGCAGGCTCCATTAACTAAACCGGCCAGGTACCCCTGGAGATTTTATTTTTAAGTGATCCTTACTTCCAGTGTGGGGCTTGAATTTACAATCCTGAGATTAAGAGTCGCATGCTTTACTGACTGAGCCAGCCAGGAGACCATATTGGCACCTTTTTGTAAAGAGCTAGTATCTCTTAGCTTTGTAAAAATTTATTTGCCCGTGAACTGAACTCCTTTATACCCTGCATGACCAATGTTCATAAAAACAGTTAAGAGTTAACTTCATTCATTGTTTCCATGTACTGTCTTTCCCCTCTTCAGCTGATTCTAGTTTAACTTCTAGCCCACCACTGCACTGAATCTCTTCTACCAGTGAACTCCATGTTCTAAATCCAAAAATTTATCAATCTTTATTTGTAGACTCTTTATCAGTATTTAACACTATGGACTCCTTTCTTCTTCAAATGCCCCCTTCTATTGTTTTTATGACCCTCCCCTCTTCTACGTTTCTTCCTGTCTCATCAATTTTAGCCTTGTGGGCTTGTCTTTCTTTATCCTTTAAATTGGCAATTTTTAGGGTTCTATCTGGAGCTGTCTTCCTGGCCCACTTAACATGTTTCCCCTCAATAATCTCCATTTTCTTGGTTTCAAGTATTTTGTATGTCGACAATTCCATCCCTTTTTATCCTGAGCTTCAGACCTATATATCTGCCTAATCTGTTAACATTTCCATTCAGTTATCTAGTCTGAATCTAAATCCATTGTCTTACCCACTAGACCTTCATTTTCCTGAGTTCCCATCTTCATGAAAAGTACTTTGTTCAGCCAAAGCCAAGCTTGACAAAGCCAAGTGTTTATTCCAGTATCTTGAAGAATATCAAGATTCACTCACACCCATGCTGTGTCTTAACAACACACATTTTCTCTAAGCAAGTGAGGAAGAATAGAGGAGAGGCTTAACCAGTGTCTACTAATTTTCAATTATAGTCTCAAGCTAAGTATTTTTAAGACCCAGATGTTAACCTAACAAGGATAATAGGAGGTCAGCAGGACTATTTAGTGTAAATTGAATTAATGTACTCTTTATGGCCAGAGTTCTATTGTGTATTGATGGTTTGGACATTTGTTAATCTACCTTTCAATGATTTCAAAAGATGTGGCCTAAAGAGTTGTTGTGGTGATTTCTGGGGATATTTTGAATCTAAACCCGGGGTACCTATATAATAGTCAGGTCCACTAAAATTTCAGTGAAATACTGTACAAGAAAGAAGAGTCTTCTATGCTAGAGTAAAATGATGTTAAATGAAGCTTTTCCTTTTGTCTTAGGTTTTGGCTGAGGTCCCAGAACTGGGTACTATGGTTATTAAAATCCCACATTAAAGAGATATATGGACCCATTTACTAATTTTCATTGGAGAGAGAAAGAAGTTTACTCAAAGGATTTTGTAGTAGAGTTTTGTGAAATTTTATCTCTCTGGCCCTTATAGAAGAGGAGTCTTTATCCATGGGTCCCTTAAGCCACGTGATGGGAGGATTTGGAACCAGTGTCACAGGGACTGAACCAAACAAAGTGCAATTACATCATGCTTAGGGGGATCCAATGGTTTCCCTGGGGGAAGAGAGACTGGTGCTTGGGATTGGGAAGTTGTGTTGGATGAGTAAGTTTTAAATTGGATATATAATAGAGTTTTAAAAAATAAAATCTTATTTTAGAGTAGTTTTAGAAAAATAATTGTGAAGGCGTTCAGAGTTCCTACATATCCCACATTCAATTTCCCGTTATGACCATCTTATATATTAGTATGATAGAGTAGTCACAAACAATGAACCAGTTTTTTTAGTTTTTCCCTGAACTTTTCAGAAAGATACATAGGAAAAAATAAAAGATAGCCAAAGTGTATATAATAGAACAAAAAAGATATATAAGAAATATAGTGAAGATATAACATGAGTATTCTCCTTCTCTTTTCCATCCCACTATTATACACAGTTTGTCCTGCAGCTAGGAATTTATACATAGCACAAAAATTAGAGAATACTTCTCTAACATAGTTGAAAGAATTGTGGGTGAGAACATGTTTGTTAAATGTATGTTAAGCCATTGTGTCATAGGTCACCCATTAGAGTGTTAACTATTCAAAGAAGATTCATAAAAAATTAAAAGTGGTGTGCTTATCTAAATATGAGATTCCTTTTCCTTTCAGAGGCACAGATAAAACTCCTGTGCAATGAAAGTAAAAGAAACAGAAATGGCAAATATGTATGGTAAATGATCAATTAAAGCCTGATATCAAAAATATTTATAAAGAAAAATATTTTTAAGGAAATTATTAAGTTTGCAATGGAAAAGTGGACAATGGCTATGGTGATAGAGAAATTGCATACAATGATATACAAATATTCATTTAACATTTATAAATTGTTGAAAGGAAAGCAAGCTAAGAATAATATAAACAAGAGTTTAAAAATCCATTGATAAGATTTGGGAGAAATTGGCAAATCACGATTTCTTGGAGGCACTATTAATTGGTTCAACCTTCTTCTAAAAAAATTGTTTTTTAAATGTTTATTTATTTTTGAGGGAGAGGGAGACAGAGTGTGAGCAGGGGAGGGGCAGAGAGAGAAGGAGACATAGAATCTGAAGCAGGCTCCAGGCTGTGAGCCGTCAGCACAGATCCTGATGCGGGGCTTGAACTCACCAACAGCGAGTTCATGACCTTAGCCAAAGTCAGGTTCTTAACCAACTGAGCCACCCAGGTGCCCCTAAAAGATTTTATTTTTAAGTAATCTCTACATCCAACAGGGGGCTCAAAATTTACAACCCTGAGATCAAGAGTTGCATGCTATACAAACTGAGTCAGCCAGGTGCCCCTGTATACATTTTATATACATAGAACAAAAGAGTTGTATGTATGTAGCAAAAGAATTTTAAGTAAAAAAATTAAAAGATAATTTTTTATCAATAAAGATTATATAAAAACAATACATTTTGAAAAAGTCATAGAAATGTAATCAGTAGGGCTTACATAAACTGGTTATCAGTACAATTTTTTAAAAGAAATTTTAATAACAAAACTGTCATTAAACATTTATTACTTTGATATTAATTAATATTTTTAAAAAGATAAATTGACGGATATATTTTCTTCCTGAGAAGAACAAATAGGTATTATGGCATCAATAGATATGATAGTATCATATTAAGTATCTGTCCAAATAGTGAACAAAACCTAAAATGCTTTTATTTCTTTTCCCTTTTGTTTAATTCTTTTCCCTTTTGTTTAATCTATGCATATTTCAGAGAAAATTGCATCCAAATCTCAGATTCATCTTTTAATTCGTAAGAATGCTCATTTGGAAAATTCGGTGTTCTGTGTTCAAGAATCTTATTTATTAGATATTCAGTGTTCTCTTGTTTTGGTGAAAGAAACCACAATTAAACTTTCTATGGTTCTGTTTGGGAAACCATGCCCCCTTTCCTACCGATAAAAAGTGCCATGACACATTGTAAAGGCATAATGTGCTAGTTACAAGCTTATTGAATTTTTATGAAGAGAAAAGGGTCAGAGCAAGTTATGTAAGTAGGTCTCATGTGAAAAGAGATTCTATAATCTGGAAAGCAATAAAAATAGAAGTTATAAAACACAACTCATTAAGGCCTATGAACAATGAAGGGGTAGGTTTATCAAGACCATTTAAAGAGGCGAATTGAGTCTTAATTTTGGCTTAATTAGCAATTAATACCAGATATTTACTTCTTTTGCAAGGCAAGGAGCCAAGGCAAACCATGCAGTTTGTTCAAAGCTCATAGTTTTTTTCCTGTGGTGCAAATAATGGTAATATAATTACCAGAATACAATTCTATCATCCATTTATTTATTGATTTTTTATGTTTATTTATTTTTGAGAGAGAGAGAGAGAGAGAGAGTGCAAGCAGGGAAGGGGCAGAGAGTGAGGCAGACACAGAATCCAAAGCAGGCTCCAGGCTCCAAGTTGTCAGCATAGAGCCCAACGTGGGGCTCAAACTCATGGACCGCAAGATCATGACCTGAGCTGAAGTCAGACGCTTAACAGACTCAGCCACTCAGTCCCCCCTCTATCGTCCATATTTATATTTTTCCCTAAATTTTGATACTTTGGCAGGCAACACGGAGTAAATACATTGAATATTTGTGTGATATGACACATGATGACGTTTAAACTGAAAATGTTGAATTTCATTAAGTTTATTTAACAACTAGCAATGGTACGACGGTGAAAAGGACACTTTCCTCCCTCTTCTGTCTCATTTGTTCACATAAATAAAATCAGACTGTCGTCAAATGTTTTCCCTGCTAAGATTTTAATACATACTCATTTTAAAAGACAACAGTTCTGGGGCGCCTGGGTGGCGCAGTCGGTTAAGCGTCCGACTTCAGCCAGGTCACGATCTCGCGGTCCCTGAGTTCGAGCCCCGCATCGGGCTCTGGGCTGATGGCTCAGAGCCTGGAGCCTGTTTCCGATTCTGTGTCTCCCTCTCTCTCTGCCCCTCCCCCGTTCATGCTGTGTCTCTCTCTGTCCCAAAAATAAATAAACGTTGAAAAAAAAAAAAAAATTTTAAAAGACAACAGTTCAGTTTAAAAGACTACAAATCCTCTGGTTTATGTTTCCAAAGAATAAGATAGTTGTCGCAGAAATGAAGAAAAGCAGATGATGGCGTGTTTGTAAATCTGCTTGAGAATGAATCATCAAAAGTTTTTGAGAAAAAGTGCCTCTTTCAGGGTCCTTCAAAGGATAAAGGAATGATTTTCTAGACACCTCCATTTTGGGTAGCTTTATTTATTTATTACTTTTATTTATTTTTATTTTTTTATTAAAAAAATTTTTTTAACGTTTCAATTATTTTTGAGACAGGGAGAGACAGAGCATGAACAGGGGAGGGTCAGAGAGAGGGAGACACAGAATCTGAAACAGGCTCCAGACTGAGCTGTCAGCACAGAGCCCGACGCGGGGCTCGAACTCATGAACCGTGAGATCATGACCTGAGCCGAAGTCGGTCGCTTTACCGATTGAGCCACCCAGGCGCCCCACTTTTATTATTTTTTTTTAATATAATTTATTGTCAAATTGGCTTACAACACCCAGTGCTCATCCCAACAAGTGCCCTCCTCAATGCCCATTTTCGCCCATTTTCCCCTCTCCCCTATCCCCATCCCCATCCATCCTCAGTTTGTTCTCTGTATTTCAGAGTCTCTTATGGTTTGTCTCCCTCCCTCTCTGTTTTTCCCTCCTTCCATTTCCCCCATGGTCTTCTGTTAAGTTTCTCAAGATCCACATAGGAGTGAAAACATATGATATTTGTCTTTCTCTGATTGACTTATTTCACTCAGCATAGATTGCCATGCACAGTATAGCTATTTTAAGGCTTCGCTTTCCATAGCATTCTCCTCACCTTGAAAACAACATATGGTCTCCAGACCTCCTTGCCACCTGAAAAATGACTATGAACAACAGCCAGATCTTTCCTGTTCTTTATAGAATTTTTTTTAAATGAACGTTTCTTTCTCCTCCATCAGCCTTTTCTCGTCTGAAGTTTTATATGAAGAGAGACATTCTCTAAATCATTCGTTCAAATAAATTTATCAAAAATTGCCTCAGACATACCACATAGTCATAGACATGTTGGCTCAGAAACTCTATATTAACATCTAAGAAATTGCTGCCTCTGCTCTTTTTTGAAAGAATAAAATAGGATTTAATATCACGTTCAAGAATAATTCTGAAATGTAACTGATGGGGAGAACATAGGTCTGTCTGTTCAGCCATTTTGTTTGAAGGCCTCAATAGATTAGGAAGGCAGGAGAAATGGGTTTTAGAATTGTCTCTTCATGAACTTACTGTGTGGCCTACATTTTCTCTCCTGGAGTGAGGAACACATTGGTCTAAAACAGATGATCTTTACAGTGTTTCCAGTCTTATGACGTGACTTTGTTTTCTATATTATCATCATATACTATGTTCATATTGTCACCTAAGAATTATTTCAGTTATTTATTGCTGCATTACTAACCACCAAAAACTTAGTGGCGTAAAAAAACGAACATTTTATTATCTTTTATGATTCTTTAACTTGGCTAGGATCACCTGGGTGATTCCTCTGGTCTGTGGGATGTTTACTGGGGCTGTTGGCATCTAAAGGCTTGAATGGGCTAGAATATCTAAGATGTCTTGTCAGTTGGTGCTGGCTGTTGGTCTGGAGCTCAGCTGGGTTCACTGGCCTTGATTCTCCTCAATTCAGCTTCTCCATGTGGATCAGGATTCTTTTTTAAATTTATATATGTATTTTAAAAATTTTTAAAAATGTTTTATTTATTTTTGAGACAGAGAGAGACAGAGCATGAGTGGGGGAGGGGCAGAGAGAGAGGAAGACACAGAATTCTTAGCAGGCTCCAGGTTATGAGCTGTCAGTACAGAGCCTGATGTAAGGCCTGAACCCATGAACTGTGAGATCATGACCTGAGCTGAAGTCAGTCGGCTGCTTAACTGACTGAGCCACCCAGGCGCCCCTGGATCGGACTTTTTACAGCGTATTCTAACACAGTTTCAAGTGGCAGAAAGTGTGAGTAGCCAGTTCTTTCAAAGTTTGGGCTTGTAAGTCCCAAAACATCATCTCTGTTGCATCCTATAGGTGAAAATATGCACAGGATTAGCCCAGGTCCAAAGAAAGGGGAACTTACCCCTACGTAGCTCTTAGTGAGCTGTGGCATATGTACAACAGGAAGGGAGGGAATTGATGGTGGCCAGATTTGAAAGCTTTAGTGCCTCTAAAAGAAGAGGCCAGAGAACTAGCTAGCTTGCTCTCTTCCAGCCATGGGAGATCTAATGAAGTCAGTCCTCTGAAACCCAGAAGAGGGCCCTCAATAGGACTTGATCAGGCTGGCATCCTGATCGTGGGCCTCCAGCCTCTGGAACTGTGAGAAACAAATTTCTGTTGTTGATAAGCCACCTAGTTTATGGTGTTTTGTTGTAGCAGCCTGAGCTAAGCCAAAGTGTGGCCAGGATTCTTTGGTGTAGTTCCTTAGAAGGAAAGCCATGTTTAAAAAAAAAAAAAAAAAAAAAAAAAAAAGACAAATGGTCTGACACGTATCCAGCACGTAATCATGGGAGAGGGATAGGGTAGCCACAGGGACAACTCTGTTCCAAAAGGGGGCAGAGAGGAGGTGTATAGCAATTTTGGAATCAAGTTGGCCACAAGCCACCATTTCTGTTGACTCAGAGAACAGGAAGTACTCTTTAATTAGGGTTCTGCTACTGGAAAGTAATTTTCTGTGGCTTCTGGGTCTGCCTTCTGGGTTCTGGGTCAACCCTCTAAGTCACACTATGTTTCCCACAGGAAATGGCACATGCTTGCATCTGAGTAGCACTCTCAGCTTGATTTCTGCTTTGAAGCCTCTTTTTATTTTGAACTGTCTTTGACCCATTTAGCCAAAGACTTTGTAGGCTTCCTACATACTTCCTATGTAACTTGTGTTTCTACACAACTGTATTTCAAGTTAGGATCTGCTCCTTTAGACAAAAGCCACACTTACAAACCCCCCTTCTACCTTGTGCTGAGACACAGAGTGCTATAGGAGGAATGCTTTTAAGATTCTTAGTAATCTTATGGTCTCTCAGAAGATCTATGAGGAAACAACTTCAATATTTCTGAGTTTAACGAAGGGTCTTATAGCCACATTTTATTTTATTTTATTTTATGTTATTTAATTTTAATTTTGTTACTTTAATTTTATTTCCAGTGCAGTTAACATACAGTGTTTTAAGTGTACAATGTTAGTGATTCATCGCTTACGTATAACACCCAGTGCTCATCACAACAAGTGCCCTCCTTAATACCCATCACCCATTTAACGCCCCCCCCACTTCCTTCTGGTAATCCTCTGTTGTCCAAAGCTAAGAGTCTGTTTCTTTCTTTGCCCTTCTCTCCCCGCCTACCCTCCCCCCCATTCATTTGTTTTGTTTCTTAAATTCCACATATGAGTGAAATCATATAGTGCTTGTTTTTCTCAGACTGATATTTTATTTAGCATAACACTCTCTAGCTCCAACCGTGCCATTGGCATAGCCACACTCTTAATCCAAACTTTAGCCTGAGGCCGCATTTTCCTGGCAATATTATTATCTCATTTTAAAGACGAGGAAGCTGAGGCTTAGAAGGTTATGTGACTTCCAAAAACACATACTGCCAATTTCCTCTCTTCCTGAAATCCAAAATTGAATAGGAGGAGCCAGAAATAAAGAGGAAAAATAAAAAGAAAATAAAAAAATATAAGGAAAAGTCTGTCTCTAATACAAGTTCAAAATGCTGAGACCCATGAGGGAGAAAGAAGATCAGACAGGCTTCCTGAAAAAGGCAGCACTGGGTTTGGACAAACATGAAATGGGAGGGAAGGACACTTCAGGCAGAGAAACCAGAAGGGAGAGGATTGGATGTGATGAGGAAGAGAGTCTACTACTGAGATGCAGGGGCCTTTCTGGGATGGATAGTGGCCATGGGGATGATAGTGAGGTATAATGAGGCATATGACTGAACGTGTAGGGTTGGGTGAATTTTGGAACTTGGACTCCTAGACTGAAGAGGTTGGATTTAACAAGAATTCAGGGGTTTTCAGCATGATCTGTTGGTTCTACTTGTGTACATTATCATTCACACATCTTTACATGTTCTTTTCGTAGTCCAGTCTGAATAACGAATATGAAAAGAGTTTAAATGGAAGCAGTGTGGCATAGCAGTTGAGAGCCTGAATTCTAGACTCAGGCAGACCTGAATTAAGACCAAGTCTACCACCTACCATTTGTATCTCTTTGGGAAATGATCTTAGCTTCTAAGCCTCCGTTATCTCACGTTGAACTGAAATACCTATCTCAGAAGTTTGCCATGAATATCACATGAGATAGTATGTGTAAGCCACTTAGTATAGATTAGGGCACGTGGTAAATTATCAGTAAATATTGTTATAAGTGATTTTTATCGGGGAGCCTGAGTGGCCCTAACCCCCAATGTGACTATATTTGGACATAGAGCCTTTAAGAATGTAATTGAGGTTAAGTGAGGTCAGAATGGTGGAGCCCTAATCTCATAGGACTGGTGTCCTTATAAGGAGAGGAAAAGATACTAGAGACTTCTCTCCACACCTGCACACAGAGGAAAGGCCATGTGAGGTCATAGTGAGGAGGTGGCCATCTACAAGCCAGAATGAGAAGCCTCATCAAAAACCAATCCTGACGGCATTTGGTCTTAGACTTCCAGCCTCCAAAGCTGTGGGAAAATAAATACTTGTTTAAGCCCCGCGGTCTGTGGCATTTTGTTATGTTAGCCCTAGCAGACTAATACACTGGTTAATGAAAATGAACTCACTAATAAATAAAAGAATGAAAAACTGTATTCTTTTGTACTACACTTGATCTTAGCCAAAAGGCCGAGAATCGATGAAACTATTCTTTTGTATTCTAACAATGTCACAGAGCTTTCCTTTTAGCAAGACAATAAAGATTTTTTTCCACCAGCCTAGACAATGGTAGTTGAAGCACAAATATTTCATTGCCGCTTTAGAAGTTTATTATAAAATCTTATGAAAACTCATGTTACAAAATATAACATAGCCATATGGTGTTAATATGCTGTGGATTATGTGTTTGTTGGGGATGAGTGTGTGGTGAGGAGAGAATGGTAAATAAAATATGATAAACAATCTCTTTAAAAAAATTTTTTTTAGTGTTTATTTTTGAAAGAGAGAGAGAGAGACAGATTGCAAACGGGGGAGGGACAGAGAGAAAGGGAGACACAGAATGCAAAGCAGGTTCTAGGCTCTGAGCTGTCAGCACAGAGCTCAACGCAGGGCTCAAACTCATGGACTGCGACTTCATGACCTGAGCCGGAGTCGGCTGCCCAACCAACTGAGCCACCCAGGTGCCCTAACAATCTCTCTAAGATGTGTACTTACTTTTCAGGGTGACCGTATATTCAGTTATGAAATGTTTCAGCAAACCAAGAGGCCATGGATTATATGAGATGCACTGTTATTTTATACATAATTTTTATGTATAAAATTTATATTTTATACATAATATTTAGAAAGAAAATACAAACCAGAATGCTTATTATATCAAAGGTAAGATATATTAACATGTGAAAAAAAAAGTTCATTTTAGGATCTGGGAGTTTAATAGTGGTTGACTATTAAATGCAACAGTTAGGGCCCCTGGGTGGCTCAGATGGTTAAGTGGTGATTTCAGCTCAGGTCATGATCTTATGGTTGTGAGATTAAGCCCTGCATCAGACTCTGTGCTGACAGCATGGAGCCTGTTTGAGATTCTCTCTCTCCATCTCTCTCTGTCCCTCCCTCTCTCTCTCTCTCTAAAGAAATTAATATTAAAAAATAAATTCAACAGTCAAACTATCTTAGATATGATAAAAACTCTATAGTTCTTTTTATAGGAGTTGCTGCTAGAGAATTTGTGTATGTAGACATTTTTGTATGTGATTAATTAACTGCTCTGCTCTATGTAGAATAGTACTAGTAGGTACCATCTTTTAGATAACTGATTTAAAAACTCATTATTCAAATAATTTTCTGTAGGACTATAGGACTTTGTTCTCTTGTAGAACCTCTGATTGAAAAAAGCTGCCAGAGAGTAATGAAGAGAAGAATCTTTAAGAGTTTAAAGTTTCTCATTAAGTAGATGAAAAACAGCCAGTCGGAAAATGGTTATTTTATTTCCACAGGAATCTATACTACTTTCTGAACACCATTCTGGAAGAATGTAATCATGGAGACCTCCGGACTCCACCTCCAGATATCATATTAGTAGTAGTATCAGAACCACGTTTATCTTCTTTCAAGTATAATAGTCTGAACACTTTCATTGCAAACGACAGAATCCAAGTTGAATTCCATAACAATTTTTCCAGATCTTAGGTAGAATTGGATTAAACTTCTCAAATTTTGCTGTTAGGAAGCTCTCCATTTATTTGCTTTATTTTTCTTTAACTTCCTTCTCTAATAGTCTCTCTTTTTGTGGTGGGAAAGCTCGTGCTTGGAAAGGAGGGGTTTTGTATGGTTCCTGCAGCTTAGTATCTCATTAGGAGGAAATTATCTCTCCTCTGTAATCTACAGGGAAGAAACACATTGGCCCTTTTTGGCCATATTCCTGGGCCATCATTGTCATGAAGGGGTCAGGTTCTTAGATTGTCCAGTTTGAGTCATATGACTTCCTTTGTGGCTTAAGGAGTGGGCCCCTAGATTGAAAGGCACTACAGATATACATGGAGTGTAGGGGAGGGGGGTACAATTTGAAAAATGGCTACAGGGCAATAGAAATAACACATATGCATTATTTTTTTTTAATTATTTTTTTTTAGATTTATTTATTTTTGATAGACAGAGAGAGACAGAGCACAAGTGGGGGAGGGGCAGAGAGAGAAGGAGACACAGAATCCGAAGCAGGCTCTAGGCTCTGAGCTGTTAGCACAGAGCCCGACGTGGGGCCCGAACTCACAAACCGCAGGATCATGAGCCAAGCCGAAGTTGGACGCTCAACCGACTGAGCCACCCAGGCGCCCCCACATATGCATTATTTTGAGCATGGCCCTTGAACTCATGCTGTAGCTGGTGGCATAAAAGTAGGACTTCTTACATATGTGTAGGTTGTTCACTGTATAAGAGTACTCTGCTTAGGAAGTAAATGGAGACTGATATCTAGCCTGTGCCTTGCATACCAAACCAGGGTGACCCCATGATCCTCCCATAGGTGGCCCTTTAACTAATTCCTACAAATGTCCCTAAGTGGCCCTGCACAAAGGACTTCTAAGACCTCTCAATGAAATAGAGTATATAAATACCTCTTTTGTATCAGTTAGCATTTGATGCATAACAAATCATACTCAGTTTTGTGGCTTTAAAGAATCATTTATTTAGCTCATTGATTCCATGGTTGGTATTCTGGGCAGGGCTCAATTAGCTCTTCTTCTGCTGATCTTGACTGGGTTCACTCATGTGTCTCTAGTCACTTGTTGTGTTGGCTGCTCTTTAACTGAGGTGACTGGGTCACATGTCTTTTATCCTCCAGCAAAATAGTCCAGGTTTGTTCCCATGGTGCCAGGATTCCAAGAGCAGCACATGACAAACTCCAAAGTTAAAGTACTTTTTTTTTTTTTAATTTATTTTTGAGGGAGTGTGAGCAGGGGAGGGGCAGAGAGAGGTGGGGACAGAAGATCTGAAGTGGGCTTTGTGCTGACAGCAGTGAGGCTGATGTGGGGATCGAACTCATAAACCATGAGATCATGACTTGAGTGGAAGTAGGACACTCAACTGACTGAGCCACCCAGATGCCCCTAGGGTTAAAGTACTTTTTAAGCTTTTGCTTCTAAGACATTGGCCAAAGGAAATCATATAACCTACCCAGATTCAAGAGTGAAGAAACAGATTCTACCTTTTGGTTGGAGGAAAAACATTTGAGGCCATTTTTGCAATTTGTCATGCTTTTTCTGACCTTCTAAAATCACAGCAGAGCTACCTGTAATTGAATAGTCACAGAGCTTTGTCAATCTAAGTCTTACTAGAGCTGCACATAGTTATGAATCTTATGTTAAGCCTATCTTCAAATTCCTTTTTCACATGTCACTAATGCTGCAAATACTTGCTTGACCTTATTTTCTTGTTTATTCAGGGCTTGGCAGGAAAGACCTTGAATCAACTTCCAAAGTATAATTCATTCTTTATTGGTTGTTAATCGTGGGAATTAACTGCTGGTTTCACCAGTAAAGATATCAGTAGAACCATGAACATTCAGAGATTCCTAGAGCTGATATATTGTCCATTTTAATGGAAAATAGAGAAAGCTCTTTTGGTTTTCTTCATTAAGAAGAAAATCAGCTGACTCTTTTGGCTTCAGGCATTTCAGTATAATACCATAGAGTTCCAGAATGCCATCTTCTCCTGTATTCTATGGGTGGGGGTGTGGATAGAATCTCTGCCAGGAAATAAATTCAGTTTCCAAGAATCCTTCTTCCTATTCAGGGTGACCAAGGCCTCTCTTGAAGCTGATCTGCATTTTAAGGGATTTTAAGACATGGATGGATTGATCTTTGAGTCTGATACCTTCTCTGAGGTCAAACAAATGGTCTAAATAGAGTCACTAAACTTGCTGGAATTATCACTGTATTTTGGATTATATAGTGTGTACAGAGAAACTTCTTTTAAAAAAATTTTTTTTAATGTTTATTTATTTTTGAAGGAGAGAGAGACAGAACGTGAGTGGGGGAGGCACAGAGGAGAGAGGGAGACACAGAATCCGAAGCAGGCTCCAGGCTCTGAGCTGTCAGCACAGAGCCCGAATAGGGGCTGGAACTCACAAACCGTGAGATCATGACCCGAGACTAAGTCGGAAGCTCATCCACGGAGTCACCCAGGCGCCCCAGTACAGAGAAACGTCTTGATGCAAATATTTTGCAAGCCCCCGCCCTTTTTTTTTTTTTTTTTTTTTTTTTTTTTGCTACTAAAAGCTTTGTTTCCATTTGGTCCGCATTACTTGGAGAGGGCTCCCAAACTGCCTCAGTGGCTGTAGGGACGGGCTTATGTTGGCTCCTTGACACCAGTGGGATGCCAGAGGAGCCCCTCCGAGGCCACTGAGCTCTGGAGGCCTTCCAAGGGGAGAGACCGCGCAGTCTGCGGAGGCGAGTCAGGTGATCGCCATCTTCCTGATGAGTTTCACCTCGTTATGCAGGAAGTGCTTCTGCAGGAAGTCACAGAGACGTGTGTCTGCGCAGACAGAAGTGGGGGCTCGCAGACGCAGGAGGGCTGGGTTCAGGTTCTCCTCCAGCACCCTGGCAGGTTCCATGGTGGTCAGGGCTTTACCCCAGTCATCTTGGGATGGCTTCTTCACTTGCGGGGAGAGGCCGCAGCCACTGCGGGTTTGGCATTTTCAAGAGAAGCTGGTGCCCTTGCGCTTGAGAGCTAATTCGCAGAAGCGGCCCACACCCTCTCCAAGCCACACGGTCTCAGTGCAAATAGAAGCCTGGAAAGAGGTAAGTGTAAGAGGCCCGCAAGGTGCAGATAGACAGTGGCGAACACCAGTGGAATAATTCTGACAAAATTGAGAGCTCATGGTTGATCGGCAATGAGGAGCTAAACTCAAAAAAGTACAAGCTGGCCCTGGGGGCAGAGGATGGCGGGGAAGGTGGTCTTGGAGGCTGAGACTGGCTAGTTGGAGGGTGGTCAGAGGCTGGAATAGGGGGCGACTAGAAGAGGGAGCATTTCTGAGTCTCTTCTGTCCACTCTTTTTTTCTTTTTAAGTTTATTTATTTATTTTGAGAGAGAGAGAGAGAGAGCTTGTGCAAGCAGGGGAGGGACAGAGGAAGAGGGAGAGAGAGAATCCCAAGCAGTCTCCACCCTGTCTGTGCAGAGCCCAAGGTGGGGTGCCATTTCAGGAACCCCAAGATCACGACCTGAAGGAAACCAAGAGTGAGATGTTTAACAGAGTAAGCAGCCCAGGGGTCCTCTTCTGTCCGCTCTTGGACAGGGACAGATCCATGGGATTTCTGGGCACACCGTGAGCTAGAATTATTCTGGAGAGACATTCTGAAGTCTGGTCTCACTTATATAGCACAGGAGGTATATATATTATATATATTTGGATAGATTTTTGTTTTCTCCAGTTGTAGATGACATACCCTTTTTTTTTTTTTTTTTTTTAAGTTTATTTATCTTGAAAGAGACAGAGCATGAGCAGGGGTGGGGGCAGAGAGAGAGAAAGTGAGAGAGAAGTCCAAGCAGGCTCTGTGCTGTCAGCACAGAGCTGGACTTCGGGCTCAAACCATGAACTGAGAGCTCATGACCGGAGCCAGAGTCAGACACTTAACCCACTGAGCCACCCAGGCGCCCCTGTTAAACCCTTTTAGGAGAGATTTCTGCAGAGACTTTTAGAATAGGCTCTTGTGTAGTAAACACTTTTTTTTTTTTTTTTTTTAAGAGAGAAAGCACAAGCAGGGAGGGGAAGAGAGAGGGAGAGAGGGAGTCCTAAGCAGGCTCTGCACTGTCTGCTTGGATCCCCATGTGGGGCCTGAACTCAGGAACCATGAGATCATGAACAGAATTCAAAAGCCAGACGCTTAACCGACTGAGCCACCCAGATGTCCGTCCCTGTAAACACTCTTTTTACTTGATTTGAAAAGTGCTTCTATCTTCTTTCAGAGAATTGTTGAGGATTCTTTAGCTCAAATGTGTGGTTTTAGCTTTCTCTTCCACAGGGTGGGCCTCTCACAATACCCCATTTTACAGGGTTTATTGGGGATGGGAGAATTCAGTTGGGCCAGAGACTTTCCTTGGCGATTTTTTTTTTTTTTTTAAAATGAGTGGAGCTCCCTCTCTCTTCTCTATGATCATTTAAGGATAGTGCTGAGTTACTAATGTGCAACCATTTAATATCTAGAAACAATAAACTTGTGTTTTTTTGCTTCTCACTTCCTTATGTTATATTCCCACATTACTCCCAGGCATTCTCATTACTTTGAGAAGTGAGCAAGAAATAACAGATTATTAGGGTTTAAATTTTTTTTCGTCCTCCAAATGGGGTTTGGAGAGCCAAAAGAGAGGACCTGAGAGAATCTAGACACAGAATTTATGCTGTAGTTATAGCAGGAAACTTGAGGAAGAATGAGGTGGCCTCCTCTGTATCCCTGAGGAGACCAGTGGAGGACCCCTGGGCTAGGAGGGTGCAGTCCTACTTGTAGGAGACCAGAGTTGGAGGGTGAGAGGTCTTCACCTGGGAGGTCAGCATTAGGAGCCTGATGAGTTTCACTGGTGGTTGTGTTGAGGAAGATGATGAGAGCCAAGCTGATCCTTGCAGATCATTCATCACGCTTCATGTGTGCCAGGTATGGATTATACACCAGAAGGTCACCAGTCCATACTGAGACTTTGACAAGCTCTGTTGAAATTATCTAGTCTGTACATTTCAAGGGGCTAGCGCACTTCTCTCCCTATTTTCCTTTCTTCTCTCCAATAAGATGAGGGAGAGGAATCATAAGATCCAGAAGAATGATTTTTTTTTTTTTTGCCATGCAATGAATGGTTTTTCTCATTTCCATCCAAGAATCTATTCTTTTCCCATTAATAAATCACATATAAAATTTATATATATAAATGGGCATGTCTCTGGCAGGCTACCATTTAAAATAACAGGCCTCAAACTTTCCTGCATTTTCCATGAAAGCTGGAGGATAGAAGGAAAGGAAGGTGCTGTGGAACATACCTACACTTTGTTGATGGCCCGAGATGGGCCACACAGTACTGGAACTGCAAAACTCATCTGCTGAACCTCATAGGTTTTTAATATCTGGTAGGCTGCACAAATGGAACTTTTCAAATTTGAGTAGAGACACTTGGGGAATTTGGCAGAGTAGGGTTATATTCATGCTACTCAGTTAAAAAAGAAAAATAACCTGGGCAATAATGGGAACAGAACAGATGGATCACATTGAAATTTCTGGAATATTCTGAGACCATTATAGATTAAATAGGATTTTATGAACTGGCTAGAGAGCTGATGATTGTTTTAATGAAAAAATGCATTCCAAGTTTCAGCTCAGGATATCTGGAACACATCTTTGTCACAACTCCGGAAGGATTCACAGGAATTTCACTTTCCCTTTATTCTGATCTCGGAGATGGGAACTATACTCTCTTTAAGCTGAAACTCCGTGGATAGAAGCAGGAACAAGTGGGTGGGAATGTTGGTTTTTATCTCCATGGATAAAGGGAATTTTACAGCAATGAGAGCAGGGTCTCTGATGCCAGGGTCATATCCATACATATCTTTATGAAAAGTAAAGCAGCTTAGAAAAATGTGGGAACAGAGCCCAGAACCCAGGATTTGGTGGGAAAGCAGGCCAGAACTTCCTTCCTGCATGTGAACCCTTGACTTCTTCATGTGCTGCTTAGGGTGCAAATAGCCGATAATGTCACTGAAGCCTAGACTATCTTTGAAGCCTGCCTGGCATGCAGTGATACCGATGTAGTATCTCCTTTCTTTTTCATTCTAGGGACAGCTGGGATGGACTTGGTGCCTGGGCATACCTTGTGAACTCATGACATGGGAGGGGGCCAAGCGTGGTCAGCACCTGAATGGTTCTGTCTGTAGAACTAGGGAACATGGTTTCTCACTGATTAGATTGGAACGTGATAGCCTTGGTCTGTCTTGTACAGATTTGGTTTGAAAAAATCTTAAAAAGACACTGAAAGCGACTAAGATTTTCTACTTTTGCCTGGATAAAATAATTTTGTGTGGAAATATATATATATTGACATCTAAGCATAAAGAAATGGAGGTATTAGGTGTTACAGAAAAACAGATGAATCACCTCTTTTTTCCCTCTACCTCTTCTCTCTCTTTCCCCCATTTTCTCCTTTTTAATAGTTAATTTAATAGATAAAGTACATCTTTAAATGACTATAAAAATAAGGATTATGTTTAGACAGTTTTCCCAGCTGGAATGCACTGTTTAAAACAGTCTGTTTTCATGGCCTGCACTGTTTATTTTATATTCAGAGATGTGGGCACGTGGGAACGGTTTGGAGAAAATATCTGTTTGCTTCTGCGATTGATATAATACAGAAGCAGAGGGTAGAGGTTCAACAAGCTGTCTTTCTAAAGCCAGATGTACAGTCTTTTCTTTTATTGCTATTGGCAAGTAGCTTTATGAGAAAAAAGAAAAAAGAGGAAGTCATGGAAAGTTGTGAAGAGAGAAATCCATTCTGTCTCTGGAAGTGTAACACCCACGATTTACAGAAATAAAGTTCTCAGTGATCATTTGGGGTCTCATTCTGGTGGAAAAGCTCAGGACTATTTCACTACTTGCATTGAAAAATAACCGTCAGTTATATAAACATGGTACCTTAGTTTGAACTCTCAGCACATCTGCTATCATTGATCAATTGCAAGAGCCTTCCAACCTATCTCTATATGTTCAATTTCACTTTCTCACTTTCCTGATCAGTCCATTCTATATCCTGCCACCAGGGAAGCCTTTAAAATTGTGGATCTGACCGTGGCTGCACAAGGTCTTAAGGTTTTATAATGGTCGTTCTCTGTTCTGTTGCCTCTAAAAGAGGTAAAAACTCTGGTCTGTTGGCTGAAACCAGTTTTCAAGCATATATATAATATTTTTTGACCACATACCATGAGCCTGGAGAAAAAAAAAACCCATGTAATAGTTGCCAACACTTAAAAATTAGAGAATTTGACAGAAAAGTCTGGATATTCTGCTATTATTAAAACACTGGACTGGCAACACTAGACTTATATTTTGTGTAAAAATAATTGAACTGTTCCATTTGGAAGGGCACAATTTCCCCAGTTTCCCACAGGGTTGTACACTTCCTGTCTGTTTTCTCATTTACATGATTTCGTTTTGCTCATTTGCACGATCTCTTTGGCATTTACAGGCATTTAAAATTTCAACTCCTGGACTATGGGCTTAAGTCCAGCTCTTTAGCCTCATATATTAGGACCATCTGACTCTTATTAACTTTTCAGGCTCATTTCTCACATTTTCTCCTCTTGAACTCTATACTGCAAAAATACAGGTTCCCTTAAGACCCTGTGCAGTTTTACCCTTTCCAGGCCTTTCCATCTATCTGAAAAGCCTTCCCCCCTTACCAAATATATATTTTTTCTTCTGGAAAGTGTTGTCCTGATTTCCTTAGAGTTAACCGTTCTTCTTGGAGTTTTTTTTCTGAACATTGAATGTACTTCCATGATTGATTATACTACTCTATATTTTACTAATTGGTGTAAAATAAGGAGAAACTTTCTTTTACAAGCAGCAAGTATCAAATTGCTTGCCGGGAGGGCCAATCTTTGAAGAGGGGAAGCTGTGATAAATTTGCCCAGGAGCTGAAGCTGAGCCCCTTGGACTCAGGGACCCAAACAAGTCTCTGCATCCGTTCCTCCTGGGGAAGGGGAACAGGTAAATTTGAGAAGACAGAGGCAACTTGGAAGGAGGACAGAGATTTCAAATGGAGGATTTTCAAGTGAAAACCACCAGAATAACTAAGTCCAGAATTAGTTGAAAAGAAGGAAGGAGGCTGACCTTCCAGAACAGACTGGGAATGGAAAGCAGGTGCGGGGGAGGCAGTTACTTTTTACCACAAGCCTGTACTGTTTGAAATCTAGAAATCAAATTCATGTAATAGTTTGATAAAAATTTTTAAAACTATATTTAGGAAAACTACAGTGTAACATTTGATTTTATATGATCCTTTTCTATGGTCCTATAAATTGCCATAAAGAATTCAAATAATCAGGGGTGCCTCGGTGGCTCAGTGGGTTAAGCATCCGACTTTGGCTCAGGTCATGATCTCCTGGTTCGTGAGTTCAAGCCCTGTGGTGGACTCTGTGCTGACAGCTCAGAGCCTGGAGCCTGCTTCGGATTCTGTGTCTCCCTCTCTCTGTGCCCCTCCCCAACTCATGCTCTGTCTCTCTCCCTCTTTCAAAAATAAGTAAACATTAAAAAAAAAAAAAGAATTCAAATAATCACCAAGTTTGGGGTGACATTTTTTTTAAAGGAAACCAGTAAAGAAGCTGGGTTCTAAGCACTGGCTTATGTGAGACCAGAAGTGGCAGCGTGTAACTGTTAGAGAACAGCTCATATCTTAATGACATATATATTTTTCTAAATAGAATATTTGACAAATTTGAATTTCATTGCATTTTTTTGTCTTTTTATTTATTTATTTATTTATTTTTATTTTTTAATTTAATTTTTAATTTTTTAAAATTTACATCCAAATTAATTAGCATGTAGTGCAACAATGATTTCAGGAGTAGATTCCTTAGTGTCCCTTACCCATTTAGCCCATCTCCCTTCCCACAACCTCTCCCACAACCCTGTTTGTTCTCCATATTTAAGAGTCTCTTATGTTTTGCCCCCCCCCGTTTTTATATTATTTTTGTTTCCCTTCCCATATGTTCATCTGTTTTGTCTCTTAAAGTCCTCATATGAGTGAAGTCATACGATTTTTGTCTTTCTCTGACTGAATCACATAATACCCTCTATTTTCATCCACATAGTTGCAAATGGCAAGATTTCATTCTTTTTGATTGCCGAGTAATACTCCATTGTATATATATACCACCTCTTCTTTATCCATTCATCCATCAATGGACATTTGGGCTCTTTCCATGCTTTGACTATTGTTGATAGTGCTGCTATAAACATTGGGGTGCATGTGTCCCTTCGAAACAGCATACCTGTATCCCTTGGATAAATACCTAGTAGTGCAATTGCTGGGTCGTAGGGTAGTTCTATTTTTAGTTTTTTGAGGAACCTCCATACTGTTTTCTAGAGTGGCTGTACCAGCTTGCATTCCCATCCTATGTCTTTTTTAAAAAAACATTATTTAAATTCAAGTTAGTTAACATACAATGTAGTATTGATTTCAGGAGTAGAACCCAGTGATTCATCACTTGCACATAACATCCAGTGCTCATCCCAACAAATGCCCTCCTTAGAGCCCATCGCACATTTAGCCCATCCCCCCCTACTTCCCCTCCAGCAACCCTCAGTTTGTTCTCTAATACAATATATTTTAAAAAGATTTTTTTAATTTTTAAAAATAATCTCTGCACCCAATGTGAGGCTCAAATTCACAACCCTGAGATCAAGAGTCGCATGCTCTACTGACTGAGCCAGGCAGGCGCCCCCGTAAATACAATATTAAAAGAAGTTATCAAACTAATACATATACTTGATTAAAAGATATTACAGAATGTGTAAGGAAAAAATCATGGTCCCTACCCTACTGTTGGTCAGCCCCAATTCCATCCTCCAGGGTTAACTTCTCTTTTATTTTTTGAAAATGTTTTATTTTTGAGCGAGAGAGAGAGAGAGAGAGAGAGCGCAGGTGTGCGCAAGTAGGGGAGGGGTAGAGAGAGAGGGGAACAGAGGTTCCTAAGTGGGCTCTGTGCTGACGGCAGTGGGACACACACATGGGGCTCACACGCGGGGCTCAAACTCATGAATCGAGATCATGACCTGAGCCGAAGTCGGACGCTCAGCTAACTGAGCCACCCAGGCGCCCCTCTCTTAATGCTTTTAAACTGACTCTAGATTTAGCTCTTTTGGTGGTTACCTTAACATCTCCAAATAATATGCTAAGGTCACTGCAGCGGATTGCGTTTTCTAAAGATGATCAAGAGTGTGTGTCCTATCTCGCATAACTTCCTTTTAAAAAACATTTTATTATGAAAAGAACACTTAAGGTGAGATTTACCCTCTTAACTTTTCAAGTGTAGAGTATACTGTTGACTGTAGGCACAGTGTTCCACAGCAGGTCTCTGGAACTTACTCATCTTGCTTGACTGAAGCTTTATGCCCATTGATGAACACCTCCTCATATCTTCCTCGCCTCACACCTGGCAGCTGCAATTCCACTCTTTGAGTCTATGGATTTGACTATTTTGGGTACTTCATATGAATGGAATTATGCAGCATTTGTCCTGCATATTTTACTTAGCTTTTCCTCAAGTCACATAACTTTCTAGAAACTTGCCATTCTCCTATCAAGAGGTAGCGTTTCTGTCTCCTCCCCTTGAAGTTTGAAGGGCTTTATTTTTCTTCCCCCAAATCAAAATGTTTTTATTTACATTTATAACTGAAATTTCCATCTGTATATAGGCAAGACTGTCATGCACACTGATGTCATTAAAATTTAATTATGCAAATAAATAATTTTCAAATATTGATAGATGTGTTACCATTTGTACAATTTAAACATTTTTTTAATGTTTATTTGTGTTTTTTTAAAATGTTTTTTCATTTTTGAGACAGAGAGACAGAGCGTAAACGGGGGAGGGTCAGAGAGAGAGGGAGACACAGAATCTGAAGCAGGCTCCAGGCTCTGAGCTGTCAGCACAGAGCTGGACACGGGGCTGGAACTCACGGACCATGAGATCATGACTTGAGCTGAAGTTGGACGCTCAACCAGCTGAGCCTCCCAGGCGCCCCTGCCATTCTTACAGTTTTATATCTGAGAAAATGAGTAATGTAGTTCGTGTGTAACCAGAGCACAGTTCTCCACAGGTTCAGACTTAGCTCTGCCTCCTACCTGCCCCAAGCACAGTGGAGTCACAGAAGCTCTTCCTGCTCCCCTATCAACTACTGCTTCCTGAGTCAACAGTGTCATGCAAGCTTTGAGCAGGGTATCCTGGCCGTGAGCAGTGCAATTCTCTTTGGGCATTTAAATCCAGTGGCACGGAAGAGTTGTCATGAGCCGGGAAGTTCTGTCGTGGGCTCTGCTAAACAAAGTGATTGAACCTCTGGCCTAAGCCTGACTGGGCCCCACTCTCAGAATGGACTTGCAGAGGCTGGCTGCACTCATTCACTGTACCATCCCTTGAACCAGTTAATAAGAACGGGATCCCTCCACTGGGGTGATGCCGGCAAAGTAGGTAAAAGGAGAGAGAACACAGTGCCCAACACAATCTTCTGTGCACATGTTAGGTGCTTCACAGATGTTTACTTGTTGATCTATATGTAAAAAAGTACAGAAACTCGGTAAATTGCCCCGGGGTGACCACATCTTGTAGCCACAGTTCAGATCAAGAAATAATATTATCAGCAACCTGGAAGCCTCCCCAGAGCTCCCTGCAGTCAGTACCCATTTTTTCTCCCCAAAGGTAAACACTATCCTAATTCCTAACATCACAGTTTATTCAATTTTATAGTCATGGCACCTTACCCTAGGGAAACAATAAAATTCTCTAGCACTGTCATTTAGATTTCTCTGTTTTTGAACTTTATAGAAATGGAGTGGTAGCATGTATATGTTTGTGGGGTTCATCCATGTTGAGGTATATAGTTGTATTTGACTCATTTTTAACTTCTGTAATCAGTTGGCTGTATCTATCATGATACATACATGTACCTTTTCTACTCTTAAAAGATAGATAGATTGTTTCCAGCTTTGGACTGTTGCAAATAACGCAGCAGTGAGCATTCTTTGGCATGTCTTTTGGGACATATGTATGCACTTCAGTTGGGTATATATCTGGGAGTGAATTGCTAGGTCTTAGGGTATATGTATTTTTTTTTCCTTTTCCAGTTTTATCGCACTATAATTGGTATAAAACATTGGATAAGTTTAAGAGGTACAGTGTGATGATTTGATACATGTATATATTGCAGAAATGATTACCACAATAGGATTAGTTAATACCTCTCTCACCTCATATCATTACCTTTTTTTGTTGTTGTTGTGAGAACACTTAAAATCTACTCTTTTAGCAACTTGCCAGTACATAATGTAGTATTAACTATAGTCACCACGTTGTACCTTAGATCCACAGAACATATCATCTTATAACTGAAAGTTTGTACCCTTTGACCAACATCCCGCATCTCCGCACTCCTCAGTGGCAACCACTTCCCTACTTTTTGTTTCTATGAATTAAGCTTCTTTAGATTCCACATATAAGTGAGAACATACAGTATTTTGTCTTTTTCTGTCTTATTTCACTTAGCATAATGCCCTCAAAGCCCATCCATGCTGTTGCAATTAGCAAGATATTATTCTTTCTCATGGCGGAGTAATATTGCAGTGTGTGTGTGTGTGTGTGTGTGTGTGTGTGTGTGTGTAAAATCTCTTCTTTATCCATTCATCTTGTAACAGACACTTGTATTGTTTCCATATCTTGAATTTTGTGAAGAAAACAGCAGTGAACATGGGAGTGCAGATATCTCTTGAAGATTCTGGTTTCATTTCTTTTGGATTGTAATCCCAGAAGTGGGATTGCTGGATCATATATGATAGTTCTATTTGCAGTTGTTTGAGGAACTTCCATGCTGTTGTCCATAGTGGCCATGCCAACTTCCATTCCCACCAGCAGTGCACAAGTGTTGCCTCTTTGCCACATCCCTGCTGACACTTGTTATCGCTTTGTGTTTTTGATAATAGCCATTCTAGCAGGTGTGAGTTGATAGCTCTCTGTGGTTTTGATTTGCATTTCCCTGATGATTGGTGGCGTTGAGTGTCTTTTCACTTCCTGCTGGTCACCTGTATGTGTTCTTTGGGGAGGACCTTTTTGACAGTCTTGACCAGCAGAATATTGTGAAAGTGATATTATGTGACTTCGCAGGGTAGGTCTAAAAATGTCATGAAGTTTCATTTGCATGTCATGAAAGCAGAAGGAAACAGAGTCAGAGAAGATACTACCCACATGTTTTGAAGATAGAGGAAGGGCCAGGAGCCAAGGAATGTAAGGAATGCATTTCCAAAGGCTGGAAAAGGCAAGGAAAGGATTCTCTGCTAGAGCCTTCCAAGGGAGCGTAGGCCTTCTGAACCTTAATTTTGGTTCAATGATACTGAGTTTGGACTTCAGGCCTCTAGGACTAGGAGAGAATAAAATTCTGTTGTTTTAAGTTACCGAGGTTGTGGTAATGCACAGCAGCAGCCATGAGAGGCAGGATGGCAAAAATTATATGAAAAGATGCTCAACATCATTACACATGAGGGAAGTGCAAATTAATAACAGAATGCAATACCACCACATACTTATTAGAGTAGCTACTATTGAAAAAATAACAAATAAACTGACTAGTATGTATCGTATACTAATTTTAATGAGTAATGGAACATGCAAATATATTTTCTTGTGTTTATGTAAAAGCTTTAATTTCTTTGGATATCCAAGAAATTAATCAGAGAGGTTACCTTTGGGGTCGGAGTAGGTGGGACCTGGGTGGGTGGGGAAAAGCGAGAGTATTTAAACTGTATTCTTTTTATGTAATACTTGATTTTTGATTCTGAACAAAATCTTTTTTTTTCTTTTTTTTTAAAAATGAAGACTTACACAATAGAAAATGTGATTTTGGTGGATGTGAATGAGGCCTCTTTACTGGCAGGCTTCATCTGAAAGTGCGTGGCCAGGGACCCTGTTGTGAAACTGGGATCCCTAAGTTCCAGAAGAATTTGTTGTGGTGCCACAGCATTGCCACTGGCCGCTCTGGCTCACCCCTGATGGTTAATCTTACTTCTTTGGAGAAAAATCATTTTTATATTCCTGGAGGTGGGGGGGTGGGGAGGGACTGGCTGCTGAGCACCAGGGGGTAGGGATTGAGAGGAAGCCAGACTGTGCCCATTCAGTTGTTCCGGTGTTCAGCCTGGTCCCTCACTTTGGCTTCCATGCTAATCAGTGTTTCTGAGTTTCTGGCCCTTCTGTGGCTCTGCCGGGCAGACTGTCTCCATCCTTATCCACAGCCCTTTCCATGTGTATACCAGGCTGTGATTTTCCCTCCTCCATCAGTTACAAGTCTTCTACCTCCTAAGAGGTAAAGAAAAAAAAAGAGGTGAAGAGGAAAGAAAGATGGGCTGTCCCCCATCTTGAAAAGAAACTAGTACATTTACTGGTTGTTTTCATTTCCTAACTGGTCTGTGAGCTCCTGGAACGTAGGAAAGTTTATTCGTTTTTATGTACCCAAAGAATATGAGTCCCTGTCCAGTTAGAAAATAGAAACCATACTAAAGATTTCAACAGAGACAATGTAATCTTTATTTATTTTTGACAGAGAGAAACACAGAGTGAGAGTGGGGGAGGGGCAGAGAGAGAGGGAGACAAAGAATCCCAAGCAGGCTCCAGGCTCTGAGCTGTTCTCACGGAGCCTGACACGGGTCCCAAACTCACCAACAGTGAGTTTATGACCTGAGCCAAAGTCGGACGCTTAGCCAACTGATTTACCCAGGTGCCCCTCAACAGAGAGAATTTAATATAGAGCATTGTTTCCATGGGTGGTTGGAGGAGAGAAAAAACAAAAGGGGGCACCGAGCTAAAGTGCCCGAATTTTTTTACTGAAGAGATAATTACCGAAGAGGCGGCTACCAACCCCCTCCTGGGGAAACAACGGAGAAGAGGTTTGGGTTGTCAAAAGCTAGAACTCCGAGTAGAGGACCTGCAAAGCTGGGGCTCAGGCCTTTGAGGAGGGGTTATGACCGGGTTGCAGCTAGTAACTCTGATGGCCTGAGATGAGGTCGGTTAGGGGTGCCATTGGTACTTGCGCTGGGAACTGGGGGTTGCAGCTGGGACTGGTGCTACTGACAAGAAGACTAAGCAAAGGGAAGGAGAAAGTTGCTTGTCTGCTTGATCTGCTTTCCAGTCTCTCTCTAGTGCAAGTCTTAGCAGGAAACCAGCTAGCAAAGGAGCCTGGGAAATGTATTTTGCAGAGTCTTTGTCCCAGCATCACAAAGCACAGTACAGAATTGGATTTGGAGTTGAGAGACAAAAGCTAAAAAGAAAAATGGCATAAAGGATATGTATATACATTAAAAAAAATGTTATATATATATAAAATAGATTCAAAAAGTGTATTTCTAGCCCAGATCTCTTTTGAAAGTTCTCTTTCTTTTTCGTTTCGTTTTCTTTCCTTTCACTCATTTATTTTGAGAGCAAGAGAATGTGAGAGAGAGAGAGAGAGGGAGGGGCAAAGAGAGAGGGAGAGAGAGAATCCCAAGCAGGCTCCGCGTTGCCAGCACAGAGCCTGACATGGGACTTGATCCCATGAACTGCGAGATCAGGACTTGAGCCAAAATCAGGAGTCAAACACCCAATCCATCGAGCCACCCAGGCACCCCCAGGCTTGTATATCTAACTGTTTATCAGTCACCCCTGCTTTGTTTGTCTCATGGGGATATCGAAGGCAAACACAAAAAATTAACTGCTAAACATAAATCAATTTCCCCATACTCATTGTACCTAAAACATACTACACGTCAACTTTAAATTGAATGAAAACAGAAGCAAAGGGTTGTTTTCCAGATGAAGAATATTTACCAAAACTCAATGAATTACGTTTCTATCAAAACTTGCCCTTCCTCCTGTCATCCTGTCTCATAAAGGACAATATTGCCCAGCTACTAAAGCCTAACTCATGAATGATTCTCTATGTCTTCCCTCAACTCTCCCTTCCCAGACACAGAGTCTTGTCAGTGTTACTACTTTGGGTCTCTTGACTCTGTCTTCTCTATGTTGCTTCTGCTGTTGCCTCGGTTGGCCCTGATGATATTTTCTGTGGGGCGGTGCAATTGCTTCCAAACTGGTTCCCAGATACTGTCTTACTTTTCTCTACCCATTCGTTTGCTGATGACTACAGTGATTTTTTAAAAAATAGACAAATCTCAAGTAAGTACTAGAGATGTAATGGATAGCATGATGACTCTAACGTCATCATATGTTGAGAGTAAGCCCTAAGAGTTCTTATTATAAAGAGAAATGTATTTCTTGCCTCCCCGATTTCTTTTTATTGTATCTGTATCTGTGTGAAGTGATGGATGTTAACTTGTTGTGATTATTTCAGAATCTGTGTAAGTGTAAGTCACACCTTTATGCTGTATAGCTGAAACTCACAGAGTGATGTATGTCAATTATGTCTCAATTAAACTCGGAAAAATATATGAATCTTACCAGATCAATGTCAAGTTTGTATCATTGAAAGGATAAGGTGTTAGTAAGGTATAATTTTTAAAGACCGGCCTAAACTGGGGAGGGGAGAGCAGTGTTCACCCAGTGTCAGTAACAGAAGGTAGACAGAAAAGAGAGCTGTGCATGCTCATGACCCTGTTTGAAATTACTGAATTCCTGTTTTGTGCAGGGGTTAGAGGGTGATATGGAGAAATAGAGGAAAAAGATTGATCTTGAGGCTTAGAAATTGAAAAGGTAAGATAAAAGGAACATGAGGTAAAGATTAGAAAGCGAAGAGAGAAGAATAAAATTGGAGTCATAACTTTTGTTTCTATTGAGTTGGTAAGTAACAGAATTTTTGCATTAATGTGAAGGAAATTGTTATAAATCCCAGAAGCGTCTGTAACAGTTCCCTAAAAAGATGTAAAGAAAGGGACCCCAACTGATATTGTAAAGGAGAAAGAAAAAAATAAAAAGGGAATGATGTGGTTCTTTTTTGAAGTTCAGGGGAAGACCAAAGAAAGTTACAAAAAATTTCCGAGTTGCCTTTTTTTTTTGAGTTTAATATCAAGACAGCCACCACCATTTTCATGAGTCTGGAAAGGGATTTTCTGACATCTGCCAAATGATCCTTAAACAAGAGCAGGGCAGGTCTTGGTGCGGCATAATGTGTGGTTGATGGAGTAGGTTTGCTTTCTAAATGGTTAAGTCTGGTATATCCTCTATTTGAAAACAAGAGAGTTAAAGATATCATAAGAAAAATTATGGAAAATTGGCAGCTGATAAAAAAACAGTATGCTCACATCTGTTAGAGCTGTGGGTCACCTTGTTAAAAAAAACAAGAAACAGGGAGAGCAGGGAAATCTACGTTTTCAAGTGAAAAGGAAGACTTATGGGAAAGAGGTGGTAAATCTATCAAAATTGTATTGCACAGTGCTGTGAGCATTTAAAGATGATTGCGATAGAAAGGATAAGAGAGTAGTTAACATAAAATAGCTATTTCACTGGGATATGGGTAAAAATATTGCTGCCATCAGAAGCTTCCTCAGTAATGCTTTTGATCTAAATATGTTATAAAAGGTTAAAAACAAAGCCAAAGGGGACCTGGGTGGGCTCAGTCAGTTAAGCATCTCTTGACACAGGTCATGATCTTACAGTTTGTGGGTGCAAACCCCATGTTGGGGCTCCATGCTATCAGCTTGGGATTCTCTCTCTCCCCCTTTCTCTCTCCCCTTCTCTCTGCCCCTCCCCTGCTTGTGTGTGCACTCTCTGTCTCGCTCTCTCTCAAAATAAATGAATAAACTTAAAAAAAGAAGTAGAGGCACCTGGGTGGCTCCATTGCCGGGCATCTGACTTCGGCTCAGGTCACGATCTCACGGTTCGTGGGTTTGAGTCCCACATCAGGTCAGCTCGAGCCTCACTTCCGGTGAACATGAGCCCCATTTCGGGTGAGCCCTGCTTCTTTCTCCCTTTCTTTCCCTCTCTCTCTTTCTCTCTACCCCTCGTGGGAGTCCTTCTCTCTTTCTCTCTCTGTCCCCTTCTTACTTGCACTCTCTCTCTCTGTCAAACAAAACAAAACAAAAAGCCAAGAAAAGCATTTTTACAGTATAAATATGTAGTAGAGTTAGTAAAAGAAGCTCTATGTAATTTAAAGGCAAAATCAAAAGGAATCCCTGAACTTCACTTTACTAGAAGGGTTATAGGGAATTGCAGTGTGTGATTGGGTGGCATGTGCTTTATACAGACTCACCTGCTAGGAAGGAGTCTTTTTCTGATTTGCTGACACAGAGGAAAGAACTTTTTGTGATTCATCCACCCAGAGAGGGCGCTTTTCCCTAATTTATTCAAAGTCCTGAGCAGAGTTACTATGAATAAAGACCAGGAGTCGACCTTGGATAGGTGTGATAGAACATTGGTCTGGAAATATGTAGACCCAAGTTTAAGTACTCCCTGCATTACTCACAGAGAGTGTGACCTTGCCTTCTCTGTCTTGATTTCCTCATCTGCAAAATCACCTAGATTACCTCACAGTATCTCTGTGAGCACTCAAGGTGATAACATGTAAAAGTGTTTTGTAAACTATAAAATACAGTTCAGTCTTCACTCAGTAAACACATACTGAGCACTGCTATGTGTAAGGCACTTTGTTAAGCTTTGTAGATAGAAAGCTGAAAGTCCTTGTTTACCCTTGGGGAGCTAGCAATCTATGGGGATGGCAGATGGACCCATAAGTATAATGCATTGTGATCTGGAATGTAAAAATTGCTCTGGACTTCGAGGATTGAGGGTCCATCCTAAGGTAAGGACCCCTTGTGCTCCACCTCAGGAGTTCACACAATCAGTTAGATGACCTCAGTTCTACAGTACTATGTATATCTGAATAGGAAAATGAATACACAGGCAGAGGGCCACCTCTAGCACATACTACCTTGTGCAATTTAGAAAGCAAAAAACAAAACCCCTCTAGACAGATAAATTGCAAAACGTGCCCCCCTTCTGCTAAGACCAGTCAAAAAAAGGCATGCCTCTGGTGGACCAGATCAGCCCTGGGCAGGGTGCAAGTCCTGGTAGGGTGCTGGGTTGGAGCAGTCTCTTACGGTGGCCCCTGCCAGGGGATTCTGTCCAGCCAAACCTGAATCATTCAACATGGTGGCCTGATAGGGGTAGGTTTTTGTAGGTCTTGCTTTTGAAGATTACAGTAAAAACAAAAGAAAACAGGATACAGCATGTGCACTCATCTGTGCATGCAATTTAGGGGACAGATTTAATTTTGTGAACTTGGCCTCCATGGACAGACTGATACACTCCTGGGGGGGGGATGGGAGTGTTTTGTAGTAACTGGGGCAGATACTCATCAGCTTTCCCATGTGAACTTGAACAGATTTTGAAGAGATGTGTCAGGGCCTACCAGGAACACAGAAAGCTGTCTGAGTAGTTAGAGATGTCGAACGCAGGAATTGGTTGCACAGCTGTTGGAATTACTGAGAAGTCGAATAGGAGATGGTGAGCCAGCTCTGATATTGGCAGTGGAGGGAATGTCCCTTGTGGGCCGGGGTGACAGACAGAAGGGTGAATGTTACTGAGGCCTGGAGGCCGGGCACGCTGTGGAAAAGTGAAGGCACGGTGGGCCTGGCTGGTCTGAGCTGGCACTACAGAGGGAGAAGATGAGCCCCAGTCTGTTGGAGATGCTGCTGAAGATGGGCAAGGAGGGGAGAAATGCCCTGGGTTCTTCTTTTCTCCATGTCTCCAGGCTCTCTCCTTTACCTTCCCTGGCTGATTTCAGATCCTCCAAATACAGGGAACCTGAGGAATGTAGCCAGTAGGGCTCAGCCCCCTTGCTCTCCAGAGCAGGCCATGGGACACGAGAGGAATGGCATCTGAGGGCTCACAGGCTCAAGGGTGGTACAGTGAGAGAGAAGAAAATATGAGACTGAATTGAATAACCACGAACTGTACAAAGTTCTTTTTATAAGGTTGCTTAGGAAGATGAGCTTAGAGGAAGAGGGGTTCGGGTTTGCAGTTAAAATATACCGTGGCTGACTGTATACATCAAATGTGCAGCGAGTGGCACATAAAACAAACGTAACCATTTAAAACATGAAAGTTTTCATTTGGCTGGGGCGCCTGAGTTAAGTGTCAGGTCATGATCTCGCGGTCCGTGAGTTCGAGCCCTGCCTTGGGCTCTGTGCTGGTAGCTCAGAGACTGGAGCCTGCTTCGGATTCTGTGTCTCCCTCTCTCTCTGCCCTTCCCCCTGCTCGTGCTCGTTCCAACTCTCTGTCTCTCAAAAACACACATAAAAAAAAGAGAGAAAGTTTCATTTGGTATTATTTAGACTTGGTGAAGTGGGCCTATATTATGTTATTAAAGAATACACATTTCCCAGAGGACAATTTTTCTCCCTTCATTTTCTAACAGATGTCAGCTATGTGAGGAACAACCAGCGTGAAAGACTATGATGGTCTCATTCCATCATAGCCCAGATGAACCTGTGTGACAATAGCACCTGCCCAAGTCTTTCCCTCTAGTTCAGGGGAAGGACTGATCCCTGAGGTCTCTCAAAAAATGCCTGTTACCCCTGGCATGAGCCCCTCTGGCGTTTAGGATGCTGAGGTGAAATGAGGTTACTCTAGTTTGTGAATCTGAATACCTGGTGTCAAAATCAATAATCCTGCTATTTGGGACTTGAATGCTTTTCTTTCTTTCTTTCTTTCCTTCTTTCTTTCTTTCTTCCTTCCTTCCTTCCTTCCTTCCTTCCTTCCTTCCTTCCTTCCTTCCTTCCTTCAATATGTTTATTTTAGTATTTATTTATTTATTTAAGAGAGAAAGCACACAAGTGAGTCGGGGAGGGGCAGAGAGAGAGAGAGACAGAGAGAGGGAGACAGAGACTCTAAAGCAGGCTCAGAGCTATCAGCGCAGAGGCTGACTTGGGGCTTGAATTCATGAACCATGAGATCACAACCTGAGCTGAAGTCAGCTGCTTAACCAACTGAGCCACCCAGGCGCCCCATGAATGCTTTTCTTTATAGTATCCACTTGGGTCTGTCTTATGTAAGCATCCTTTAAGACTGCTGTCCAGTAGAATTTTCTGTGACGATGGAAATGTTCTATGTCTGTGTTATCCAATAGGATAGCCACTGGCCTACTTGAGTACTCGAAATGTGACTAGAGGAACTGAATTGAAAATTCTGTTTGAATGTAATTACTCACAACTTAAATTTAAATCTCCACAGGTGGCTAGTGGCTACCATATTGACAGTGTATGTTTATGGTATTGAGACTGAGCCTTTGGATTAGCTCACTAGTTTATTTCACAAGAGGGAACAGTCTTTCCTTTGCTTTCCACATAATCAGAGGAATTAAGCTGATTAACTCAGACCATCAAGATAGACTGAAATTTCACTGCAGCCTAAGACTTTGTTCATAATTCTATTGTTTGTGTGTCCAGTGCCCCATGCGTTCAGGAGATTCCAAACCTCTCTTCCTGATTAATCAGGGGAGACCAAAAAACAAAAACAAAAACTTGGGGAAAAATTTCTTGGCCAATTGAATCTAGGAAGAGAGGGCCTAAGGCTGCACTCCAGTTGTTTATGGCCACAGAATGGTGTGGGAAGGCATCTGGAAGTTCCCCCCTCCTAAGGAGGCATCTATGACCTCTCTCAGAGAATGCCACCAAAGAAAATTGCCAAAAACAAGACATGACAAAAATAGCAAAACCAGGGTGAGATTAGTCCCAAAGGATGCCAGTGGAAGACAGAGTTATGACTGGACCAGAAGCCTTCTTGCCATACAAGATGCCACCTGGACTGCATTTTGCCCTTTGAAGGAAGAAATCGAAGATGAAAATCCTGAATTGACTCGAGCTCAGATCTAAACTGAGAAACTTCAGGGGCGCCTGGGTGGCTCAGTTGGTTGAGTTTCTGACTCTTGATTTCTTCTCAGGTCATGATCTCACAGCTTGTGAGATTGAACCCCACATTGGGCTCTGTGCTGACAGTGTGGAACCTGCTTGGGATTCTCTCTCTCCCTCCCTCTCTCTGTCCCTCTCCTGCTCTCTCTCTCTCTCTCAAAATAAGTAAATGAACATTAAAAAAAAAAATCAAAGGTGACTGAAGTTACTCCCCAGAAAACTCGAGTTACAGAAAATAATAGACTGTTTCTTTCATATGCTTATCTCAGGTGTACTCAAGCATATTAATATAAAAAAGATTAAAACAACAAAATAGACTGCCATCAGTAGAAGAATGCATCATTTGTGGCCTTGCCATACAGCGTAGCCTGCACTGTGGCAAACACTAAGGAAGTACTGCTCTATGAGCCAGTGTGGAAGAACTTCCAAAATACTGAGTAGAGGAAGCAAGTCACAGAAGAATATATCAAACATTATGTAAGATAATAAACAGGCAAAATGGAGTAATCCTTGTCTTTGGGATGCACATGTAAGTGGTAGCAACTATAAAAACAAAGAGAGGAATAATAAGAAAGTCAGTATAGGAATTATCTCTGGGAGTTGAGGAAGAGGATGGAATCAAGGGGGCATCCGTGGTAATGGAAATGTGCTTTTCCTTAAGCTGTGTGGTGGGGACAAAGTTGTTTACTTTTGTTGTTATTACTATTAATAAAATAACCCATATGCCAAAGGAATAGTATATGTATAGTGTGATGTCATTTCTTTTTCTTTTTTATTTAAAAATTTTTTTAATGTTTATTTTTGAGAGAGAGAGAGACAGAATATGAGTGGGGAGAGGGGCAGAAAGAGAGGAAGACACAGAATCTGAAGCAGTCTCCAGGCTCTGAGCTATCAGCACAGAGCCCCATGCAGGGCTCAAATTCACAAACTGTGAGATCATGACCTGAGCTGAAGTTGGACGCTTAACCGACTGAGCCACCCATGTGCCCCTGATGTCATTTCTATAGAGCTTAACATCATATAGAACTAGAAAAATAAAAATCATACAGAATTATGTCTTGTTTCTAGATTCATATTAAAATGATAACATGCACCCAAATCCAGGATAGCGGTTAACTCAGGGAAGAGAGAAGAAAATCGTCAAGCAGGGCTCACAGGCGCTTCAACTTCTAGAAGTCATTTCCATTTTTATTTCTATATGCCTAAAATTTTTCACCAAAACTATGAAAAGCAGAAGCCAACGTGGCTTCAGTAGAGAATCTTCAGGGAGTGCAGCCTCAGAAGAGCAGATTGACCAGAGAAGAAAGGACACGAGGAAAGACAGAGGCCGCATTATCTCTAGGTTCACGACAATGAGTGCTAGAGATATAAAGAAGTCTGTAGAAAACCCATGTGCAGAGCAGGGCGTACAAAAGGCAAGCATTAGGCCTGTTGGCTGAGAATAATCTGATGTGAACAGCTGTGAGAAAACAGAGGCTCCCAGTATTTCATTCATTCCCTCAGCCCAGTTTTATTGACTGTTTCCATTGAGGGCTTTATTCTCATCTCCTTTTTTGTGTGTCTTCTTCAACAAGTGGAGAACAAATGGAAGGGATTGAACAATTCAAAAACTAATCAGTGTCAAGTCAGTAAGGGGTTAAGAGGCTATTTAGCATCTTGCATTTCTGTTTGCTTGGTTGCTTATTTTTGAGAGGTAACGTAGGACAGGAGTTTGGGTATATGTTCTTGAGCCAGATTGCTTCAGTTCAGATTCCAGCTCCACCAGTTGTTGGCTGTGTGTTCCTAAGCCAGCTGCTTAACCTCTCTCTGTCTTAATTCCCTGGTCTGCAAAAACATGAGTGGCTGGATCTATCTCATGGGGCTATGAGGATCAAATGAATTAATGTTTATAAAGCCCTCAGGACACATGCCATATAAAGGTTTCCTAATAATTCTAGCCTCCTTCAGTTTTTTCAAGTTTCTAGGGTGAAATTAATTACCATCTTAGAAACAATGTCAGAAATTGTCACACTGATTACTCAAGAAGACAGGAATAGGGTCAAGTATGGTGGGGCTGGGGCAGGGCAAGATAATCACGTATGTCCAGGTAGTAGAGGGTTGACCACAGATAAAAAAAAATTTAAGAATCATTAGGATGCAGGTTTCAGTGATTGATCTTAAAGTAGGTCTTAAAATTCCCCAGGTGACACTAGATACCCCTCATTGTGAATAAAAACTGTCCCCACTGCTGTCAAGTGACAAGTTTTATCCTGTTTCATTGCTCCCATTTACTTTCCTCCTAGGATGGCATTAGTCTGTGGTCCTGTCTTTTCTGGTGTAGTCCATTTTCACAGCGATCAAATGGACACTGCTAGACATCAGGGAGGGAGGAGATAATGGTTTGTCGTCTCAAAGAGCAATAGCAGTTATGAAACCATATAACACATTTTGAGGGGCGCCTGGGTGGCTCAGTCGGTTCAGCGTCCGACTTCGGCTCAGGTCATGATCTCGTGTTCCGTGGGTTTGAGCCCCGCATCGGGCTCTGTGCTGACAGCTCAGAGCCTGGAGCCTGTTTTGGATTCTGTGTCTCCCTCTTTCTCTGACCCTCCCCTGTTCATGTTCTCTCTCTGTCTCAAAAATAAATAAATGTTAAAAAAAAGATTAAAAAAAAAAACATATAACACATTTTGGAAAAGGGATGCAAACTCATTTTGAAAAAGAAAAGGAAAACACAGATTCCAGTGGGATTTAATTATGACTCATAACAAAAAACTTTATAGGCATTCAACCATATAGTTCTCTGCTTTATTTGCTGACAGTGAGGCCCAGAAAACATATTTTTGTTACTTTATACATGTTGTTTTCAAGTTTGCTTCAGTAACTAGAGAGCTGAAAATAGTTATTTTTGAGGTGGTTCTATACAGTGTTTCTTATATCTGGGATATGTGGGTTTTTATTTTTTATTTAATTTTTTAAATGTTTATTTATTTTTGAGAGATAGATAGAGATAGAGAGAGAGAGAGAAGGGGAGGGTCAGAGAGAGAGGGAGACGCAGAATCGAAAGCAGGCTCCAGGCTCTGGTCTGTCAGCACAGAGCCCAATGCAGGGCTCGAACTCATGAACTGTGAGATCATGACCTGAGCCGAAGTTGGTTGTCTAACCAACTGAGCCACCCAGGTGCCCCTTATATCTGGGATATTTTAATGTGCTAAAATACGTCAATTCTAGATGCATATGTTACCATGCTGTGGACCATTCAAAGCAGTGTAAGTTGATGTTTTGCTCAGTAGGGCTTGCTGGCTATGGTCTGTGTCAGAGGCTTGGACTTTATTATTTATGCTCTTTAGGAATATGGGCAGCTTTTTCTAGCTCTTCAGGCTAAGGATTGAAAATTAAATTTCTAGAGAAAAATAACCCGTGGATAATAATTTTGGAGAATGGCTAAACTTTCTGTCCTGTGTATTTATTCAGTTCCTATCAAGTGCCTAATTTGTGCCAGTCATGTTGATGCTGAAGATGCTGGATCTAATGATAGACTTTTTATTCCAGAACACTTCATTAAGGTTCTAATCTGGTTGGTTTCCTGTGCCACTGTCTTCATTGTCATTGACTTTCTCTTTATGCTTATTGATCCCTTGGACTACATATGCTTTTCCCCATAATTGTCAGTCTGAAGTGGTTTTCTTCTCATAAGAAATGCCAGGTCACTGTTGGGGAATGTTAAACAACTTAACGGTGATTGTATCCTCAAAGTGGTCACTTCGTCTTATTTTGCTTGGCTTGTTTAGCATTTGTCTTTGTCTCGCAAGTAAGAAATCTTAATATCCATCTTAGTGTGTGGTCTCAAGTTTGGAAGGAATTGCTTGTCAAGACTTTTAGAAACATTAAGAGCTCCTTTGGATCACGTACCTATCAACACAACGGAAAAATGGCCCCAGACTCTCTCCGAAATTGCAGTTAATTTATATGAAAAATGAAGAATCTACCAGGAGAGCATTTTACTACTTGGTGATAATTTAGCTTTTAAACATTGTGTTAAGAGAGAAATCACTAAGCACAGCAATAGCAGCAATGTTTCTACCATAACAGACATTTCTAATTAATTCTCTGGCCATTAAACCCTTCAGGCCAATCTGCACGAGCAATAAAAAGGCAGAGAGAGGATGATGGAGAAAGTTTTTCTTTTTTGACTGTCGGTTTTGCCAGTCATATTTTTTCATTTTTCTGAGGCGCACATGAGGAGCTGCAGAAATGGCTAGGGAAAAATTTAAAAGCATCAATGGACTCTCTACATAGCTATTAAGATAAAAATGCCACCTGCATATAAAAGAATTAAGTGATTCTGTGGAACATGTTAGCTCTTAGTATTCCTGCAGTAATTCTTTTGTTACAATAACTTCCTGCAAAGAAGACTCAGTGACAGTTGCTGAACTTGTCTAGAAAGAAGCAGTGTGACTCTGATTTTTTTTCCAGAAGATGATTTTGAAACAGGAAGATATATTTTCCTTTGGAATTGTGTACACAGTTATTTCTCCAAGAATGCCAAACTGAATGTTTTTCATCTCTCTCTTCCTTCCAGTTTCAGGGCATACAATGTTTGCCTTCCACAGCTCCAGATGGGTAAAGGCTTACTGCTTTCCCTTAGCATCTTTCTTTAACTCTATGCTTGGATGAATCTTAAGCCAAATTTGAATAGGGATTCACTGTTTTGCAAGTAGCGGCTAGTGAAGCGACAGTCTATTGCTTCCACATTAAATGGTGTCTAAATTTGCTGAGGTCGAGTATCAGCACCTTCTACTGTATAGATAGGAAATAGCCAGGACTGGCTCCCTGCCTGCCTGAGGCAACGGCTGAATGGAAGTGCATAAAAACAATGTCTGACTTTTGTCAATTCTTTATAGTGTGTGAGTTACGTTGATGTACTTTATAGCGTTGCATCTTGACAGCCCTTTGAGGTAGGCACGGCAGGGATTATTACTGTGTCCTCTTTATAGGATGAGGAAATCAAAGTTTGGAGAGATTAAGAGAATTCTCTTAGGTCACTCATTCAGTAAGCAGTGGAAGCAGGACTGAAACTCAAGCTTCTGAAGCTCTTCTAGTCTTGCCCCTGCCCATCTCCCCGCCCCCCCCCCCCCCCCATTAACTCTATGCCACGTTGCCCTCAAGCTATAATGGGGTTTTCAGATACTCAGAAAGACGCAGCAGTAGCATACATTGTAACAACAGATTAGGGAATGAGAGGATGAGGGCTGAAGGTTTAACCCTGCTATTTCTTACTGACCTTAGACCTTTTAGTCAGGTGATTCTGCTTATCTCCAAGAGGAGTGTTCCCCCCACCAAGAACCCCACACTGGTATAGTCCAGAGTTTCAGAAACATTTTTTTGACTTGTGGGTTAGAAGCTCTAATTTGTCTTATCACCATTCTCTTACGAAGAACTTGATAGAGAATACTGGCCAGTATTATTTGTCAAGAAAATCATGACTTCAGTCCCATAAAACACTTAGTACCCAATGAATGGAATGGTTATTTTCTGAATTTGAAATTCTTTTGACCCTGTAAGGTTTTTAAATTTTTTTTTTTATTTTTTAATGTTTATTCATTTTTGAGAGACCGAGAAAGAGCATGAGCGGGGAGGGGCAGAGAGAGGTGGAGACACAGAATCGGAAGCAGGCTCCAGGCTCTGAGCTGTCAGCAAGGAGCTCGAGGCCAAGGCCGGCTGGAACTCACGAACCACGAGATTATGACCTGAGCTGAAGCTGGACGCTCAACTGACTGAGCCACCCAGGCGTACCATACCTTGTAAGTTGTTATTGTGATAACTTCATTTTATAAATCAAGGAGCAAAAAGGAATTAGGACTTCCTAATACACTGTAAGTTCAATACAGTAGCTCCTAAATTAAAAAAAAATTTTTTTTAAATCTTAGTGTGAGCTGGGGCAGAGAGGCAGAGGGAGAGGGAGAGAATCTTTAAGCAGGCTCCATGCATACCGTGGAGCCCAACATGGGTCTTGATCCCATGACCCTGGGATCATGACCTGAGCTGCAACCTAGAGTCAGACACCCAGCTGACTGAGCTACCCAGGCACCTCTAAACTTTTTTGATGAATTCATATTCTAGTACAATACACAAAAATCGAAATTACAAAGAATGAGGCAAAAAAATATAAACAGCATTTTCCATGTTTTCTTTTTTGTTCCATGAATCAGTTTGGTTTATTCCCTGGATTATGTGCAACCCTCACTGGAAATTGCTGTTCTAAAGAACAAAGAAAAATATTAATGACAGACTATATTGATCAAGAACGTATGAAACCTTGTCACGTGTTCTATAACTCATTTTCTCTGGTCCTAATCAAATGCCGATTTCCAAGACCACATGTTAAGAATTAGAGCTTTTAGACATGCTTCATTCTAAAGAGAGAATTGATACAATGAAGTAACTTGAGAAGATGAAAGATACTATACTAAACAATTATGAGCTACTTTAAGGGGCAGCATATAGACAGAATCCCTATGTATGAGACTGTGACAATTGTGAGGTTCTAAAACTTTCTCAGGAACTGCTTTAATGACATCCATATATACATGAAAGAAAGTATCCAGGAGAACATGGAGAAAATTAAAATTTTGTAGAGAATGAAAGCAAGCCCAGGGATAATTTCTAAGCACGTACATAGGATATTTATAGCCTCATTGTCTTATTTGTTCTTATCACAGCTCTGTGAAATAGGTGTTATTATTCCAAGTTTTTGGTAAGAAAAACAAAGTTCAGACTAAGTGACCTGCCTGAGATCACTCACTCACTGAAGGTGGTATCAGAACTCCCAGCCCACCTGCTGATGTCCTCACTAAGACAGGCTGCCTCACTGTCTGCCATACACCTGAGTATAGGTCTCTTCTTGGCATTCCTGAAGTTAACAATGATGAGAAGAAGCTCCTAAAGTGAGTGTCAACCTACTCAAAGAGGTAAAGGGAGGCAATAAGGTGCCTTGACTTACCAGGAAGTGAGTTTATTTGGGGAATAGCAGAGGAATTGCAATTTGGGTCACGAACTATAGCAAGCTCAAGGCACGTCCTGCGGGTTTTGGGGCAGGCCGTGTTTACGGGCCACAAGTGCAGAGAAGCGTTAGGTTAGCAGGAGTCTAAACAGCAAGTCCACTGGCTTGAGGATGGGGATAGGTTCTTGGTGGCTGTTCATTGATCGATAAGTTTCGGTTTGCTGTAAATTAAGCATTTATGGGAAACTAGTCTCTGGGTCATTAAGTTTGTTTTCCTGAGGACATGCTTGAGATTCTCCTTTTCTATCCTTGGTTCCATTTTATATTGAAATCCTTTCACACGAGGAGGTTGCACACTGCTTTCCTGCAAAGGACTGAGGCCAGCGGCAGGGCTAAGAATCATGGAAAACATGGTGAAAGACAAGTTGGAGTCAAAACAAAATTAGAAGAAAAAAAAAAACAACATGAAAGACTCAGCAAAAACTTGTATAAACAGAGAAAATATTAACCATATTTGGCAAGAAATATTAACCATGTTTTGAAAAATAAGCTTTTTTTCAATTCTAGGTAAAAATGCTAATGATCTGAAAGAGGACATCAATGAAGTTTACTTATCTGCACAGATGGGAGAGTAGCCATGTATACTCTGACTTCTCTTTGCTATTTTTCGTTTATTCTTTTACCTCCACATTTTATTCGCATTTTCCTCCTCTCATCCATGAGCACCCCCTCTGATAATAGTGCTTACTGTGTGCCAGGCACTTATTCGATGTGTTCAGTATATATCCTGTTTCTGGCCGTATACTTAGAAAATAACCGGGGCACCTGGGTGGCTCAGTCGGTTAAGCCGCCGATTTCGGCTCAGGTCATGATCTCGCGGACCGTGAGTTCGAGCCCCGCGTCGGGCTCTGTGCTGACAGCTCGGAGCCTGAGGCCTGTTTCGGATTCTGCGTCTCCCTCTCTCTGACCCTCCCCCGTTCATGCTCTGTCTCTCTCTGTCTCAAAAATAAATAAACGTTAAAAAAAATTAAAATAATAAAAAAATAACCATGGTTTTGCATACATACCCTCCCCCCCCCCCCCCCCCCCCCCGCAAACATTTTATTGTGAAAAATTGTCAAAATACAGAAGAGTTGGAAGAATTGTGCAGTGAACACCATCTAGATTTTACCAATAACATCTTGGTAGATTTATCAGATCGTATATTCATTCATTTTTCATCCCTGTATCCATACATCGTTAATCTTAATTTCTAGATGCATTTGAAAGTAAATTGCAGACATCGGTGCCCTTTACTTCTAAAACTTCAGCATGCATGTTATTAATTAGATTTTCATATTTGTTTATAGTTGTCTTAGTTAAAATTTACAAGCAGAGAAACGGTTGACTTTTGAGGATACTCTTCAGTGAGTTTTGACAACTGACATGTAAGTATTGTTAATTTACATGGATGTTAGTGTGTTCTATGGCTTTTTCTGTTTTTTGTTTTTTTGTTTTTTTTCTACTTTTTCTCACCAACCTCTGTGTATAGGATGTGTCTTTGCTGTCATGGTATACCTAGTCAGCTGCTGACCATGCCTACTTTTAGAGTAGCAGTGACCGTTAGAAGTAATCCATTTAAAATATTAAGGAGTGCCCTTCTAAGGCATTAGATGACCATGAAGGTTTTTCATTCCTTCCACATTTACTAAGTAGCTATTCAGTGTCTGCGGTGTGATGGCATTGGATTCATTGTGATGATCCGTTTTCTGCCATCAGTACTCAGAGTTTTTTGAGGAGATAGGCAGTTAGCAGTAACTCTTTTTTTTTTTTAATTTTTAATGTTTATTTATTTACTTTGAGGGAGGGATGGAGGGAGGGAGAGAGAGCGAGAGAGAGGGAGAGAGAAATAGCACACACAGGGTAGGGGCAGAGAGAAGGAGAGACAGAATCCCAAGCAGGCTGTGCACCATCAGCGCAGAGCCTGATGCAGGCCTTGAACTCACGAACTGCAAGATTATGACCTGAGCTGAGATCAAGAGTCAGATTGCTTAACTGGCTGAGCCCAGGCACCCCAGTAGTAATTCTTTTTTTTTTTTTTTTTCAAGAATAAGTTATATGTTTCTTTTCACACTGATGTAAAACTGAAGCTCCTTAAAATATGCAAAGGGAACATTTAAAATGCATTAGCTTGTTAGAATTAATAATGAATATGGAAACCTGCTTAATGGAAGTATATGCTAGCTTGGTGTTTAGAGGAGATAATAAAACAGCTAACACTTATTGAGCCCTCACTACGCTGAGCATCTTACAAACATCTCACTGTCTACCTCGCAGGGTTGTGATAACTTTCCTTCATTTTATAGATGCAGAAAACTAAGGTCAGAGGGGTTAATAAATTGCCCAAGGGCAGATAGAATAAAGGCATTGTGGAGTTTGGACTTATAGCCTTCTGTCTTTAGAGCCAGTGCCATGAGCATTTGTATACCGAGAATCAGTGGAGAAGAACTCCAGTGAGTGGCAAATATTTTGACCTAATGAATCCTGGTAGATTGCCATTTTTGATTCTGTGGAAACTCTGTTTCTCCTCCTCCTCCTTCTTTTTAATGTTTGTTTATTTTTGGGAGAGAAAGATAGAGAGAAAGAATCCCAAGCTGGCTCCACACTGTCAGTGGGCTCAATCCCGTGAACCGTGAGATCATGACCTGAGCCAAAATCCAGAGTTGGACACTTAACTGACTGAGCCACCCAGGTGCCCCAGGAACTCTGTTTTTTCAGTGCCCATATAAATTGACAAAACCACATGATAGAAAACCGTGTGGATATTGCTGCTCTCTTGTGCATTTTGTACGGAGGTGCGTATTGCATTTTCTGGGCCTGAAGTTCTAGCATACTCAGATAGAAAGGCCAACAGAACTAAGATGATGGTGTCCTCTTTAGTTTCTGAAGAGGGTGGATTAGAATGGAGGGGCAGAAAAAAACTGGTAATAGGTCATCTGAGGAGGAGGTGAGAGTTCCTAGTAGTTTCTGGGATACTGGTGCAGTGGTAGCTCTCTGGAATTCTTCCCAGTGTTTCTTAATGAGGGATGGATTATCCTCACAGACACTTGGAAACATATAAGGGCTTGCAATTGTCAGTGATTTAGGAGTGTTGTGAAATTTAATACCCAGAGTCAGAAATGATAAATATCTTACAATGCCTGAGTCAGGTTTACACAGAGCAGAATGGTCTTTCCTCAAATGCTAATTCTACTCCTGTTGGGATGAGGAATGGGAAAAAGCACAAAGAAAGCTAGAAAGGATTCTGGGAGTAAACTGGATGTATCTTTTTTTTTTTTTTCTTTTTGGATTTAGCCAGTGGGACTCAGTTTAGATGATCCCAATTTTGTTGGCAACATCCAAAGCGTCATAGTTGGGAGCCAGTTGAACATATGCCTTCTTTTCTCCTTCAGAGTGAGGCCTGATCAGAGTGTTGACTTTGGCCATGTCAATGTCATAGAGCTTCTTCACATCCTGTTTGATCTGGTGCTTGTTGGCCTTGACATCCACAGTCAACACAAGTGTGTTGTTGTCTTCTATTTTCTTCATGGCTGACTCAGCAGTCAGGGGGAACTTGATGATGGCATAGTGGTCAACCTTGTTTCTCCTCGGGGTTCTCTTTCCAGGATACTTGGGCTGCCTTCAGAGACACAGTGTCTTGGGCTGTTGCAATGTAGGTGATTTGTGGATCTTCTTTTTTTTTTATGACTGTGGATGCCTTTCAGTACCACTTTCTTGGCCTTCAGAGCCTTTGCTTTGGCTTCAGCTTTGGCTTCGGCTTCGGCTTCAGCTTCAGCTTTGGCTTCAGCTTTGGGAGAGGCAGGGGCTTCCTTTTTCACCTTCCAAGCCATCTTTGTGAAAGGGCCCGGATGTATCTTTACTATGTTTTATTCATATGGTCACAGTGTGCTTCTGTGTGTATGTGGTGTGTGTGTGTGTGTGTGTGTGTGTGTATGTGTGTGTGTGAGAGAGAGAGAGAGAGAGAGAGAGAGAGAGAGAGATGGAGGGAGAGATCTTGGAGAGTTTTGTGTTACATTGGGAAAATTATTGAATTCCCTCATGCATGTTGACATTGACATGACCTGCTAGTGATTTAAAAATTGGCTATGATGAATTGTTCTTTTAATGCACTGCCAGAATTTATTTGATGTCATTAAAAAATGTTTTTATCCTTATTTATAAATGAAATTTCTTTTTCTTTAAAAAAAATTTTTTTTAATGTTTATTTTTGAGAGAGAGAGACAGAGTGTGAGCAGGTGAGGGGCAGAGAGAGGGAGACACAGAATCTGAAGTAGGCTCCAGGCTCCAAGCTGTCTGCATAGAGCCCGATGCGGGGCTCAAACCCACAAACTGTGAGGTCATGACCTGAGCAAAGTCGGACACTTAACCAACTGAGCCACCCAGGCGCCCCTGAAATTTCTTTTTCTGAATTATATTTATTATATTATGTTAAGAACATGATAATGCATAAAATAATGCATTTGGTTGAGAATAGATAAATTAGGAATTATTTGCACCTTAAAGGTTAGGTGTAATTTGGTTGTTATATTGTCTAGGTCTAGTGTTTTTCTAGAAACAGGACCTTTGCTATCCAATGTGGTCTGTGATTATTAATGTCTTTGAACTTTTTATCTACTATTTGGTCAAATATAGTATTTTTTTATTTTGGTGAAAAATCAGCATTTCTCTAAATTTTCACATTTATCACTGTCTTAGCTTGGGATTCCTAGAACACAGAGGCTGAAGCAACGCTTTAGTGCTAATGTTTTATGGGGAGATGCAATCCCAGGACAGTGAAAGAGAGGGAAAAGGGAGCTAGGGAAGGATGGGAAGCAAAGGCAAGTTGGTGCATTACGAAACTTTCCAGTGCTTCCTCAAGGGTGAAGGGCATCTCCAGACAGGTTGTATGGAAAACATGTTGTAATAGTCTGTTGGAGGGAGGAGGAGAGGTGGATTTATGTGCGAGTGAGCTCCCATCTCCTTTCTCTCATTGGTCAGTGTTTGCCCTGTTGGGAGTTTACTCCCTGGCCTTCCAGACTGCAACACCCGGCCTCTTTGCTGTGGAAGCTGGGTCCCATTTCTGTGAAATGACAGTGTTTCAAAGCCCTCATTGGAGTCCAGCGTGGTAGGTGGAGTCAGAGCTTATATGGAACTCATTGAGTGGTGCCGAGGGGACCTGCGCTGTTGTGGTTTCTGTCATGATGGGAAGGTGTGGGGAGCGGGGGGCATGTTTCCAGAGCCTGGCCCAGGAGAGAACGAGAAGGTCAGGGGTATCTGCAGATGAAGTGTTGGCAACCAAAGCAGTGGCAGCTGTGTGGAGTCCAGGAGATGGGTACATTCTTGAGAATCTGAAGTAACCCTTGAAATGTGTCTGAAACAATTTCCATAGATTTGCATATATATTTTTTATGATTTTTAAATCACTTAAAAAATCTGGAGTTTTATCACAATCAAAAATAAATAAAAAGGGGTGCCTGGGTGGCTCAGTCAGTTAAGTGTCTTGATTTCAGCTCAGGTCATGATCTTGCAGTTTGCGGGTTCGAGCCCCATGTTGGGCTCTGTCCTGGTGGTGTGGAGCCTGCTTGGGATTCTCTTTCTCCCTCTCTTAAAATAAATGAACAACCTTAATAAATACATAGATAAATAAAAATATCTGTGGTTATCACCTTTTTTATCTTAAGGTTGTATATTCTTTGTATTTTTCTTTTTTTTTTCCCATTAAACGGGCTTGCTGGGGGTTTGTGTATTTAAAAAAATATTTGCAGAAAAAAGTACTTGCAGAGAAACAGTTTTACATATTTCTTATTTCTTATTGCATTCTGATAAAATTTCAATTTTATTTCTAAAATTATTTCCTTGAGTTTGGTATTTTCTGTTATATTTTTAATTTCTTACATTTACTACTTTTTTTAATATTAACATATATTAAGGCATTTAATGGTATAATTTTGCCTTTGAGTATAGCTTTACCTGTGGCGCATGAATTTCGACATCAAGTAGTCTCCTTTTTATTATTTTTGAGACAGTATACAACTATAATTCTGAAATCAGCAGGGTCCTTCTGGAGTGACAATTTCTGACCCAAGGAGTGGCACTACAGTTTTTTAAGGAAGATTTGGGTGTGTTTGTAGGTCTTTCCTCAGACTCTTGACTCAAACTTTCCCCTGAGAATCATTCTAAAAATAATTTATAATAATGATGATTTAAAAAAAAAAAGTGCTTGACATAGCCCTAATACAGTTCTGGGTCAATAGACATGGCAAATCAACTTGGCATTGCTCTTCTTTGGGGAAATAGTCACTTGTGTTTTCTCTCACATTCACAACAATTGATTCCTTCACAGTGATCTTGGTGTTCTAATCTCATAGCTATTTTCACCTTGTAGATGTTTTGACTTTGTATACATGAAAATGCACATTTTAGTCAGACTTATACAGACATTGGTAACCTTTCATTAATAAAATAGCTTTTGGAGTAAACTCTATTAAGCAAATTAAATTCTTGTCCACTCCACCATTACTGCTTATTGTGATTAGCGAGCCAGTCCTGTCTCTTGTGATTGATTCTTTTGGTCTCTTCCACTCTGGGATCCTATAATCTTTATTGAAATAGTGGGACCTATTCCAAAGGTGGCTTTCCCACATATATTGATTCACAATATATAGTGAATCATAGTGCTCATAGTGCTTTTCAAAGACCTCAACATTTAAATATTTATCAGTGCTGTGTAAAGACCTGGGCCTTCTTGGGAGACATAATTTGGGATAGATAAATGTATATAATAAGTTTTAGTTTATTATTTCTGTCTCTCTGGCTCTTCGTATTTTTTTCTGCTACATTATATAATCTGGTATCTCAGCCTTATTTAGCATAGGCCACCATCAAGTCCAGATTTGAGTTAAGCAACTAAGAAAACAATTGGAAACAACTGGGATTACCTAGAACTAGTACATTGGATCCAGCATTTTTGGCATTTGTTTCCATATTCATAACCTGAGTAGATCTAAAGTTATGTTCTTCTCCCTCTAACATCCTCAGAATTCATTTTCACCTTATTCTCCAAATTTCTGGTAATAGAAATTAACCAATTAGTGTCATTTTTCTTATTGTAGATTCATGGTTTGACTTTGTAATTTACCTCAAAGGGCATGCTGGAATATATCTCTACTTTAAGGTATAGAAGCAACAAAGAAGGGGACATGGGGAGAGTTAGCGCCCCTTGAGAAATAACTACATTAGGTGAGGTATTTGCAGTCAGGGCTTCTATAGTAAGTCAGGAACGGACTTAGTGGAAGAGAGAACTACTTCATCTGGCAAGGGAGGATTAGTGTTTTTGAAAGTTTGAGGGTACCACTGGACTCCATGCTAGCTCTTAGGGCCTTATGCTTTCTCAGCTGATACCCTAACTTAAGAGAAGGGCTGTGAAATCAACCTGCCTTGCAATTGTGCAAGTTAAGGTCACACTCTGTGTTTGACTTTTAGTGATCTCAGCCAGTCAACTGCAAGATACAGGAGACTCTTTTTTAGGATAGTCATAGAAACTCTTTATTTGATAATTATGCCTGAAGTTAAGAGTTTTAAATATCAAGCTTGGCATTTTCTTTCTTGAAGCTTTTTTTCTGAGGAAGCAGGGATGATGCAGTATTGCCAACGATAGGTTCTGCATTCCAGGTTACTACAGGTGATCTTCTGCCCCGTGTAAAAATGAACTACCAGTCCTTTAAAATCATGAGATCTTCACTGCCTTTGAACCCAACCCAGGAAGAAAATCAAAGATTCCTGTTTTGTTGTGTTTTGTTTGTTTGTTTGTTTGTTTTGAGGCTATGCTGACTGCAAACTCTTTGACCAGTTACTCTGGCTTATTCTTCTTAGTTTGAATCCTCTCTTGCTAGTTAGAACAGAAAGGGCTTTATTAAAGGGCATTAGGTAGCTCACAGAATCTCTGGGATGGCCAGATAATCGGGCCTTTACATTGGAAATACAAATACATTTCAAGTTGTACCAATTATATCTAATGGGAATTCTGTCTATCCCGACTATCACGGCCCTAGTATTGTTTCCTTTTACCCTGAAGATAATTTCCACTAAGATTGTTTTGCAGAAATATGTATTCAATAGTTTCCTTAATCCTTTTGGCTCATGTTACTGGTATAAAAGTCAGGCAAAGATATTAAAAGTGAAAGGTAAATCCTACCCTCACTTTTAATTGGCAAGGAAACACTGCATTAAACGTTTTATAAGCACTATGCTGTTACAAGGCCAGCGACTGATGCACTGGTTCTTTCTTCTGCCTAAAAAGACCGGCAGTTGACTCTGATTTACCTTTGGGTGAACTTTTGTTTTTGATAGTACGCAGATTTTTTTTGCTCTGAGCTTACAGAGTTAGTGCTTTTACTTTTGTTTTTTAAGGAAAATAATCACCCTAGTGCCTTTTGATTTTCCAGCTCTGTTAGCTGTTAGTAGAAAGGTAGAAACCCAGTTTCTGTTTTATTAAAGCAGAATCCTTCAGAAAATGAACACTGACAAACGACTGTTTTCTGTACTCTTTCAAAATGCCTATGGGTCTAGTGTGTAGCATTTTCGAATTAAAAAAAAAATACCCAGGTAATTAATGATTTTAGCTGAAGTGACCAGAGTCCCAGCATTCAAAATCTTTCAGGCAAGGGAACTCTTGTTTCTATTTTTAAAAAATCCTTCAATATCAGAGAAAACAAAAATGAAAGGAAGGCCCAACTATATTGGCTGTTTATTCTGGCTATGTTGATCAGAATTTCTCAGTTCTCTCCTTCTCTCCTTATTTGTTGTTCTCTTAGAAGCAGACCATCATTTTAGAAAATGTATACAGTTCAGGAAATTTAAACTCATGCAAAATCGTTACTTAATCTGCCTTGAGTTGAAATCCTGGGATGTTCCATCTCTCTCCAGGAAATCTTTCAAGAGACTGATCTCAAGTAACTGTTTGTACACCCTTTAGTGACTTAAAAAATTCCTAATGGTGAAGGATCATTAATGGATTAGTCTGAAATTTGAGATATGCAGGAGCGAAGTGAGGAAGGAAGTTGTAAATAGCACGTGACTCTTAGGTCTAGACTCCATTGCAAAGTGCTGGTGAGAATCCTGTGGATGTGCAGAAGCAAAGACTTTCCCCATCTCAGGTCAGGTTCCTGAGGACAGACTCTGAGACTCTGAGCTTTCTCTGCAGGAGATTTGTTGGATGGTTTTCTCATAAATGCCTGTTAGGGAAGGAAGCAGGATACAGTAGAGAGAGGAGTTCAACTATGATACCTTTTTAAAAAAAATTTTATATTTCTTTTTTTTTAAATATATTCTTAAATGTGATGCAGAGGTTTATTTTCTTTCTTTCCTTTCTTCCCTTCTTTCCTTCTCTTCCTTTCCATCCTTCCCTTCCTTACTTCTTTCTTTCAAATTTTAATTCCAGTGTAGTTAACATACAGTGTTGTATTAGTTTCAGATGTGATTCAGCAGTTCCATACATTACTCAGTGCTCATCAAGATGAGTGCATTGCTTAATCCCCTTCACTTATTTCACCCATTCCTCCCCCCACCCCCCTCCCCTCTGGTAACCATCACTTTGTTCTCTATAGTTAAGAGTCTGTTTTTGGTTTGTCTCTTTTTCCCCCCTTTCTTTTGTTTCTTAAATTTCACATGTAAGTGTAATCATATGGTATGTCTTTCTCTGACTGGCTTATTTAGCTTAGCATTTGCAAATGGCAAACTTTCATTCTTTTTATGGCTGAATAATATTCCACTGATGTGTGTGTGTGTGTGTGTGTGTGTATGTGTGTGTGTGTGTATGTATGTGTGTGTATACCACCTCTTTTACCATTCATCTGTTGATGGACACTTGGGCTGCATCCATAGTTTGGTTACTATAAATAATGCTGCAATAAACATGGGGTGCACATATCCCTTCAAATTAGTGTTTTCATATTCTTTTGGTAAATACGAAGTAGCGTGATTTTTGGATTGTAGGATAGCTCTAATTTTAATTTTTTTTAAGTTTATTTATTTTGAGAGAGAGAAAACGCGAGTGTGTGTGTGCAAGTGGGGGAGGGGCAGAGAACAAAGGGGAAAGAGAATCCCAATCAGGCTCCATGCTATCAGCACAGATTCTGATGTGGGGTTCGTTGTCATAACTGTGAAATTATGACCTGAACCAAAATCAAGGGTTGGATGCTTAACCAACTGAGCCACCCACGCACCCCCTAATTTTTATTTTTTGTGGAACTTCCTTACTGTTTCCCACAGTGGCTGCACCAGTTTGCATTCCTGCCAACAGTGCACGAGGCTTCCTTTTTCTCCACAGCCTCTCCAACACTTGTTGTTTCTTGAGTTTTTGATTTTAGCAATTCTGACAGGTATGAGGTGGTATCCCATTGTGGTTTTAACTTGCATTTCCTTGATGATGAATGATATTGAGCATCTTTTCAGGTGTCTTTTTTGGTCATCTACATGTCTTCTTTGGGGAAATGTTTGTTCATGTCTTCTGCCCATTTTTTAATTGGACTGTTTGTTGTTTTGGTGTTGTGTGAAGTTCTTTATATATTTTGTATGAGAGAGTTTGAATGGTGGCTTTGGTAATTCAGTGGGTAACCAGGGATTTAGAGTGGCCATTTGGTTATGTTTCGAATTGAGGCAAAGGCTCAAGCCTTTATACCCCATCATTGAATGCAGGCTACCCCTAGGAGAGGGGGAAACTTTGGGTAAGGCAGATTCCTTCTCCTGAGGGCAATTCCTAGAAAGTGACACAGGCAAGAGTTCTGGCAACTGGGAGAATGACTGTGTTGGTGCTGCAGTGGGCAAGTCTGGGCAGGGCAATCCCAATATACACTATACACCACTTTTTTTCATGACTGTATTTGCCATTGCATTCTATTCAAAACAGTAGTAGTCTTGGGGTTTTATTTTCTGAAACTGAAAATATTTCAGCTTTTGTTCAATCATCTTAATTTTTCTAGAAGACATGCCAAGTGGGAAAGCAACACGTATCATAAAAAATGCAAAGGGTCTGAGATTTTTGCCCTACTTGTTAGCTTGCCACAGATTCATAGAACAACAAGTTAGCTTGCCACAGATTCGTAGAATCTGGAAGAAGACATGAGATTCCTGGGTCAGAGACAAAGAACTTTATTAATCATGGCACAACAAACAATATGAACTTTATACTCACACAATTCTTGTGTTCCTAAGTCCCACAGAGGTGGTGTGGAGCAGCCCATATGGATATTGTATATGGAATGGGTTTGTGTTCCAGCTGAGGAGCTCTTAGCTTCAGAAATTCAGAATTTAGGAGGCCTTGATATTTCTTAGTGGGCTGCAAGCTAATCTGCTCAAACGTTACCCTGCATAGATAAACACAGGTAATTCTGTAATGACTTCTCATTAGTGCGTGGTTTTTGTTACTTAAAATTTGGGCTCAGATTCTTAGGATGAGATGTCAGAAGCTTGTGTCAGTTGTTGGATTACTTTATTACTTACGGTGAAGGTAGATGTGAGGAAGGGGAGGTTTGGGAGAGAAGATGGAAGTGTTATTCAAACTGTAAGACATTCTGCAGTTGTAATGGCATAACTGATGGGGGTGGTTGTTCTGGCTTTCATCTTCTCTTTAGCTATCTCCTGGCCAGGGCAGAGGGTTGGTAACAATAATAGTCACTCCTGGTCACCACCACTATTGTGATTTCTAGATGATACCTTCATCTCAGAAACACCAGTTTGGAGTTGGACACAGGTCTGGCCCTGTCTCTTTTGTTGGATCATCTGAGTTGACCATGGCTATACAGCAGCACTTAAGACTGGTGAGTCTATACTTGGCAGCTGCAATGTGCATGGAGGCTGAGAGCATCAGACTTTGTAGAATGCTTCAAAGCTGTGATTCCACATTACCAAACCTAGGTCAAGGACACCCGCCCAGGCTTATTTGTATTTACCTTGGAGGGCCAGGTGGCCATCCCCTTCTGTTTAGAGATGAATTGTTCTGTCTGACCAGATGCACTATGAAGCCTTGGCAATGATACAGACATTTCTAGTTAATAGAAAATTTGAAGTTATTTGTTGGCATTGTCACTTGAGTCCAACAGTTTAGATTTGAGCCTTGAAAAAATTTAATCTTTAATCTTATCATATCTTATTATATAATTCCCTTTATAGGAATTGCTGTTAGAAACTGTACATAAAAAGTGAGAGATTCCTTGGGTTAATTTCCTAGGTTAGTCTATTGTGGCTTCACTTTGTCAGTTCTTGGGGATGTGTTTCAATGAGATATAGTCCATAATGGCCATAGGGGATTATGAGAGGAGATTCTGAAAGTGTATGTATGTAAACAAGGAAAAGTCTAGTGTGCACATGAAAATGACTGTGTATTAGTTCTGTTTTAAAGATAGAGGAACTGTTGTTTAGCAAAGAGGGATAACTTGGCCAAGGTCATAGAACCCTAAAGCGACAGAGTTGAGATTTGAACGTAGCTCCAAGTCCTTGTTTTAAACCACTATAGTATAACCTCTGCCCTTGTGCTTTGGGATTGCTTCCCATTCCATGGAGCAGCAAGAATTGTAATGGTAGTGATTGAGCTACCGTTGAATGACCCTTTCACAAAACTTGGCAGAGGGGCGCCTGGGTGGCGCAGTCGGTTAAACGTCCGACTTCAGCCAGGTCACGATCTCGCGGTCCGTGAGTTCGAGCCCTGCGTCAGGCTCTGGGCTGCTGGCTCAGAGCCTGGAGCCTGTTTCCGAGATTCTGTGTCTCCCTCTCTCTCTGCCCCTCCCCCGTTCATGCTCTGTCTCTCTCTGTCCCAAAAATGAATAAACGTTGAAAGAAAAAAAAAAAAAACTTGGCAGAGCTCTGTAGAAGCTCAGGGCTGCATCCATAATGCCACACCCCTGAGTCCATTAGTTAGTAGTAGAAATTGTTTTTCTTGAATTGGTTTGAAAAGCTTATGGCTCACAACTTAAGTTAATAAATTTTTATACCAATCACATAAGTATGTGTAAGGCACTGTGTTAGGCTTTTTGGAAACAGAAAATAATGTATAATTTAGGCAAATGATATCAGCAAACGAAAAAATAAACAGTTGCGTACCTAAAGATTCACCCATTCTTCGAAGATTTTCAGGCTAATGCAGCCCATTAAGGGCTGCTTTTACAATTAGCAAAATAATATAATTATCCACAGGGTATAGATGCGAGAGGTGTTCTGAACACACAGGTACCCCAATCCCACAAACTCCCAAAGCTTTGTGATCTTTTCTGAAATGTAATGTTTAGAGATTAATTCTTTTGAGGTACATGTAGTAGCTCTTTAGACTTTCTGAGTGATCTGTTAAAGTTCCAGACTTTGACTACATGGAGGCGAACACCAAGGGAAGGACACCTTAAAAACTTTGCTGATACCCAAGGGAAGAGAATTGGCCCCTCGCTGGGAGCAGCACCCTTTGGATTGAAACTGACTAGGCAGTAGGGACAGGTAAGGTTCTCTGGGATGGAAGATACCTCACCTTCTAGCTTGGAGCCCTTGGCTTTGCCCTTCCTAAACGCATCTTATGCAAGCTCCAAATTTTCTAAAATTTTACTATAGAATATATTGTTTGCTTTTCACATCTGTTTCCATATTGCCATATAATTGCTCCCTTGCTCTGTTGAAAAACATGTCTTTGTTGCAGACATGCACATGTGCACCCATCCCAAACTCCACAGCTAATGCAAGATGATCTCTTGGACTTCATTGTCTATTATGGCACTGGTTAGAGGTCAGGGTCAGAATAAGTGAAGTTTATGTCTTTTCTTGAATTATAACTTAGTAACATAGTGAGGGGATTAAAGAACTCTGCAAATGAAGTGGCAGAGTTAAGTGTATCTGCCTCAAAATACAGCACTTTGTTCCATACTCAAGAGCCTCTCTGTTTTGCTTTGTTAAAAGGAAACATGAGCATCAGGGCCCAGAATATAAGCTTTTCCTATTCCATAATTCATCTTAGTTTGTCCCTAAGTGTGTAATAAAAATGGAACCTTAGTTTCCTTCAGGATATTCTGATTTCTGAATTCTTCTGGAACTCTCTAAGGAGAGCATTCCAACTGCCTACAGATTTGTTTATCTCAGGATCTCTAATCCCTTCTGAGACAGTAGGATTGGGCAGCATGGTGTCAGAAAGGCTAAACATTCTTGTCCACTGTAGTGTTTTGAGGGAATGCTGTTCTTCATGGATTGAAACCACTGCACAGGAGCCCCTTGGGACCAATAGTATTGGGTCGTAGGGCTTAAATTTGCCATTGCTAATATGTTGGACTTTTCAGGTCCGTAAGACTGTGGTGTGATTTTCCATTTTATTTGATATCTGTTCACTTTTGTAATCACTTGATGTTGCTTTTGCTTAAAGAGAGAAATAATTTACCACCACGCTAATTATGTTGCAGCGGGAAATGTGTAGGAATGCCAGCCTGGTACAGTTTTTATTTATATTTTGCTTCTGTTCTTCCCATGAGTGTGTTATCAGGCTCATTCACCGTAATGATTTAGAGCACCCAAGATTCAAGTGTTGCTTTGCTTCCCTGCCTTCACCCCGTTCCTTCTGTCCTTCCCCTCCATTGTCCTTTTTTCTACCCTTGTTGAGTCTTTAGGCTGAGATTGGAGTCATACTGGTTAATGTCTTTCTGCAGATGGATCTCTGACTACATTTCACAGTGAAATTTCACAGTGAAATCGAATCTGAGGGTTTCACAGTCTGTTTAATCTACAGCTGCTCTTGGCTGTTACTATCAAAATGAGCATTAAAAAAAATTGGTCAAGTATATGACATGAATTCAAGATTGCCATCCAGCCGAGGGTTCACTCAGCCTTAAAAAAGTACCTTACTTGCTAAAAGAGTTTCCATTTGAATACCAGAAAGCACCAGCGATCTTTGGGTCCTATGTTAATTTTGTATTAAAAGATCAGTCTCCACACTCTCTCATTTTATTGAGGCCCAGATGAATTCCATCTCCATGACGGGGGCTTGCATTCCAGGAAAATTTGCATGCCTTTTCTCTTTTTCCTGCTTTTTCATGGATATATTTCGAAATCATTGTGGTCTAAATGTTTAAATCTGGAAGAACCAAAGTGATAAAGAGCTGGAATTGCTTTATATTCTACCATCTGTTTTACCATTTGTCTCGGGTAACGAGAGCATTGAATTGAACTTCCCTACCTATTTCTCTTTAAGGCTCTGATTTAGCGCATACCAGAAAGTGATGAACCATATGTAGGTCTTTCTGGCCAGTAAGAGTTAGTTGACAAATATTTTATGATGACCTTCTATTGAGCAGTAAGTTATATAGGAGGGCAGTTCAATGATCTTTATTTCCGATCTTTGTACAGGTTATATAGAAAAACATTTATAAATACACCACGTGGTAAAAGGAAGGTACTTCCTGCATAGACTTAAGGCTGCATTTGGAAGGGATTCCCTTCTGTTTGCTTACTTGGGTACTATCAAGCTGGTTAATGTTTTAAAAATATTTTAGAAGGGACACAGAGGAAAACTTATAAAAATCTCATTTCTAAGCCCCTTACTTCACTAGGGACATACAGCAGGCTATGGATTTTGACTCTAGGCATATAAACACCAAAAGAAGACAGCTGCTAGTTGCTGTAAAATAGTCAAATTCTCCATCTGGTTTGCAATATGGGTGAAGATTTGCTGCAAATCTGGATTGAATGCCATGCCCCAGTTAGTTTACAAATATAGTACGTCCTTTAGTTATAGAACATGAAGTGTGGTCCTAAGTGCCAAAGAATTAAACTCTGTTACAGGTATTCAGCAAAAAGGGAGTAAAGATAAAAGCAATACTACTTTATGTAAAATTTGCTCTACTTAATATCTAAAAGTGACTTTTTACATCCTCAGGAATCTGACAAAGAATAGAAAAATCTTAGACCTAGTTTAAACTTGGGCAGATAGTGAAATGAGAAGAAGCACAAAGGTGTTTGTGCTTGATGTTTAGAATTGAAACTGGCCCAATACATAAGGCAACACTTTGAATCCGGTATTCCTTCCTTTGAGAAAATTATTTTTCTTTAATAAAACAACTCATATTTTTATTTAAAATATTTTTTTAGATTTCTGTTTTTTATTGAGATATAATTGATATATAGCATTATATATGAGGTGTACAACATAATAATCTGACAGTTGTATGTGTTGTGAAATGATCACCACAATAAGTCTAGTTAATATCATCCATCATTGCACAATTACCAATTTCTTTTTCTTCTGATGAGAACTTTTAAGATTTCCTTCCTTAGCAACTTTAAAAAAAAAAAAAGGTTTATTTATTTTGAGAGAGAGTGCACACGCATGAGCACGTGGAGAGAGGGAGAGAGTGAATCCCTAGCTGACAGCACAGAGCCCCACACAGGGCTTGATCTCACAAACCGTGAGATTATGACCTGAGCCTAAATCAAGAGTCAGATGCTTAACCTAGTGAGCCACCCAGGTGCCCCTCTTAGCAACTTTCATTATACAATATAGTATAATTAGCTATAGTCACTGTGCTGTATATTACATCTCCGGGACTTAATTTTATAACTGGAAGGTTGTATCTTGACTCCCTTCATCTGTTTTTCCCATCTTCAACCTCTCTCTGCCTCTGGCCACCGCCAATCTGTGAGTTCACTTTTTTTTGGTTTTTAAAGATTCCACATATAAGTGAGAGCATACAATATTTGTCTTTCTTTGACTTCTTTCACTTAGCATAATGCTCTTAAAGTCCATCCATGCTTTTGCAAATGGCAAGATTTCCTTCTTTTTTTATGGCTGAGTAATATTTTATTGTATAAATACACCATGTTTTTTAAAATCCATTCGTCCATCACTGGACACTTAGGTTGTTTCTGTATCTTGGCTACTGTAAATAGTGCTGCTGTGAACATGGAGGTGCAGATATCTTTTTAGAGTTAGAGTTTCTGTTTCCTAATGATAAGTGCCCAGAAATGGAACTTCTGGATTGTGTGGTAGTTCTGTTTTTAATGTTTTGAGGAACCTCCACACTGTTTTCCACAGTGGCTGCACCAATTTACATTCTCACCAACAGTGTGCAAGAGTTCCACACCCTCACCAAAATTTGTTATTTATCTTTTTGATAATAGCCATTCTAGGAGGTGTGCATTGCTATCTCATTATGGTTTTGATTTGCATTTGCCTGATGATGAGTGACATTGAACACCTTTTCATGTACCTGTTGGCCATCTGTATTTCTTCGGGAAAATGTCTGTGTAGGCCCTCTGCCCATTTGTTAATTGGTTTGTTATTTTGGTGTTGAGTTATATGAGTTCTTTATATATTTGGTATATTAATTCCTTATCAGATATATGATTTGCAAATAATTTCTGCCATTTGGTAGGTTGCCGTTTCATTTTTTGATGGTTTCCTTTGTTGTACAGAAGCTTTTTAGTTGGATGTCATCTCACTTATTTATTTTTGCTTCTGTAGCCTTTGCATTTAGTGTCAGTTCCCAAAAAAATCATTGATTGACGTCAAGGAGCTTACTATGTTTTCTTCTAGGAGTTATATGGAATTCCAGTCTTATGTTTAAGTCTTTAATCTGTTTGAGTTAATTTTTGTGTAGGGTATAAGGTGGTGGTCCAGTTGCATTCTTTTGCATGTGGTTGTCCAGTTTTTTGAGCACCATTTATTGGTTAGACTGTCTTTTCCTCATTGTATATTCTTGGCTCTTTTGACATAAATTAATTGACCATATATATGTGAGTTTATTCCTGGGCTGTTTTGTTCTTTTAATCGATGTGTCTGTTTTTATACCAGTACCATAGAAGTTTGAATTCTATAGCTTTGTAATATAGTTTGAAATCAGGAAGTGTGATGCCTCTAGCTTTGTTCTTCTTTCTCAAGATTGCTTTGACTATTGGGGCCTTTTGTGGTTCTATACAAATTTTAGGATTGTTTGTTCTATTTCTGTGCAAAATGCCATTAGAATTTTGATAGGGATTGCATTGAATCTGTAGATTTCTTTGAATAGTGTGTCCATACTAATTGAACTAATTGGTGCAATACTAATTAACTAATATTAATAGTACAATACTAATTCCATAAATATGGAATATCTACTTATTTGTGTCTTCAGTTTTTTTCATCAAAGTTTTAGAGCTTTCAGCATACAGGTTTTTCACCTTCTTGGTTAAATTTATCTTAGGTATTTTATTCTTTTCTTCTTTTTTTTTAAAAAATGTTTACCCATTTATTTTTGAGAGAGAGAGAGGCAGAGAGTGTACACAAGTTGGGGAGGGGTAGAGAGAGAGAGAGAGGGAGACACAGAATCTGAAGAGGGCTCCAGGCCCCGAGCTGTCAGTGCAGAGCCTGATGCAGGGCTCAAACCCACATACCATGAGATTGTGACCTGAGGTTAAGTTGGGCACTTAACTGACTGAGCCACCCAGGCACCCCAGATATTTTACTTTTTTGATGTGATTGTAAATAGGATTGTTTTCTTTCTTCTTTAAAAATTTTTTTTTAAACATTTATTTATTTTTGAGAGACAGAGCAAACAGAGCATGAGTGGGGGGAGGGACAGAGAGGTGGGGGCGGGGTGGGGGGGACACAGAATCCAAAGCAGCACAGAGCCCGACACGGGGCTAGAACTCCTGGACTGCAAGATCATGACCTGAGCCGCAGTCGGACGCTCAACCGACTGACCCACCCAGGTACCCCAGGATTGTTTTCTTAATTTTTCTTTTTGATAGTTCATTGTTAGTGTATAGAAAGCAAAAGATTTTCACATACTGATTTTATATCTTGCAACTTTACTGGATTTATTAGTTCTAACAGCTTTTTGGTGGAGTCTTTAGGGTTTTCTGCAAATAATGAGTTTTATACCTTTTCTGATTTCGATGTCTTTTGTTTTCTTGAGTAATCGCTCTTGCTATGATTTCTAATACTTTTTGAATAAAAGTGATGAGAATAGATATTCTTGTCTTGTTCCTGATCTTAGAGGGAAAAGTTTCAGCTTGTAGCCATTGAGTATGTTGTTAGCTGTGGGCTTGTCATGTATGGTCTTTATTATCATGAGATGCATTCTCTCTGTACCTACTTTGTTGAGAGTTTTTATCATAAATGATATTGAATTTTCTCAAATGCTTCTTCTGTGTATTTTGAGATGATCATATGATTTTTATATTTCATTTTGTTAGTGTGTTGTATCATATTGATTGATTTGCAGATACTATCTTTGCATCCCTGGAATAAATCCCACTTGATGCTGGTGTATGATTCTTTTAATGTATTGTTGAATTTGGTTTGCTAATATGTTGTTGAGGATTTTTGCATCTATGTTCATCATGGATATTGTCCTGTAATTATCTTGTGTTTTTGCCTGATTTTGCTTTTAGGGTAATTCTGGCTTCATAAAATGAGTTTGGAAGTGTTCCCTCTTCCTCTGTTTTTTGTGAGAGTTTGAGAAGAATTGGTATTAATTCTTTTAAGTGTTTGATAGAATTTACCAGTGAAGCCATCTGGTCCTGGACTTTTGTTTTTGGGGAGGTTTTTGATTACTGATTGAATCTCTTTACTAACAGTTGTTCTGTTCGGATTTTCTATTTCTTTATGATTCAGTCTCAGTAGGTTTTATATTCCTTAGAATTTATCCAGTTCTTCTGGGTTGTTCATGCTTAGAATATCCTGTGCCTGTAAGTAAGGAAATGCTAAAACAATGGTGGAAACATGTCAGAAAGAAATGGAGTCCAGCTTGAATGACTCCTATTAGTCAAACTGGGGACAATCTTAGCATTAAAATAAATACTGATAATAACAGGTATAATTCATTAAATAAGATAAAATTCTGTGAGTGATATTGATATAAATAAATGGGTAAGAAGGAAAAAGTTTTCCTTATAATAGTTTTCCAACTAATAAATGAAGGCGGATGGTAACCATCATTGTAATAATTAGGTAAGGCAAAAATCATCAATGCATGCTAAAACTAATGATGGAAGTTTGATGAGGCATTGGTTATTTACGTAGTCTTAAATATGGTTTTCTTTTTATTTTTTAAAAAATATTTTTTGAGAGAGAGAAAAAGAGCAAGCATGGAGGAGGGGCAGAGAGAGAGGGAGAGAGAGAATCCCAAGCAGGCTCCATGCTGTCTGTGCAGAGCTCGACACAGGGCTCAAACTCATGAACGGTGAGACCATGACCTGAGCTGAAATCACGAGTTAGATACTTCACCGACTGAGCCACCCAGGTGCCCCTCAAAGTATGTTTTTAAAAATTTCTAATTACAAAGGGCAAAGTGATAATCTTATGGTGGAGAAACATGGGATCAAAGAGTTAACCTTACCAATATTGGACAAATAGTATCCTGTGTCTCCTGATGTGATGCCCTGAGGAGAACCAACATCAATTCTGTTGTATTTCTTTAAAAATTCATACCCCAAATCCAATTATGAAGAAACATCATGATTACCCAGCATCAGACAAAGTCTAATTGAGACACATTCTACGTAATATTTGGCTTATATTCTTCAAAAATATGAAGGTCAGGAAGGACAAAGAGGGATTATAGAACTGTTCCAGATTAAAGAATACTAAAGAGTCATAACAGCTAATAGCAATTTGTGATCATGGCCTCTGGACCAGGTGCATGTTCTCTGTCTCTCAAATATGTACAGTGTACTAATGTTGAGTCAGTGTTAAAATCCTGATTTTGATAATTGTACTGAAGTTATGAAAGACAAAATTTTTGTTACCAGGAAATAGTACTGTGAAATATTTAGGAGTAAAGGGGCATGATTTCTCAGCTTATTCTCAAATGATACATGAAATGCACACATACACACATATACAGAGAGAGATGAAGAAGCAAATGATAGTAATTATGGAATGTGATTGAAAGTCATGGAGAATTTCTTGCAACTTTTTGTAAGTTTGAAATTATATCAGAATTATATAAAAACCCAGTGTAGCACAGGTCAGAGTAAACAGGCAGTGGGCATGTTTGTGGCCAGAGCCTTGTGGAATGTGTGGTCCCAGGGTAATGGGCAGAATGGACCGTCATGGAGGGCACTTCCTCAACAACCTGGGTCAGTGAATGAACAGTACAGTCAGTCAAGGAGGAAGTGAAATCTTCACTTGTTTCAGAAAGTTGAGGTAGGAGGATGTGATTATCACATCACCTCATGGTCCCACATTCAGGAGAGGTGGTCACTACACAGGATATGGTAAGATGAGCTAGGTCAATATGATTAGAACACTTAGAAAGCTAGGGAAGGGCTTTATTCGCTGTATAATTTAGGATTTCTGATATGTTTTACTTGTCATTTGGTCTTCTCATGATAAAGAGAATGTCTGTTGACCAAACTAAAATAAATTTATTTCAATAAATAAATAAATTAGTTTAAATGATTTTAATTTTATTGACCGTCCCTTCTCCCCTAATCTCTGGCAACCATTGATCTTTTTATTATGTTCACAATTTTGCCTTTTTCAGAATGTCATCGTACAGTATGTGGCTTTTCAGATTGGCTTCTTTCCCTTAGTGACAGAGGCACTTAAGGTTCCTCCATGTCTTTTCATTGCTTGTTAACTTGGTTTTTTGTTTTTTGTTTTTGTTTTTGTTTTGTTTTTGCTCAAAAACATACAATCGTCTGGATGTACCACGTTTGTTTATCATCCACCTGCTGAAGAACATCTTGGTTGCTTCCAAGTTTTGGCAGTTCTGAATTAAGCTGTTATAAACATCAGGGTACAAGTTTGGGTAGGCATAAGTTTTCAGCTCCTCTGAGCAAATATCAAGGAACATGATAGGAACATGATTGCTAGGTCATATGGTGAGTGTATATTTACTTTTGTAGGAAACTGCCAAACTGACTCAAAGTAGCTGTATGATTCTGTATTCCCACCAGCAATGAATGAGAATTCTTGACGCTCTGTCCGCCTCCTTATCAGCGTTTGGTGTTGTCAGTATTTCAGATGTTAACCATTCTAATTGTTGTGTGGTAGGGTCTTGTTTTAATTTTCAATTTCCTAGTGATACGTGATTTTGAATATTTTTGACATGCTTATTTGCCATTTGTATATCTTCTTTGGTGAGTTGTCGGTTCAGGTCTTCTGCCCAGTTTTAAATTCAGTTGTTCATTTACTTATTGTTGAGTTTAAAGAGTTCTTTTTTTTTTTTTTTTTTTTGTTTTTTGAGAGGGCACAAGTGAGTGAGGGGCAGAGAGAGAGAGAAACTCAGGAGGGGCAGACAAAGAGAGAGAGAGAGAGAGAGAGAGAGAGAGAGAGAGAGAGAGAAGTGGGGCTCATCCATGGTGGGGCTCGTGCTCACCTGAATTAAAGAGTTCTTTGTATATTTTGGATAACAGTCTTTTATCAGGTATGTCTTTTGCAAATATTTTCTCCCCATCTGCGACTTGTCTTATTCTCTTGAGTCTTTATGCTTTTTATCAAATCAAAATGCAAAGAAGGAAACTTGATCATACACCACAGTGTCTATTAGATAAAAGAAATTCAGTTTCTCAAGGAGAAACGTAATGTGTCTACCTTTAAGAACATAAAAGTATTTATTGCAAGATCTTCAATATAGGGGACTTTTTTTGTAATATAATGAAGAAGGGTACTTTTTGCAGTCTTCTCTCTCCTATTCACTAAACCATATAATGACCTTATCTTTGTTTTGAAGGGACCTCGTAATATTGACCACTGTGTATTAAGATTATGAAGCAGGAAGATATTTCTAGAAATAGAATGTGTATAAGTAATATAATCGGACATTTGCAAACATTTAAAATGAAGGTTAAGGGGAAGGGCTTTTGTTAGAAATGTCCAGACGTGGAAGAATAATTAGGATGCTGAGAAACTGCCTAGAGAACCATTAACTGGAGCAGTAAATAGTATGCACCTGTCAAAAGGGACTCTCACAGTGCAGCAGTGGCAACCAGGTGTCCTTACCTTACCTGGAGCTGAGGCAATGGCAGCTGATTCAGAGAGTCAGAGCATCTCACTAGCATTTGTTACCCACATCACAGATTCACACAGTTGAGCAAGTCATGCCAAGGTGGGTAGCTCCAGAGACCATTTCTTATGTTCCATAAGGAGTCTTCTTACCATCTACTCCTGCCAACCAAGCCTTCAGTATCCAAGAGGTGTTCTACGACCATGGAGTTCTTCCCTCTCCTTCAATAGTATAGAGCTCCTCTCTTTCCTTTTCCGTATTTCTCTGTTTTTTTTTTGTGTGTGTGTGTGTTTATACCCCTTCTTTCCCCCTTCCTCTCTCTTTCCTCCCTCCCTCTCTCTTTCCTCCTTCCCTTCCTTCCTTTCTTTCTGCCTGCCTGCCTGCTTGCCACTTCTGTTCTCCATATTTAACTACTGGGAGGTGAAGGGAGAAGAAATAGGCCTTCTTGCTGAAAAGTTATTTCCAAAGTCTCTGCCTGTGTGTTTTCTCACCTGGCTTCCCAACTGGATTTAGTCTAAAGCTAATGGATTGGAATTCTATTCAGTCATTGCATAAAATGTGCTCACTCTCCCAGAAAGCCTTATAGTAAATAAAATTCTAAATTATACAGATCAATGCCTAGTGATCTGTTAAGACAGATGATTAAAATCGCATTAATTAACATTGAAAACATCTTATAAGGCAATTGTCCTTGCCTATGCCAGCCATCATGGAAGGCATCTGCTCTGGAAGGGGATTCCCTAAGCGAAGGGAGAAGGGTGCTTTGCTCTGAAGATGGGGATTAGTTTATGTGTTATTTGGTGCTATGGTGAGTTTGTAGCATGTACTGAAGTGGCCACAGTTATGCAGGGGTAATGAGAGATTATTAAGAGTAAGGGAGAAAGTAGCTGGGAGCAAGAGAAATGGCAGTTACATTGTAAGGTCCAGAAAAACTCCTTAAGAAGTTAGTTACTCCCTGGAATTTGTAATAGAAATCACCTTGCCGAGAATTTTCTCTAGAGGTGAAGCAAAGCTGATGTGCACCCCCATTCTACTGAACTCATAACTCTCACGATATACTTTGTACCTTTGGGGAAAAAAGGAAATCGGAGTCCTAGGTTAGTTTACTTTTTGTACTTCTGGGTGCCAGAGCTTTCATGGGAGATGTAGTTAGGGCATTTGTGGTGAACTTTTTTGGAGGGAGAAGGACGGAGGGCTTTGTGTGATGAGTCACAAGCATGCCTTAAATAGTGATGTGTCACTGCTTGTTCTCAAATGGACCATCTGGATAACACCCTCATACTTATTCCTTTTTACCAGCATGAGGGTGCTCTGTGGAAACTGTGTTCTCACTAGAGTAGAAAACCAGGTAACTTTGTCAACACAGAAGTCTATTTTCTCCCTTCTTCCTGCAACCCTGTGGAGTCATGGGAAGTGCAGAGAAAAAATGAACATCTCTGAATACTGGATTAAACCAGGAGACTGTAGTGCTGCTGTTTTTGATAACTAGAAGAAGGGGCCATGTTATTCAGTCATGTTGCAACTTCTGGTAAGTTTGCCTACTTAATCAGGGGCTCAGAAATGACTGTCAGTGTCCAAAGCCCTAGCATAGGGCCTTCGGGGTGGTATGTGGGTCAGCAAATGACGTAGTATTAATTTTCTTCTAGCTTATGTTTATAGTTATTCAGGCAGTATTTTGATGTATCTGACAATAATAAAAATCCTGGGCTTTAGTATTCTGTAATAATTAACATCACTCACCATCATCTTGTTCAATCTGCAGGTAGAACATAGATTCAGAAATGATTCACTGAGTCTTTACCACGAAACAACCAACCAACAATATCTGTACCTGTGCAATCCCCTTCCTCCACCTTCTGGCTTCCTGTCACCTCTCAACCCCAAGTTTCTGTCTATAGTGCAGTCAATGCCCGATCAGATACCACTGGCATAATAAGATAGTAGACATGGGAAAGGAGTGAATTTAGTTGCTTAACTCTCAGCACCAGAGGGAATTTCCCTCCTATGAAATTAATAGAACCAGAATGAAAATGTAAAAATGTTGTAAGTCATGCTAAGGATATAGACATTGCTTAGTTATATTGAATATTCACTTGAAATGATATTTGTTTCTCCAATACAACCGTCCTTAGTGGAATATGATTTTTGCCTACAATGACAAAATCAGTGTAAATAGCATGCAGCTAGCAGCGTCTTGAGTTCCATTCAAAGTAGGAGTTAATCAGTTGACTATTAGTAGGATGTATGGAAGCCTCCACTTTTAGTAAAGCCGCAACTTTTCCTTGTTGGTAGCCCCTTAAGCAGAGAAAAGGTACATGTGGCCTTGAAAAATGTGCATATCATCTGTTCTCTTCCTTCAATCAGGTTGGAATGTGCCGACCTTGCCTGTGTCTGTTGAGTCTTATGAAGTATCTCCAGGGATTTTTAAGGCCGACAAGAAAATGCTCTGAAGGTAGATGAAAGGGAAGTCTGTGCAGCGAGTCCCAGCACAAGCCAGAGAAAATTTTCTGAATCTAAAGCAATCTGCTTTGTTGCATCTGGACAAAGCTCTGAGAGGAAGGAGAGGCATGTGCTGCCTTCCAAATGGACAGGAGCGTCGTGTCAGACTCTTGCTGGCAGGTGCTCCTCATTGGTAGTGCTCCTCCCCAGCCATGAGAAAACAGATGGATTGTATAGTCTTCTGAACTGGAACTCTTCACTGTTACCTGTCTCTTGCACAAAGACCTTCATTTTTAGGAGATTTTGTGTTTCATCTAGAAATCAATTGTCAGGATATTGTACTTGGAAATATTTGATCTATATCCTTTGAAAATTTAAAGGTAGAGGATTGACTGGCAAGATTCTGAGAAGAACCGTATAAGCTTTATGAGTAAAACAAAATGCCTTGTTTGAGTTCAGTAAACACAGACTGAGTCTCTTCAGTGCCAGTTAATGAGCCTACCTAGATGAAGATGATCCTGTCATGCTGGATCCTTCAGTCCAGTCCAGTATAAAAAGTATATAATGGGGGCACATACAGTGTGTCCCTGGCAGGCAGGGGTGAATGTATCTAAAGAAGATTGGGAAAGTGTCTAGTAGGGTGGATGCCATTGCTGTTGTTCACCACGTGCAGAAGAGGGGGAGGGACATCACAAGCAGAGGGATGGATGTACACAAAAGACAGTGGATTGTGTGCACATGACCTGTGCTGGACCAGTAGGGAGGTTTGGATGGCTAGAGCTTCTTTTTTTTTTTTTTTAAATTTTTTTTTTTCAACGTTTATTTATTTTTGGGACAGAGAGAGACAGAGCATGAACGGGGGAGGGGCAGAGAGAGAGGGAGACACAGAATCGGAAACAGGCTCCAGGCTCTGAGCCATCAGCCCAGAGCCCGACGCGGGGCTCGAACTCCCGGACCGCGAGATCGTGACCTGGCTGAAGTCGGACGCCTAACCGACTGCGCCACCCAGGCGCCCCGGCTAGAGCTTCTTTAAAAAAATTTTTTTAGTGTTTATTTTTGAGAGAGAGAGGGAGAGAGAGGGAGCGAGCGAGCAGGGGAGGGGCAGAGAGAGATGGAGACACAGAATCCGAAGCAGGCTCCAGGCTCTGAGCTGTTAGCACAGAGCCCAAGTTTGGGGGCGGGGTAGGGGGGATGGGGACTCGAACTCACGAACCGTGAGATCATGACCTGAGCCAAAGTCACACACTTAATTGAGCAAGCCAGGCACCCCAAGTGGCTAGAGCTTTATGGTGGATGGGGCCTAAGTGAGTCTAAGATCCACTGGGGTTAGTTGGAGATGGGAGGTTGAGTGTGTGGAGATAGGTTGGTTGTCACTAGGGCGTTCCTAAACTGGAAGCAGGAGGGGGTTGAGACATAGGAGGCAACTGCTACCTGAAAATAGCTTGTATGTTGCATGAGCAATATATGTAAGATGTCAACAAATCACAATTTATTTTTTGTCTCCCACTGAGCCTGTGTAATTTATTTAGTGGGGTAAAATACCCCATCAGTCTTCATTCAGTACAACTCTTCTTCATCCACCCTATAGCCAGGGTCTCCTATGAGCTCCTTTCTTCACTATAGCCTCGTCTGAAGCAAGTGGGAGAGAGCCAGTGGTGTCTGAAGGGGAAGCAAGGTCAGGTTCTTCTGTTATTCTCCACCCTCCCCCACTCTCTAGATGCCGGTTTGACCCCATTAGAGGGTAAGGGCTTTCTGTGATGGGATAGCTTCACTCTCTCTAGAGGCCTGACACATGTTTAATGCTGGCTCTCTTCCTTGCGGGAAACCAGGTCTGAGATTTTGCATTTGTAAATTTTGGACATGATCAGCTGGTACCTTTCTTTGAAGTTTTACAATTGTTATTTTGAGGAATCTCTGCGGAAATGTTACTTTTATTTTTCTGCTAAGTGTATAATAAACATCTGGGGGGTTGGGATATGGAAAGCTGGCTTGGAGATACTTTGGGAAGAGGGAGGAATAACAGATAGCTACAATTAAACAATAGTGAACATTTACGGAGAATGTATAATATGTTAGGTGCTGTAGGAAGCCCATTTTACAGAATAATGCTCTTAACTGTCATAACTCTGTGAGATAGGTACTAGCATTTTCCTCATTTTATAGATGAGGAAATAGAGGTACAGAGAGGGTTAAATAACTTACCCTAGGTTGCAGAGTGAATGGCATTCCTGGGATTCCAACCCAGGCAGTCTGACTCCACAGATTGCTCTTAATCACTCTGCAGCATTGACATCGACAAAATGCCCGAAATTGTACCGAATACTTTACATAGAGTCTGTCATTTAACCGTTTCATTAATTATGTGAGGCATGTTTTGTTACAATTCCTATTTTAGAAATGAAGAAACTGAATCTCAGGTTAATTTACTAAGCGTCGTATAACCAGAGCTCAGATACTAATCCATGTCAGATTGATTCTTATGATTTTGCTCCTAGCTGCTGCACTACTGGATTCCTCGTGGAGAATGCAGCATGACAGGCACTGATGTGTGATATTTTGGGATAGCACAGGGGTTCAGAGTGCAGGCTCTGCACCACGACCTCCTGGGCTGAGGTTCTGAGCTCGCACTTCCCAGCTGGGGGATGTTGACCGTGTTCTGCTCTGCTCTGTAGAGTTCTTACTGCATGTCTCGTTCAACCTCATCTATAAATGGGGTAATAATTGTACTTACATTGTAGAGTCATTATGATGATAAAATGAATTAATGTGGGTAAAACACTTAGAAGGTACCTAGTGCATAATAAGTGGTCTACAGATGTTAGCTATTATTATTATGTTAATTCAGAATAGAACCTGGAGACTTCACTGTAAGTGTGTGCCTGCCTGTTCCCAGGCTATTAATAAATAGGAAATACAGATTCAGGTTGCAGAAACAAGGTTCTGCTCCTCAGTGTTTTCCAGGACTAAGAACTTTGGGACAGAAGTAAAATTGCTTTCTGTCAAGGTGGTAATAATTTTTAGGTCCCTTTTTGTTTCCTTTAACAAATTCCGTCTTGTCACTTGAGTACACCCTTGAGCAATTATATAGGAATACAGGACTTCAAGTTTTCTTGGAAAGAAAAAATTTGAATAGTCTGCCATCTTGCTCTAATCAAAAGCTAAGCTGACATTTAAGGCCAGGATAGGGTTTTGCCCTAAGCTCATCATATGAATCCAGTCTGTTCTTATGACTTCAATGGATTCTTTTACTCAGAAACAAATGATTCAGTGCCTTTGATGTTTAGGACAATTCTAGATACTAGGAATATAGTAGGGAACAAAATGGACAAAAATACCTGCTTTCAGGGTGCTTACGTTCTAGTGGATGAGATAGGCAATGAATAAATAGGTGAAATATATAGTAAGTCAGATAGCAATGAAAGTAATAGAGAATAAATAGGGAAACAGAAAGTGCTGGGGGACATTTTGTTTTATTTTATTTATTTTTTAATGTTTATTTGAGAGAGAGTGTGAGCAGGGAAGGGGTCAGAGAGAGAGGGAGAGAGAGGAGCCCAAGTAGGCTCTACACTGTCAGCACAGAGCCTGACGCAGGGCTCTATCTCATGACTTCTCACACCATGAGATCATGACCTGGGCCAAAACCAAGAGTTGGATGCTTAACTGACTGAGCCACCGAGGCACCCCTGGTGGATTTGTAATTTTAAATAAAATGTCAGGTTTAGGTGTGATGATGTAATTGAGATTTTGTTGAAAAAAAAAAAAGAGCCTTTATCATTTGGACATGTATACAGACATATTATGATGAAGTACACTGAGGTATGATGGAAAAAAATACTTGAGATTTGCTTTAAAATAATCCAGAATTGGGCATGGGGCATCAGGAAGATCTCGGTGGAACAAGGAAGATAGGTATTGAGTGTTGAAGCAGGGTGACAAGTATGTAGGCGTTCATTAACCTTTTCTCTCTATATTCATTTGAAAATATCCACAATAAAAAGTTAAAAAAATAAAAATTACAACATCTTACACATGTACTAAATTCAAACAATAGGAGTCCATTGTGAAAACATAGACCTGTGGGGCGTCTGGGTGGCTCAGTCTGTTAAGCCTCCCACTTTAGTTCCGGTCATGATCTCGAGGTTTATGGGTTTGAGCCCCATGTCGGGCTCTGTGCTGACAGCTCGGAGTCTGCTTGGGATTCTCTCCCCACCCCCTGCCCCTGCCCCCCCGCCCTTCCCTCTCTTGCTCATGTTCGGTTTTTCTCTCAAAGAATAAATAAACATTAAAAAAAAATAATCTCATTGAAAACATAGGCCCAAAACCCTAAACCTACAGATACAAAAATAATTAACAAAGTAATTATTTAAATTATTAAGCTTGGGGGGCGCCTGGGTGGCGCAGTTGGTTAAGCGTCCGACTTCAGCCAGGTCACGATCTTGCGGTCCATGAGTTCGAGCCCCACGTCAGGCTCTGGGCTGATGGCTCAGAGCCTGGAGCCTGTTTCCGATTCAGTGTCTCCCTCTGTCTTTGCCCCTCCCCCGTTCGTGCTCTGTCTCTCTCTGTCCCAAAAATAAATAAACGTTGAAAAAAAAATTTAAAATAAATTATTAAGCTTGTGGGGCGCCTGGGTGGCTTAGTTGGTTAAGCGTCCAACTTTGGCTCAGGTCATGATCTCACGGTCCGCATCAAGTTCAAGCCCCGCATCAGGCTGTGTGCTGACAGCTTGGAGCCTGGAGCCTGCTTCAGATTCTGTGTCTCCCTCTCTCTGCTCCTCCCCTGCTCTTGTTCTCTCTCTCTCTCTCAAATAAATAAACACTAAAAAAAAATTAAAAAATGAATAAATTATTAAGCTTATGTCAAGAACTTATATAAAATTATTAAATTCAAAATTAACAAAATAATTGAGTGTCAGGGATGGCTTTGCTGAGAAGGGGCTTGTCCAAGTGGAGACCTGATGGGGTGGGGATGAGGAGACTGGTAGGGTGGGGATGAGGCAGTGAGCCCCGGGAGTTCTGGAGAAAAGCCTTTCAGAGCAAGTGATCCAAAGTGTGAGTCAAATTCGGATTGTTGTGAAGGCAGGGGCATTTCCCGTGTCCTGGAGGCAAATGGTCCATGATGATGCCTTTCATGTGTAATGCTCTTTGTAGTTTGGGAATCTCTTTACAAACTTAGAAGGTAGGGTCATGTCTTACTCATCACTGCTTCCCCAGTGCCTAACAGAGGTCCTGTGCTCCTTGAGTGTTGAACATTCATTTTCTCATATCTTCTTCTGTAACAGACCTGTAGGGTAAACAGGGAAGAAATCTTTACTCCCCTTTAATGCAGACGAGGTATCATTTGATATCATTAGGAGTCTTAAATCATGGAGCTATTGCTAAATGGTGGACCTGCTTGATTTCAAATCCTGTGAGCCTTTTCCCTCTACCACATACATAATGTATTAAGGGACCCAGTCTCCCGAGACAGAGGAATCGAGAGATGATTAAAGTTTTGGTGGTACAGTTTATTTGAGAGGCAAATAGAGCACCTAGTGCTTCATGTGTGGACTCTTAGGGCCAAATTTAATTTCCTCTAACCGTGTGTGGCCACAGAAAATAAGAAATCCTGTTAGAGTATAAACCCAGGCACGAAACTGTTGCTCTGAAACTCAGTATCACTTAACACTAAAAAAAGTAAAACAGAGCAAGACTCACAAAAGGCATTTTCCAGGCGGCTTAAAAGTTATACACCCAGGAAATTATGCATGGTGTCTATATGCACATACACTGAATTTCAAGTTCATTGGCTTTAAGCTTTCTTTCCCTATGTAGAATATATATAACCAGAAAATAGATGAGACTTTGGGGTTTAATGAAAAGATTTGTATGTAACATATGTTTCCCTTTATAGGAAATAATCTCTTAGCCTCTTGAATATGTCTGAATTTTTAAGTCCTATGGAATAATTTTATTTGACTCTTAAATCATATAGTTTTCTTCCCTTTTTTTGGTGTGTCCTGTTTCCTCTAAGGGTCTTAGGTTTAATTCTGGAGGCTTGTTCAGAGTAAGAATACGGTAGTCTTTTGTATTTTTAGTTGATTCTATGTAGATATGTCTTTCACAAATGTTAAAATAGTGCAGGTGTTAGGCAATTACGTCAGGAGTATATTTAGAATTGTAACTTCATGTTCTTTCTTTCATCTTTGGGGGACAGATTTAATTAACAACCTAAATGAGTTTCTTGGCTCTTAGAAGAACATGCTTTAGGGAAATTAGAGTAAGTTAGAGGCAAGTATGCATTTTTTTTTTTTTTTTTTTTATCTTAAATGTCATTTGGGAGAAATGGTTTGAGTTAGTATGAAGTTACTCAGGGGGATTCATTGTCTTTTAAACATACACTTTAAAGAGCTTGTAAGTTTGTAATAGAACTTACCACAGGGTCTGATTTTTATATTTTAGCCTCCCCCTGGATGCACCTGAAGGTCTGCAATAATGTGTCTCCCACAAGCTTTTCTAAAGGGTCAGCTGTTTGAGATTTCTGTGGAAACCAAACTAATTTAGCAGAAATAATTAAACTCTGGCAAGGTCTATGGCTAGGCATAGTGATACTTGTATGCAAATAGTAACTAATATTGGTATTAAAAAGTTTACATTAGAAATGTAGGCGCTAACCTCAAAAGCACACAGAAAGACCCTCTTCTGAAGTTATAATTAAAAACATTGTCACCTGGGGGTGCCTGGGTGGCTCGGTCAATTAAGCTGACTCTTGATTTCAGCTCAGATCATGATCTCATGGTCTTAGGAATTGAGGCCAGAATTACTGTACAATAAATACATATATATATATATATATATATATATATATACACACATATATATATATATATATGGTACTTTTTAAATTACAGAAGTATCTCATGAGCATATGAAAAATCTCAAACTATATAGTTGAATTTTTAAAATATTTTCTGATGACTTGAAAAATGATGATTTATCTATTTTTAGTAAATAGTTATATTTACTGTGTGTGTGGAATACTGTATGTGTGTATTTCTAGGAGTTTCTCCGTAAATTTCCAGAAATTGTTGCTTTATTTATTTACATGCTATGTTAGTGTCAACGTAGGTTGTGACTTTAAACAAAATAAAAAGACTTCTTAAAAATTAACAACACTTATATGTATTAATGGAATATCACGTAATGGGAATATATTTTCTTTCTGTAAAAATATGTGATGGCCTGCCCTAACTCCCTAGGCAGTATAAGAACATATTTCTTATGAGATGTTCAACAATCTCATTGAGAGGCAGAAAGTCTGCTTGGGTTGTGATGAGTTGTTTTATCCACTCTGCACATTATGAATAGTTTGGATCGTATGTAGTTAGGGGCAAGGGGAGTTTTTCAGAGGAGAAGTGATGTGTCCTGTGGGAGGAGACACTAGGTTCCAACTTCCATGTGAGTCTCTGGCATTCAGGGGCAGCTGATAAATGAACAGAGGTAAAAGTTCTCAAGAGAGACCTACCTTACTGTTAAGGTTACGGGCTCAGTGGTCAGGGTTGTACTCCTGGATGGAGAATAGGAGATATCTGAGGCATCTCCTGTTATCCCTCAGGTGAGTCATTGGTGCTACAAAAGGAGTCCTTGGAAGGAAAGCTTGGAGTATGGTTTTTTGGCAGAAGTCTGCTGGCAGAGTGTAGGGGGTACTTTCTGAAAAGAGCCTTTCATCTTAGGATTGTTACTGATATGGGGGAATAGGGATATTTACCACATTGACATTTAGAAGATGTGTGCATTTAGGTAAATTTGGACTTCTGTAAACATTTGTTTATTCTTTTCTTCTAAAATATGTTTTTGATACTAGCATTGTGATCATTATTTAGGAAAATGTCCTATTAGGGCTATCCAATGGTAAAATTTTTCTGCGATTTCTAAGAGCAGTTTCTCAGCCAAATAAGATATGAAACTCCCTTGAAATAAAATCACATGGGCCTCTTAGGACAGCCACTCTGTCCATGATTTTTTGGTACCATGGATATTTTCCTAGTGTTTGAAGTCCAGAATTCTCTTTGGATTTTCAACATATGAAATGGCATACCTGCCATCCAAAGGGTTCAACCTATAGGCATACCCACTGCGTTTAAAATCTGGGGTAGATGAAGCCAGCTTTATTTAAGACAGACCAAATGGGTATTGAAAATCTTAATGAAAGGACGCTTGATGTTATTGGCTCATTTCCTACCTTATTGAGTTTCTGTCACAGTTGCCTGAACAATGTTCAATGACTTAATTTAATTTACTTTCTTTCTTTCTGGGGGACAGGTGGACAAGAAATTCACACAGAAATAGCACGACCTTACAGCTAAGCAGATGTGTATAGACAATTAGAATGTGGGATGGGAATTCTGAGAAAATTATACTGAAATAATGACTGGGTGTTGTAAAAGGGATTGACTCTCTTGATAAATTTACTTGCGATTATAAATACTTTGAAAAATAAGTTGAAGAAGAGATGATTTTGCAATCATAGCCTTCTAAGAAAGAATGCCAGCCAAGAACTAGGACACTTGTTTGTATTTTCAAAAGTCACGTCCCTTTTCACCTGTAGTGTGGTGTTAACTTTATGGGGTCTGGAGCCAGGCCCCTAGGATTCTTACTTTAGAGTGACTATTTCCTTCCTGTGTGACCTTGGGCACTTTGCAGAATCTTTTTGCAAAGTGGATATGATGATGTAGCCCACCTTATAGGCTTTTTGTAAGGGCAAAACGAGTATTTGAAATGCTTAGAAGAATGTCTGGCACATAGTAAGTGCTCAGTAAATGTTAGAGATTATAATTTATGAGTAGTTTAATTTCTCTAGATCTTGGTTTTCTCATTTGTATAAGAATATATTTTTTCTGAGCTTATTGGTATGGATAATAAGAAAGGACCATTTTCCTGAAGGAATTTTGTCTCCAGGAGGAGAGAGAAATGTACTCAAAGGCCAAGGGCTCAATGCAACATAAACAACATCAGAGGTCACTTTGGATCTGGGCAGAAAATGGAAGGCTTCCTGGCCAACATGCCAGTTGAGTTATGCTTTAAACCAATGGTTGCCAGACTTGGGAATAATATAAAGTGACAACATCCAGAAAACACCACTGGAAGCAAAATACAGATGCCAGACTTTATTTTGGTAAATAATGGAGGGGGGGGGGGGCTTCTGTCATCTAATGTAACCATTATTTTATGAAAGAAAGAAGGTACTTAAAGATGAAAGGATTCATCCCTGTCCAAGGATAAATTCACCATATGTGCTTTTATGGAATCTCATCACATTGTCATTTTTCTCTGCTCCTTGACTTAAGTACAGTTTCATCATGGAGCAGGCAACCTACCTACCAAGTGTGGGAAATACTACCTTTAAGGATGAGAAGACGTCAATAGCCAGAAATCATGGATGGGAAGAGAAAAAAGGAATTGAGCATGTAAACAAAGGTAGAATATTGAGAGAATTCATATTAGCTGCTTCATTAGGTGAATCCCAAATCCTAGAGGCATAACAAAGTGTGTTTACTTCTCACTCACATGAAGTCTGATATGGGTCAGACGATCTTTCTTTACCTTGTAGCTATGCCATTTGGGACATGAGCCCTCCAAGGTGATTGGCCGGGGAGAGGAGACACGGAGGTACTCTTGGCTCTCAAGTTAAAGCTTTGGAGCAGAGACTAATATCAGACCCTTCTTAAAGAAAATAAAAGCTAACTGTTGGAAGTGGTAGATTTAAGGAGAAACAAGAGCATAAATGAGGGTAGTCATTCTAAAGTTAAATGTGAACAACAGTGTGGGAGTAGAGTTAATAGAAATTCTTGGCAACTTCTCAGATACAGAGGAACAAAGGAAACTAAGCAAGGCATTGAAGGTAATTCTAAGGTCTCTTTCCTTGGAGATTGCATGAATGACGGTAAGTGAAGCAGGCAGAACATCATATGAAGAGGATGATCCAGATGGAGATGCACAGAAGACAAACATTTAGGTTTGGACACAAGGTAGACACTGGGCTCTCGATTTGGGAGAAGGTGGCTGGAGTCAAGGAGTGAATGAGATCGTATAGAAGGAAGTGCAGAGATATAAAGAGAGTGGCAGAGAAAGAGCCATTAAACACTACATTTTGGCCCTTTTGCTACTGGGGAGAAGAGAGAAAGTTGACACAGTGAAGAAGCCAGAGAAGTGATAAGAGGCCTGGGGAGAACCAGGAGCACTTCCCACTCCATTGTGCTCTCTAGGAAGTGGTTGGAGGAGAAAAAAATCCAAGCATGTACGGACAGGTACCATTTTTCAATTGTGACTTCAAACTTCAAGGAAGCCTGTGGAAATTTCCAGAAATCCTGTTGTATTACCCCTAAAGAATTCACCGTCCCCATTCCAAAGAGGAGCGTTCTACACTTTCCCCTTTCGCACCAAACCTTCAACACGGCCCTCATCTCCTCCCTCTGGACAGATGAGTTTGCTCCTTGTTTCACTGAGAAAATGGAATCGGTCTGAAGGGAGCCTCATCTCTCCACACCACATCCAGGCGGGGCCCAGCCTCTGGTCTGTCTACTGGGCGTCTCGTCTCTTTCTGGAGGGGCTGTCCCTGCTTCTCTCTGAGGGCCTTTTCTTCACTTGTGCAGTGGCTTGCCTGCTCACTTGCTTCTCCTGCAGCTGTTCTCCCCCTTTCTCCCATATCACCGTTTCCTTCTTCCTCCTGGGTTACTTCTGTCAGCACCTAAATGTGCCGAAGTACCTGTCCTCCTTGAGCTCTTCCTAGAATCCCATTTCCCTCTAGTTTCTGCCTCATTTTTCTGCTTCTCTTTGTAGCAATGCTCAGCAGGCCGTCTGTGCTCAGTGTCTTCCCCCGTGTTCTCTGTTTTGTTCTAATCAGCCTTTCCCCGCGTTGTGCCAAGGGTGCCCTTGCTAGCATTAGCAGTGACTCTTCTCTTGCTCAACCTGACGGCCGGTTCTTGACGCTTATTTACTTGAACCCTCAGAAGGTTTTGATAAAGTTCACCACTTCCTTCTTACTGAAACACTAACTTTTGGAACACCTCGCTGCTGTGGTTTTCTTCCGGTGTTGGCGTGGCCCAGGGCCTAGGCCCTGGGTGTTTATCTGCATTTGCTCCTAGGTGATCTTATTCAGCCGATTGCTTATAAATATTATAAATATACAGGACTTTCCACTTTCCTCCAGTTCTGACCTTTCCATTGAGCTTTAGATTTGTGTATCCATTTGCCTATTGACATCTGTAATAGGAACTCAAATCCAGCTGCCCCAAACAGACCTATTGGGCTCTCCCTCACCCTCCCAGCAAACAACCACCCGCCCCAGTCTTCTGCTCTCCATCCCTCCTGCACTCCAGGCCACCACCATCCTTCCACTGGCTTTGCAGCAGCCACCTGACTGACCTCTCTGCTTCCACTATGCTTCTCCTCACCCCAAACCCAGCATATACTCTGTACGGCAGCTGGAGTGATCTAGGTTGAAAACTGAAATTAGACCATGTTACTCTTCTGTTTAAAACCCTCCAAATGGCCTTCCTTAACCTTTATGAGAAATCCTGGTACCTTTTCCCATGGCCTGTAAGATCCTGGAAGGCCCATCTCTCTGCTTACTCCTTGGTTTGCTTACCCTATTCCAGTCACGCTGGCTTCTTTCACCTTTTCCTCGAACAAGCCAAGACTGTGTGATAGGGCTTTAGCCTTCCTTTCCCCCAGGTATCTGGGTAACTCACTCCCTTGCTTGCTTCATCAGGACTCTGCTCAAATATCACCTCCTGAGAGAAACCTTCCTCAAAGATACTGTGTGAAGTGGCCACTCCCTATACCCTTTCTAACTCCTTTGCCCTGTCTTATTTTTCCTCATAGTCCTTATCACTACAAATTTATATTGTATGCTTGTTTACTTTTTACTCATCTATCTCCTACACTAGAATATAAGATCAGTGAGGGCAGAATCCATGGTATAGAAAGATGTTTTGTCTGCCCTTGTCCCACTGTCTGCTGTCAGCCACCCTGCTAGGAGACGGCGCTTCTATCCAGTCCTGGCCACCATAATACTTTTCTGCCACACAGCAGGGAGTCTGTAAGTGTGTATGAAGGAATGAATGAATAACTGACACATTTTCTTGTTCAGAATCTTGCAGGTGATGGACTAGGCTGTGTGGATGACAACCCACACGTGTGCTGTCTTTGGCAGAGATGTGGTAGCTGGAAATAGGAGATTCTGCGGACTTCTGGCTTCTCCATTTTCCATACGTTCATCCTCAGTGACCCTTCTCTCCCCTTTCAGCTTCTTCTCCTCAGCACTCCCTCAGATAATTCAACCTTAAAATTCCTTTGGATTGAGAGAACTGTGGGATTTGGGAAAAGGCCGTGAAGTGTTAGAGATTATGCTGCCATCTAAAGGACAGAAGCGGTAGGAAGCCTGTCTTTGCAAAACTGAGAGCCGAGATTGGAAATTTTGTTGGCAGTGGGGGCAGCTAAGACCAACTCCGCCTGCTCAGAAAACATATTGTTCTATCTGGTGAAAGTTGTTGGGGAATTAGCACAAATGTCTGCAAAAGATTGAAAGTCAGAAAATCACTTCGTATCTGTTTTTCTTCTCCCCTCCTTTAAAATACAAGTGTGTGTGTGTGTGTGTGTGTGTGTGTGTGTGTGTGTGTGTGTGTGTAGTGGGAAAGGAGGACTTTTTTTCTTTTTTTTGGCTGAGAGAAAAGATCCCAAAATGTCGACACTGGTTGTCTTTGAGTGATGGAAATATGGTATTTTTTCTTCTTTGTTCTCTTCTCTGAAGTGTCTTCAAAGTCCATTATTACTTAAGTGATTTTTTTAAAAAAGGATTTTTTAAATTTAAATGGGGGAATAAGCAAGGTTGAGCTGGAAAATGCATGCCTTGTGAAGATGAAATGGAAGGAAATCTTTGATCAAATAAAAATTATGTTGAAAGAGTCATATGATATTTTGTGTTTTCCCTCTTTGAAGGGGCCTGTTTCTTAGGCTCAGACTTGACAAAACGCAAAGGCTTACATTTGGAGAAATAATTTAATATTATTAAAAGTGACCATTAGGATGAGTAGGCAAAATTGTGGATAATAGTTGGATAGTTCAATAATCTCTGACTTTTATGAAAGAGGGATAATTTGGTTTGTGGAGGAGAAGCAACTTCAGAAACTTCAGAAACTTCAGAGAACTGCATTTTGGCTAAGAAGCAGGAGAGTTTGGAAAAGAACAACACACGTGCTAAAGGTCAGAAAAGTCCTGCAAAGGAATCAGCAAAGTAAGCATGCCTGGTCTGCAAAGATTGTGGTCTAAACAGAGTGATTATTTATCCCATGCTACCTGAAAGCATTTGAAAGCATTCATGGGTCCTCTACCCAGACAAGATCATCTGAGCCGGATGAAAATGTTTTTAAACTGTGAAAGCTATCTCATAATTTGAGTAGATCAGCAAAGGAACTTTGGGATCCAGGCTCATTAGAGATTTTTTTTTATGTTTATTTATTTTTGAGAAAGAGAGCATGAGTAGGGGCGGGACAGAGAGAGAGGGAGACAGAGGATGTGAAGCAGTCTCTGTACTGACAGATACGGGGCTTGAACTGACAAACGGTGAAATCATGACCTGAGCTGAAGTCGGAAGCTTAACCCGAATGAGCTATCCAGGCACCCCTCATTAGAGCTCTTTTAAGGAACTAGAGCAACCATTAGGAAGAAGCTTGGCTGGCATGTGTGTCCAGAAGAGAGAGAACTAATGTCTAATGTGTGCTTAAGGGATGTAAGGGTTCCAGTGCTAGGGCACTTTCTAGAGGACAATTGGAAATGCTGTCCATTATGAGCTGAGGTTTGAATTAAGGGTCAGTGTTTTCGTGCCTACCCACAGAAGCCCGGGGAATGACCTGAAAGGAGGATTAGAGAAAGGTGAGGAGTCTGGCAGGATAAGACAGATTTTGGGAGTTTCTTCTGCATTATAGGTCTTGGTGGGTTACAGTTTGCAAATGATACCTGCTGTGTAATAATAATAATGTTGAAGAGTTAGTGTGTGTCAGGAACTATGCTAAGTGGTTTCTGAATAATATCTCAATCTTGTCCTAAATTAGGTGATGTAGGTGCTTAATATGACATCTTAAAATAAGAGCGACAACCCCCAGACCAGGGAACTCCATTTAAGTAATTGTCCTCAGTTCACACAGCTAATAGGTATGTACAGTATTATCTGAAGCCTTAATTTAAACGACTACCTTTTATTGCCCAAGAGCCGGTTTTCAAATTTTGCTCCTATGACCCGTGAAGAGATTTCAGACCGGCCAACCTCTGCCACTAGCCAGTTCTTTGTTCTATCTCCTGTTGGTCCAGGAACCCTCTTAAGAACCCTCACCGATACATTCACTTTGGTAAACTTAATGGCAATAGCAACAAAAAACTTGAAAATCGAAGTTAAAAATTACATATGTTTTTCTGTGCCGTAAGGTTTATTATGTTAAAATATTCCTGTAGCATTGAATTTTCACTATGATTATTAATGGTCTACAGTTGCTCAAAATTGTATAGATGTATTAAAATATTTGATTGTTATTTTTATTTAATTTTTTTAATGTTTATTTATTTTTGAGAAGAGAGAGAGACAGGCAGAGTGCAAGCAAGAGGGGCAGAGAGAGAGAGGGAGACACAGAATCTGAAGCAGGGTCCAGGCTTCGGGCTGTCAGCACAGAGCCCAACGCGGTGCTTGAACTCATGGACTGCAAGATCAGGACCTGAGCTGAAGTTGGATGCTTAACCAACTGAGCCACCCAGGCACCCCTTTGATTGTTATTTTTTGAAAAAGTGAAAATAGATGGGAAATGCATCTTTTAGTTAGACTGATAGAGGAGTATGTATGTGAAATTGTTTCTGAGGCTTTTAAAAAAGGAATTACCAAATTCTTTTTGGTTCTGGACCATTTTAAGGTTTGAGATGGGTGAGAGGTAGACTTTTCTTTTGTAAATAGGGAGAAAAGTGCCTTTGAGAAGAGTGCACTCTCAGACCAGTTATAGGAAAAGTACCTGTAAGAATAGAGGATCTGCAAATCAGTTCCTTTACGACTGTCTGTGACCTCACACCCATTATAATATCTTCACACAGGGCAAGAGTACCTCCCTTGGAAGACTGCTGTCTGTCTGTCTGGTTTTTATTTTTTATTTATTTACTTATTTATTAAAAAAATTTTTTTTAACATTTATTTATCATTGAGAGACAGAGAGACACAGAGTGTGAGCAGGGGAGGGGTAGAGAGAAGGGGAGACACAGAATCCAAAGCAGGCTCCAGGCTCTGAGCTGTCAACACAGAGCCCAACACGGGGCTCGAACTCACAAACTGTGAGATCATGACCTGAGCCGAAGTCAGTAGCTTAACCAACTGAGCCACCCAGGCGCCCCTGTCTGTCTGGGTTTTAAAGTGGCCTGTTTCTCTCAAGTATCTTGGTGGCTGACCTGGTTTGGACTTGGCAGATTTGTCAGACCTCTGGCCTCTGCTCTTATTCCTGGCTTATGTTAATTTAGGCCCATGGCTTCACTCTGATCTTTGGATTCAGTGTCCATCCTGGGTCTGTCTTGCTGATCTGTCTTCTTTTTCACATCTGTCCCAGCAATGTCCTTGGCTTCCTAGATTTGTAACTTGACAGCTTGATCTTTTGTTCTACACATTCCAGAAAGGCACCTCAGGGGTGCTAGATAAGGCACCTCAGGGGTGTCTACGTGTCAGTCACCTTGCTTTCACGAGGTCTCTGTTAAATTAAAAAGTACTTTGTCGTCCTCCTTGGAAATCTGGCTCCTTTGCTTCAATCTGCTTCTAGTATCCTGCTTTATTCCTATTTACTTTTTGGTCTTCTTTGCTCCTTTAGGCTTAATTGCTTCTCACATTTCCTTCTGAGGTTTTAATTTGTTCTAGTGCGTGATTTTTCTAAGTGCTAGCAAAGATAAAAACTATAAAAAATGTCAGAATTTACCAAGTTTTAGAGGTTGAAGGAACAATGTAACTTGTGATTTCTGTGTGACATAGATTTGGGGACTGCTGAAGTCATGGAAGTGTAGGAGGTCTGAAGCTGTGTGAGGAGAGTTTGAGGACCAGCATTCCTCCAGGTCTTCCCAGTCAGTCTGCGGTAGCACGTGACGCACGCGCTTCCTTCGCTCTTTCCATCTTGCCAACCAATGTTCCTGACTCTGGCGGTTGAAACAGGAGGGAGGGAAGAGAGATGGGGGAAGGGGGCAAGGAGGTTCGTGACTGACATCTTATAGAAAGGGATTTGCCAATATTCGAAATGAACTCTTTCTCGCCTGCGATGCTTTCTTTTGTTTTGTGGACACGCACGTTGCCTCACGATTGGGGGTTCCTCATCTGTAGTTCCCTTGTTCCAGTTGTGTGTTCTTGCTCATGCCCTCCTCAGACTCTCGCTGTTTTGGTGGTCCATCTGGGGCTTCTGTTTGCTGAGGTCCCATGAACCTCTGCAGGTGGCTGTGTGGAATCCCTGTGTTGGTGTCCCCCTCTCTCATGTATGTCCAGAGCTCACGTAGTGCCATTGCTTGCCCACGTGGTGCTTTTGTGTTTATCAGAAAGGAGTGCACATTTCTCAAGACACTTTGTTTCTACCTGTCATGAAATTGTGACCGTGTGTACTGGGTTTGTTAGACCAAGACCCTCTATTGCCGTGTGCCAGAAGAGAAACATTCCTGTACTAGCACATACATTCATTCCTCGTAGCATCCCCCCTCCCCACCCAGCAGAGGTTGTACCCTTGAGAGCACATAACTTGCACACTATCTATGGTGGCTCTAGGCTCACATATGGAAATATTCTTTGCTTAGATTCTGGAAATGAATACTGATTCCAACACAGCAGCAAAGTCTTCTTTGCCCTGCTGCCAAATCAGTTAGGATTGTTTGCTCTGAGAGTAGTCTTCTTGAAGCTCTTTCTTGCCACGGAAGAGGGTCAGCCTTCCCCTGCAAGCCCAGTGGGACACTGAAGATAGGGATTCACAGAGGAGCAACAGCTACCTCCATAGGAATGTTCTTCACAAAATCTCACCAGTATCTAACTGTATGACTTTTTTTTTTTAAAGTAAGCTCTAGGCCCAACACTGAGCTTGAACCTATAACCCTGAGATCAAGAGTTGCATGCTGTAGCACCTGAGCCAGCCAGGCCCCCCTTTGTCTGACCTTTTATAATCTTTTTTTTTCAACGTTTTTTTTTATTTATTTTTGGGACAGAGAGAGACAGAGCATGAACGGGGAAGGGGCAGAGAGAGAGAGGGAGACACAGAATCGGAAACAGGCTCCAGGCTCTGAGCCATCAGCCCAGAGCCCGACGCGGGGCTCGAACTCACGGACCGCGAGATCGTGACCTGGCTGAAGTCGGACGCCTAACCGACTGCGCCACCCAGGCGCCCCTGACCTTTTATAATCTTAATGTTCATAAAGAATTTCAAGAGTCATGTAACAGGTTTTTGTAAATTTTGCATGTGGTGCCATACTGCTTTTTTCATTTGGTGTCTTGGTCTGTCTGCTGGAACTTCTACTTTAAATTTCTATTATATAAATTTAAAAAATGTAAATATTTCTTCAGAGGTGATCAGCACCTTTCATTTTACTTCAGTGAGAATAACTTAGCATTGATCGAACTCATCTTCGCTGGAAAACCAACATTTACCAAAGAGTCTTCTTTATAGATTTGCTTGTAGGAACACGGCACATTTCTTTCAGTATAATTTATTAAGGAGGAGTTTCATGAGAGTTTTTTTATTTTTGTTCCTTCTGGAAGGCACAGAGGATCATGTGAAAGAGAGATCCCTCAGGACAGTTTAAGAGGAGATGGGTTAAAGCTGCAAATAGCAAGATTTAAGGTTAAGTATGAGGAACTTCCTAACATAGAAAATTCTTGAGCACTGGCATGAAATATCAAAAACCTTCCCCCCAAAGCTAGCCACCAAACCAACTTTGTGGAGTTATGTAAACTGCTTTATTTTCTATAAGTGTTCATTGATCTCTTCAAGTTGATGAAGTTTGATTATATACTTAGTCCTTGATTAAACCAGGAAAATTCTGCTGAAAAGATCTAGTTATAATTTCTCTTTCGACACATATGTAGAATTATCTACACATTTGAACCCATATAAACGGATACAGTCTTGTGATCCAGTTTGTGTCAGTGACATATTAAGAAAAAAACAAAAAAAAACCAGTAACTTGCTGGGTCGTCAGAGGCTTTGGTTTTCACATCTGTAAAATACTGTTAGAGAAAATATATAATTAAAAACAATTCAAAATCTTTACTTGGTTTTCTCTGCAAATATACAAGGGTAGCGGGTGGTGGTGAGTCTCGGAGGACAATTTTTCATGAGTTTCTCACATTTCTGCAATTCTCGTGAAGGAAATCGCTGACTGCTCTTTGTTCTGGACTGTCTTTTCAAAGATGTCTGTATAGCTAACCAACAGCCTTGGAAGACGGAGATCTTATCTCCTTCTGGAACAAAGAACAGGTTTTCTTGTAGTTTTGTGTGGTAGGCAGAACTGTGGCCCCTCCAGAGATGTCCGTGCCTTCATCCCAGGAACCTTCGAATATGCTACTTTATAGGGCAAAGGGGAATTAATGTTGTAGATAGAATTAGGAAGGCTAATCAGCTACAGGGTCTGAAAGTAAGGAGTTTATCCAGGTGGGTGCATTGTAATCATAATGATCATGTAAAGTGTGAGAAGGGAGCACCTGGGTGGCTCAGGCAGTTAAGCATCCGACTTTGGCTCAGGTGATGATCTCACAGTTTGTGAGTTCAAGCCCTGCTTTGGGCTCTGTGCGGACAGCTTGGAGCCTGGAGCCTGCTTCACATTCTGTGTCTCCCTTTCTATCTGCCCCTCCCCAACTCTCTCTCTCTCTCTCTCTCTCTCTCAACAATAAATAAACATAAACTTTTTTTTTTAAAGTGCAAGAGGGAAGCAGAAAATCAGGTCAGTTTGATTCTCTGTGAGAAAGACTCAACTTAGTCTTCTTAGTCTTGAGGATGGAAGAAAGGGGCCATAAACCAAGGAATGCTGATGGTTCTTAGAAACTGGAAAAGTCAAGGACGTGGATTCTTCTCCAAAAGGAATGCAGCCCTGCCAGCACCTAGATTTTAGTCCAGTGGGATTCCGTTTGAACTTCTGATCTCCAGAACTGCAAGGTAATGCACCTGTTTTGGTTAAGCCACCAAATGTGTTTAAGCCTCTTTAGACCTCACTATGTGGTGTCTTTGGGGAAATTTTGTTAGTCTCTCTGGTTCCCCTTTTCTCTGATGCAAGACCTGGCTCAGTTGTTAGTTTGGTTCACCTGTGCTGCTTTTCTCCGTGCCTCCAGAAATATAACTGTGAAATTAAAGTGACTGCTTTACAGGCTGGCGGTGGCCAGAGAGATTGGCTTGTGAAAGAATTTGGGAAGAAGTGTTCAACTGTGCTTATAATTAGCTCGAGAAACAGTTAAAAAAGCAAGTTAACAAGAAACAGTTAAAAAAGCATTTATAGTTAAATGTTTAAACAGTTAAAAAAGCAAGGCAGTCTTTTAGGTCCTGGGACAGTGCTGGGAGTGAAGACCAGGAAATGGAGCTCCCTGAGCAAGGTTGAAAAGGACCTTGTTGGAGAAGAACTTGAATGATGCATATTCAGGGTCTGGATTGGGAAGAAGTTTGGGGATTCTGGGGAAGGGGAATTTTTGGGGGATTCATCACTGAAATTTTTGCCAGGAACATGTCATTTTTCCCAGAGCCAGAGGCTTCACTTAAACATTTCTTCCTCTTCATTGGTGTAGTAAGAAAATCTATAGATTTGTTTTCTTTTCCAATTCTTCTTCTTTGAGAGAAATAATGAAAAAATATTACTGTTCATGCTCTTGGAAGTCACTAATAAATAATATAGATCAGAGCTTTATCCATTCAGCAGGGGACTGATTGAATTCTCCTTGCCTCTTCTGAACTGGATGTCTAAAATGTGTCCTCCTTTTGTTCTGAGATCTATGAAATCACCAACTCCTTTAAGAGGTTTGGAAGGAACTGAGGGTTACCAGGTTGGTTAATGGATAATTTTCATGTATTCTGTGCAAAATGCTCTATGCATAATATATTCAATTTTTAAGGAGAGACAGTTGGGCATGCAGAATTTTGGTACCTAAAAGAATCCTTTCTTGATTGGAAAAATGTAAGCAAAGAAGTACATTTTGGTAAAGGTATGTAATCTATGCTTTTGTGAATTTTTGGTAAAGTCATATAATCAATGCTTTTCTGTTCTGACCACTACAAAAGAAAAAAAGCTTCCACGTGTAGCAAAGATGCATTCCAAAATCAGGAGACCAGTCAACCTCACTTCTACCTGTCCACTCTTCAAGCATGAGGATGGTGTATATAACAACAAAAGATGCTTCAGAACAAATTATGAGTCCTTAGGAGATAAATTAAAGTCTTTTTTATTAGTTGTAAAGGAACGGTTATTGCCAAATATGTCCTGTAATGGGGTTACATCCTGAGGCTGTCTCTCAGGCTGAATTTATGTATAGGAGAGAGACCACATGTAATTCACTGACTGATAAAACTATAGGTGAGAGCAAGTATGATTTCTACCATTTAATGAGAAATGAAAAGATATTTGGATTTAGGAGGAGTTCATATTTATTGGTTGATATTTACCTAGTTAAGCTGATTAACGCGCAATGTTTTTAAAAAAAACATTTTTTGAGAGAGAAAGAACATACGTAGGGGAGGAGCAGAGAGAGAGAGGGAAGGAGGCACTGAATTGAAGCAGGCTCCAGGCTCTGAACTGTCAGCACAGACAGCCGACGTGTGAGATCATGACCTGAGCTGAAGTTGGATGCTTCACTGACTGAGCCACCAACACACTGACGTCCCAACAAACAATATTTAAAAAATCTTCCCTCATGGGCACCTGGGTTGCTTAGTTGGTTGAATGTCTCACTCTTGATTTTGGCTCAGGTCATGATCCCAGGGTCATGAGATCAAGCCCTGCGTCAGGTTCTGCACTGGGTGTGGAGCCTGCTTAAGATTCTCTCTCTCCCTCTTCCGCCATGCCTGCACATGCTTTCTCTTTCTCTGTCTCTCAAAACAAAAACAAAAACAAAAACAAAAACAAAAACACAAAAAACCCCAAAACTTCCCTCAGTAGGCAACAGAACAATACTTATAATCTAATTTTTATATGAAGACATTTTTCTAAAGAAGAAATATATATTGTGACTCACATATCCCTTCTTGGTGTTGGCACGGCCTTTTGACCTACCAAGCTTCAGCCAGGCACCACTATTCACCTGGTGACTCTTTCTCAGTGGTTAGAAAGATAAACGATTTGGGATTATACTTTATAAGCCTGTAAGTACTGGTAACATTGAATAAGGAAGTCAGGGAAAAAATACTTTCTGCAGATCAGCAAGATAAGAAAGCAAAGAGCAGGATAGAAAGAATTAAGAAATAAGTAAAAATGCTGCATTTCCTCTCATGGGATATATTTTTCAACAACTCCAGAGGACCAAAATATAAAGTTTGACGTCTCAAGTTCCTTTGTGGTTCTGTTCTAAGAAGTAATTACATCCATTTAATATTGTTGTCTTTGCACAACATTAATTTATTCCTATTTTGACCTTAAGAGTTCTGGCAGAATTTATGGTTTATTCATTTGCCTAAATGTGGATTGTGTAAAAACAATCTTTAAATGACTTGATACATATATATGAGACACTTAGAGGAGGGTCTGGTACATGTTTGCACTGCAGAGTGTTAATATTTTTTCAGAAGAGGAAAAATCCTACGAAGAGTCGAAAAGCATTTAAACTGTTTATGGTTAATCTTTGGAATGCCTTTTGGTTAAACTTTCCACAGCTCAGCACGACATTAGATTGAATGCATTTGCTTGTTTCCCAGATGGTTGGATGACATTTTTGACTTTTTAGGATGACTTTTGAGGCTGTCTTTGTCTGATGGTTTATGTCAAAGTCTGTCTTTTCTAGTCCCTTGAGTTTTGAAGAGCAACTAGAGATGTTTTGAACCATTAGATGTCGCTTTCTTCTCATTTTGGTTTATGAAATCCGCCCAGGGTTTAAGCTTTTTAGTTTTCTTATTTTTTTTTAAATGTCTATAAATAGTCTTTATGTCAAAGCTAAATGGGAAATTTAATTTTAGATTAGGAGATAAGAGGCACAATACTCAACTCCTTGGAATGATTAAACTTTGTGCCTGTTTTAAGTGACCTGACTCAATGTCCCTAGTTGACTAAATTTGGAAATGCAGTGTGTGTGTGTGTGTGTGTGTGTGTGTGTGTGTGTGTGTGTGTGTGTTTTCTTTTTTCTTGTCAAGGTTAGCATAGCACTGTTTCTACACTGACACTTTTGCATGGGTATACCTTTATGCAGGTCAAAGTTCATGGGTTTTTATCTAGTGATCAATGGGTGAAAACTTTATTCCTCAGATACCCATTTAGTATCACTCTTCGAGAAAAGCCTCTGACTCTTCTTCCCCACCCAAATCACTTAGGAAAAGGCTTGTACTTATCACTTAGTATTTAGCCTCATGGAACCTTAAGTAACCTTGAGAACGTGGACTCTCTTTTTCATTCTTATTACATGCCCAGTTGTTGAAGGAGGTCATTAAGAGGACGTGACTGTTAGTTGACCCAAGGGCTGGACCCAGGCAACCAGAGGCTCCTTAGCCCCTCCCCTGCCCTTGGAATGTATCTTCTGCCCACTGTTCCCACAGTAGGAGCTATTTCAAGGTCATGGCCTTGAGAGAGTAAGGGGTCACTGAGACTATCTGTATAGTATACATGTTTTAACTCTTAAAAATTTTTTTTTGACATTTATTAAAAATTTTTTAACGTTTATTTATTTTTGAAGGAGAGAGAGAGACAGAGCTTGAGTGGGGAAGGGGCAGAGAGAGAGGGAGACACAGAATCTGAAGCAGGCTCCAGGCTCTGAACTGTCAGCACAGAGCCCAATGGGGGGCTCAAACTGACAAGCTGTGAGATCATGACTTGAGCCAAAGTTGGGTGCTTAACGGACTGAACAACCCAGGTGCTCCTAATTTTTATTTATTTTAGAGAGAGAGAATGCGATTGGGGGAGGGGAAGAGAGAGAGGGAGACACAGAATCCAAAGCAGGATCCAGGCTCTGAGCTGTCAGCACAGAGCCTGACACAAGGCTCGAACTCACCAATCGCAAGATCATGACCTGAGCTGAAGTCGGTTGCTCAACCAATTGAGCCACCCAGGCTCCCCTACATGGATTAACTATGAAGATTATGGTGGGCAGGTGCAGCGACCTACTCATTTTGTAGTCACCCAAGACAAGCTGTGTACGTTCCCTTGCTTATTAAATCTGCCACCTACCAGTCAGGAGTGGCCTGCCTCTTTGTTCAGTCTCTCCTTGCTTTTTTTTTTTCCCAACATAATAATTAATTTTATTTTTTTTAATTTACATCCAAGTGAGTTAGCATATAGTGCAACAATGATTTCAGGAGTACATTCCTTAGTGTCCCTTACTCATTTAGCCCATCCCCCCTTCCCACACACCCTCCAGTAACCCTCTGTTTGTTCTCCATATTTAAGAGTCTCTTATGTTTTGTCCCCCTCCCTGTTTTTATATTATTTTTGTTTCCCTTCCCTTATGTTCATCTGTTTTGTCTCTTAAAGTCCTCATATGAGTGAAATCATAATGATTTTTGTCTTTCTCTGACTGAACAATTTACTTAGCATAATACGTTCCAGTTTCATCCACATAGTTGCAAATGGCAAGATTTCATTCTTTTTGACTGCCGAGTAATACTCCATTGTATGTATATGTGTGTGTGTGTGTGTGTGTGTGTGTGTGTGTGTGTGTATCCATTCATCCGTTCTCTCCATTCTCTATCCATTCTGTATCCATTCATCCATTGATGGATATTTGGGCTCTTTCCATACTTTGGCTATTGTTGATAGTGCTGCTATAAACATTGGGGTGCATGCGCCCCTATGAAACAGCATACCTGGATCCCTTGGATAAATACCTAGTAGTGCAATTGCTGGGTCGTAGGGTAGTTCTAGTTTTAATTTTTTGAGGAACCTCCATGCTGTTTTCCAGAGTGGCTGCACCAGCTTGCATTCCCACCAACAATGCAAAAGAGATCCTCTGTCTTCTCCTTGCTTTCTGTGTCTAGGGACCAATTTCAAATTTCACCTGGGAACTCTTGAACTTTGGAACCAACACAAGTATAATGCACAAAGTTCTATCAGGTACATCATCAATAAGTATTTGTTAAGTGAATGAATAACTAATTAAATGGGGCAAGAAAGTGACCTGGGGATGCTTTGATCTTGCGCCTGCTGTATATTCAGTAGTTTTCTTTTCTTATCCTGGAACTGACTGTGCACACTCTTGTTTCAAATGTTAAGTCACGCTTTGGATGACATGAAGCTAAGAGGGCCTTTCTTCAGCAAGAGGCAGAACTTGGCCTCACTGGTCTTGACTTGGCTTAGGCTTCTTCTGTCAATCTTTTCTCTGGGCGTTTTCTTGAGTGGCACACAGTGCTAGCTTCTAGATGTGTTGAAAAAAATGTTTTTCACGAATTGCTCATCAAAATAGTTTCTTGGAGCCTTGAAAAAACAGGAACTTGAACAGAAAGATGAGGGTAATATTAAATTGATGTGAAATCTTTACTTGCAGTTTAAGTAATTGTTTTATTGCTGCTATTTGCTGTGTCTGGGAGGCCTGGCCTGATGCCTGTGATGGCTGTATCCCCTGGAGAGAAAGAGTATCACTTAAAAAATTCATAATGTACATGGAAATTATTTTCTAACATTTGAAGAGGATGTATCCCAAACCCTTCTGTAAATCTCAAGTTTAGAAATACTACTAGTTAATATCATTTCCCTTATAGAATTCAATAAATTAAAACACAGTGTCAGTGACCTTCTTAGATCTCCAGTGCTAGTAATTTATAAGATTAAAGTAATTTATAAAGCTGTCAAAATACACTGTGCCACATTAAATAAAATCCATAGCATGGGCATGTTATAGGACTTTGTTGCTATGCCATATGTGTGTGTGTGTGTGTGTGTGTGTGTGTGTATAATGTACTTTATATATTTACATATAAAATTTGAATTCTTCTTTGGGGTAATTGTACCATCTTACTGGTTTCCTCATTTATTAATGAATTAGATATAGCCTTTGAATGTTCATTTTATATTTGTATGAGAGTCATTATGCTTTCAAAAAAGTGAGTTGGCCTTTTAACAAGTTTACTGTTCTTGCCAGAGTTTCCATGCTGCCCATGGGTGCATATGCAAGTTTTAGATCCCCTGAATGCCATACACACCTAATTGTGGGCAACCGGAAGTGCTGTCTTGGGCTCATTTAACTAGTGGGACATGCGGGGCATGGGAGTGGCAGTGTGGATGTTCTTGGGCTTTTCTTCCACTGTTTTTTCCCCTAGGATTCCTATCAAGCTGTGACCTGGGAGGGTGGTATATGGGCCCAGATTTCTTTCTTGTGGTCCCAGACAACATGTTGCCCTAGTCTTTAACCTTCCAATTTTTTCTACTTTTCACTGGCTACTTGAACTTCGATTTCCTTTTTTGAGCATAAGAAAGCTGTTTTGATGTCACAACCTGCATTCTTCTACCTTATGTCTTATAGTAAAATTCTATACTCAGGACTTAAAAGTGTGTTAATAGGAAAAGAAAGATCTTAGGATTTAAAAATTCACCAAAACAGATTATCCTAGCTATATTTAAATATAATCTAAAACAAAAGTGATTTAATATTGACTACTTTTAAGCAACTAATACCATTGATTTAAATGTATATATACTTTAATGTTTGTTTATTTTTGAGAGAGAGAGAGTAAGCAGGAGCTGGGCAGGGTCAGAGAGAGAAGGAGACAGAGAATCCCAAGCAGGCTCTTCACTGTCTGAACAGAGCCCCATGTAGGGCTTGAACTCATGAACCATGAGATCATGACCTGAGTTGAAACCAAGAGTTGGACATGTAACTGAGTGAGCCACCCAGGTGCCTCACTAATACCATTGATTTAATATGAGGGAGGGCCTTGGGAGAACTGGGAACTAGTTATTATTGGTGTGAAAATACATTGGTGTGAAAATACATTTATATCTAAAAATATTATCCTCTTTTTCTTTTAAGTATTTTTAAAAATATATTTTGAGAGAGGGAGCTTGAGCACGAGTGGGGGAGGGGCAGAGAGAGGGAGAGAGAGAGGATCCCAAGCAGGTCTGCGCTGTCAGTGTAGACCTATGTGGGGTTCAATCTCCCAAACTGTGAGATCATGACCTGAGCTGAAATCAAGAGTCAGACACTTAACGGAATGAGCCGCCCAGGCACCCCCAAGTATTTCTCTTAAAGCAATTTTAGGTTTACAGCAAAACTGAGAGAAAGGTACAGAGATTTTCCATTTATTCCATGCCCTTACACATGCATAGCCTCCCCCATTATCAACAGTACTAAGATGGTACATTCTTTACAAAGAATGAACCTACATTGGCATATCATAATTACCCCAAAGCCCATAGTTTACCTTAGGGTTTAACTCTTGGTGTTGTACCTGCTATGGATATGCAGAAAGGTATAATCAATGACATGTATCCATCATTATAATATCATACAGAGTATTTCCACTGCTGTAGAAATTCTTTGCACTCTGCCTGTTCATCTCTCTTATCCCTCCACCTCAGGCAACCACTGATTTTTTTTTTTATTGTCTCCATAGTTTTGCTTTTTCCAGAATGTCATATAGTTGGAATTTTACCATATGTAGCCTTTTCAGATTGGCTTCCTTCCCTTAGTAACAAAGGCATTTGAGATTTCTCCATGTGGTTACATGGCTTGATAGCTTGTTTCTTTTTAATGCTGAATAACATTCCATTGCTTGGATGTACCACAATTTATATATCCATTCACCTGCTGAGAGACATCTTGATTGCTTCCAAGTTTTAGCAGTTTTGAAGAAAGATGCTTTAACATTCGTGTCGGGGTTTTTGTGTGGACATGTGTTTTCAACTCCTTTGGGTAGGTAACAAGCATATGATTGCCAGCTCATATGGTAAGAGTATGTGTTTAATTTTGTAGGAAACTGCTGAACCTTGTTCCAAAGTGGGTGTACTATTTTACATTCCCAGTAGCAATGGATAAGAGTTCTTGTTTCTCCACGTCTTTGTCAGGATTTGGTGTTGTCAGTGTTTTGGATTTTGGTCATTTTAATAGGTGTTTAATGGTATGTCACTGAAGTTTTAGTTTGCATTTCCCTGATGATACCTGATGGGATGTATCATGATGAAGCATTCTTGTCATATGCCTATTATCTGTATATTTCCTTTGGTGAGCTATTAGTAAGCTCTTTAGCCCCCTTTTCAGTTTTTTTCCTTATTGAATTTTAAGAGTTCTTTGTATGTTTTATTGGATACCAGTTCTTTTGTCAGATATGTGTTTTGCAAATGTTTTTTCCCAGTCTGTGGTTTGTCTTTTCATTCTCTTGACAGTGTCTTTCACAGAACAGAAGTTTTAATTTTAATGAGGTCCAACTTGTTAGAATTGGGGTTGTATCTAAGAGACATCTTTGGGGGTACCCGAGTGGCTCAGTCAATTAAGCATCCAACTTCGGCTCAGGTCATGATCTCATGGTTTGTGGGTTCGAGCCCTGCATTGGGCTCTGTGCTGTCAGCTTGGAGCTTGGAACCTGCTTCAGATTCTGTGTCTTCTTCTCTCTCTGCCCCTCCCCTGCTTGTGCTCTGTCTGTTGTGCTCTCAAAAATAAATAAACATTTAAAAAATAATAAAAGACATCTTTGGTATTATATATTTGGTGTTATATCTAGAAAGACATCACCATACCCAAGGTCATCTAAATTATCTGCTATATCTTCTTCTAGAATTTGATAGTTTTGCATTTTTAATTTAGATATATGATTCATTTTAAATTAATTTTTATGAAAGGTATAAGGTCCCTGTCTAGAGTGACTTTTTTTAATATGTGGATGTCCTCTTGTTCCAGTACCATTTGTTGAAGAGACTGTCTTTTCTCCATTGTACAGCCTTTACTCCTCTGTCAAAGATCAGTTGACTATATTAATGAAGATCTTTTTCTAGTCCCTCAATTCTGTTCCATTGATCTGTTTGTCTTGTCTTTTATTAATACCACACTGTCACTGTAACCACACTGTAACTTTATTGTAAGTCTTGAAATCAGGTAGCCTCTGTCTTCCAATTTTGTTCTCCTTCAATACTCTGTTGGCTATTCTGAATCTTTTGCCTTTCTATATAAACTTTGGAATCAGTTTGTCAATATCTGTAAAATAACTTGCAGAGATTTTGATTGGGATTGCAATGGATCTATAACTGAAGTTGGGTAGAACTGATATTGTGACAATATTGAGTTTCCCTGTCCAGGAACATGGAAATTTTCTCCATTTATTTAGTTTTCTTCAATTTTATTCATCAGAATTTTGTAGTTTTTCTCGTATAGATCTTGTACATGTTTTCTTAAATTTCTTGATTTTCTGTGATTTAAAAATTACACACCTCAGTATAATTTTTTTAGGCATATATCCCACTTCTGATGTTCCCTGAGCTTCCTGGATATGTGGTTTGGTGTTTGACATTAATTTGGGGAAATTCTAAGTCGTCATTGCTTCCAATATTTCTTCTGTTCCTTTATCTCTTTTTTCTCTTTCTGGAATTTCCATTATGTGCATGTTACACCTTTTGTAGTTGTCCCACAGTCTTTGCATATTCTGTTCTCTCTCTCTCTCATTTTTTTTTGGTCTTTGTTCTCTTTGCTTTTTGAATACATCATTACTATTATTTTGAACAAAAAGTTATCTGTTAGATCAGTTAAGAGTAAGAAAAATAAAAATAAAATTTTTTTTTGATCCTCTAGCTCATAGATTTTTTCCTAAGCTGTGTCCAGTTTACTAATTAGCCCATCGAAGGTATTCTTTATTTATTTTACAGCGTGTTTTTTTTTTTTTTTATCTCTAGCATTTCTTTTAGGTTCTTTCTTGGGATTTCTATCTCTTATATTGCATATCTATTCTTGCATACTGTCTATTTTATACATAAGAACCCTTAGTATATTAGTCATAGGTGTTTTAAATTCCCAGTCTGATAATTCCAGTATTTCTTCCATGTCTGGTTATGATGTTTGCTCTGTCTTTTCAAATTAAGTTTTTTGCCTTTGGTATGTCTTGTAATTTTTTCCCTGATAGCTGGATGTGAGGTACCAGGTAAAAGGAACTATTGTAAATAGGCCGTTAGTAATGTAGGTATAAGCTGTGGAAGGAGGGGTCCCAGTCTTTTAGTGAGGGTTTGCCTCTCCACTGTGAACTTACCAAGTGTTGGTCAGTACTGCCTCCTGCCTTGGTGGGACAGAATGGTTAGAGTAGGCTGGAGTTGGGTATTTCCCTTTCCAAAGTCAGTTATATTCTGATAATACCTCAGCAGTTGAGGCTGTGGTTAACTAGATTCCCCTGAGGGCAGGCCTTGTTAAGAAGAACAGAGTGCTCTTGTGTATTTAAGAATGTTTCCTTTTCCCCTCCCTCTGCCAGAAACAGGTGATTTTTCTCACATGTTTATTGTGGGAATCTGCTAAGTGCCTTAGGTACATTTTATAGTATTATGGAGGCCACCCTGTGACTGAGTCTCCCTGAAGTTTTTAACTTAGACTTGTCCACACTGAGCCTCCACCAACTGATCAAGTATATTCAGATTTTCTCACCCCGCACTGGATCCCATGGTGGTTTTTGCTGGTGAGTCTATACTTTGGTAAGACGTGACTCCCCGTGTTTGCCTGTCTGTCTCTCCAGTATTAGGACACAGGGTTACCCTGCGTCTTCTGCTATCTGATGGGTACAAAAAGAGCTGTTGATTTTTCCGTCTGTTCAGCTTTTTACTTGTTGTTAGAACACAGTGACAACTTTCAAGCTCCTTAACATGTGGAAATGGAAAACCACTATCATCCTCTTTCTAGGACTAGGAGGGTTTTTTTTGTCTGTAGTATCTGTGGCAATATGTAACCCAGTGTGTTCTTCGGCATTGGAGAAAATGCTTCCATAGCAACATGTTCAGTTAATGCTGTATCTCACGCTTACTTAATATTCTGGGAGAAAATGCTTTGTTAACACTTTGAATCCACCTTTATTCTTAGCAAAGGTCACTCTAGTACCTGTGGTTCCTACTTCTTCATTGGAACTCTTTTTTTTTTTTCTTTTTTCTTTAAAGACTTCTGGCTTTTTCCTCTAATCACATTTATTTCAAGGGTCATCTTTTTTTAAAATAATGCATCTCTTCATTGTATAAGTTGATCCCCTTATTTTTATTAGAGTTTGATTTCTCCTATATAGGCATTTTTTTGCACTTGGTTGGAAAAATCCTTGAAACAGTTTAAAGAATTGCTTTTTGTTGTTGTTGTTGTTCATGTATAGAATATATGGAGAGCTTTATATTATATATCTTGGCTACTGCTGAATTCACCCTTTGGTTTATCCAAAACTTATATTCTCTGGCTTACCCATTTTTCCCCCCATGGAATCATTTACTTTAATATTTTTTTTTACATAATCAGCCAACTTTTTTTCTTTTTTTTTTTTGAGGAGGTGGAGCGGGGCAAATGGGAGGGCATTTTCCACAGAGAATCAAAGAAATGTTTATTACTCAATAAGAATAATTCCAGAGTGAGGACTGAAGGAAGCCATGTTGAACTGTAGATTTTGGGCCATTGTCTAGGGCCAGTCATTAAAGTACCCACCTTGCATTTAATTCTTTCCTTTGCAAAATTAGACATTACTAAGATGTTACAAAGCTTCTGTATTTTTCCCATACAGTTAAATCCATGGATCCTAAATCCTTGAGTGTCAAAACTGAGGGTAATACAGAGTTTACAAAGTATGCTAGTTTAGGATGCTAATTTTAGAATCAGTTACTTACAATTTTATCTAAGTTTATTTATTTTGAGAGAGAAAGCACAAGTGGGGGAGGGGCAGATGGAGAAGGGGAGAGAGAATCCTAAGCAGGCTCCACACTGTCAGCACAGATGCAGGGCTTGAACTCATGAACTGTGAGATCATGACCTGAGCCAAAATCAAGAATAGGACGCTTAACTGACTGAGCCACCCAGGTGCCCCTAGAATCAGTTATTTTTATGACTTAGCATTAATCACAATAATGGCTAACAGCTATGTAATGTGCCCTGTACACTGAGTCCTGGTCTTAATGTTTTCTGTCTATTAATTACTTAAATTTCCTAACAATCTTTTGAGGCAGGTAATATTACTTCATTGTATACAAGGAACTGGAGTTATAGGGAGGTTTAGAAACTCTTTCAAGGTCACAGTTTTAAAATGTACCTGGGATTTGTTTTAATCTGGTATGATAAGAAGTGCAGATATGCAAATGATTGTCACGAGGAGAAGTTTTTATTCACATGTTGCTTAGAAATAGGAGGCACAGCACATCATCCAGGGCCACATGGGGAAACACCAGGGTCCACTAGGGTGCAGGAAGAGCTGGGGGAAAGCATGGGCAAGAGCCTTTATTGTGTTTGTGGAAAGGAATGGGAGAGGCAGGGTAAGCAGGTTTAGGATTGAGTAGTTTGAATAATTTCTGTGGGCTGTGGGGCATAGAGACTTTGCCTAGTTTTCTGGTACCTGGCCATGAGATGATTAGGGCAGAGGAATATTACCCCTTGCAGTGTAAAAGCCAGATAGAAAGATTAATTACCAGTATGGACTCTGGATTAGTTGGTTTTCATATGAAAGGTACACTTGAATTGGCTATTCTTGGGAGGGGTAGTCTCTCCCCTATTAGTGAGGCCCTAGTTGCTGGAACATCAAGGATACAGAAAATAAAATACAGTCAATCTAGTTACATAGCTAGTAAATAGTGGAGCAAGGATTCCCCAGCAATATTTTGATTTAGGATGCTCTGAAGTCCTCTTGGTTGATACTAATGGATTCTAGACAATTCTGAAATATGACAGATGGATTAAGCTGCCTGTCAGTGTAATTACTGTGCTCCCACATAACTGAATGAAGAGCTTCAAAAGAGATTTAATGATGCTGCTCTGAAGCTGTTATTTGACATTTACTGGGTCCCATAAGTATACTCAGTACATTCTCCTATACTGAGGCAGAGGTAGCAGCTGGTGGTACTTTGCAGACTTTGATTGACTTTGGTCGTGATCATCAGCCTGGTCATAATGGACAAAAAGCTAATAGATTCACAGCACTTTAACATTGTGGGACCATGATCCTGACATGTATTTTAATGCCAAGACAGAATCATTTGTAAAAGAGCCTTTTTTTTTTAATGTTTTAATTTATTTTTGAGACAGAGAGAGAGACAGAGCATGAGCAGGGGAGGGGCAGAGAGAGGGAGAGACACAGAATCTGAAGCAGGCTTCAGGCTCTGAGCTGTCGGCACAGACTGTGAGATCATGACCTGAGCTGAAGTTGGATGCTCAACCGACTGAGCCACCCAGGCGCCCCTAAAAGAGCCTTTTTTGAATTTACTTGACTTCTAAGCTAGAATATTTTTATTTATTTATATTTTTATTTATTTATTTATTTATTTATTTATTTATTTATTTATTTATTTAAGAATTTTAAATATTTATGCTTTCCCTAGTTCTGTGCATGACGATGTAGGAGCCACCCCCTTTAAAAAAGTTTGTTCTAATTTGTCCCCCAATTTGAGATGTGGTTAATCAGGTTGTTTCATACCATTGAGTTTTAGTTATCTTATTTGTAAAATTAGAATAATTATACTTAATTTCTAGTATGGCTATGTGATTTAAGTAAATAGCTGGTTTATAGTTATGAGTCAGTGAACATGGGCTACTATTGTACATGTATTATACATAGTGTGTGTGTATACATATGTATACACACACACAGATCTATCTACTATTGTACATGTATTATACATAGTGTGTGTGTATACATATGTATACACACACACACACAGATCTATCAGTCATAGATAGTACAGCTTCTAGGGAGTTAACTCTTTTTCCCTTCTTTTCTCCCTCTCTTGCACTTTATCTATCTTTTCTTGCATATCAATAAGTAAGACTTCTTTCTGAAGCCATTTTAAATAATTTAAAACAGTCATTTTAAATAATTCTAAAGAGTTGTTATAGATACCTTCTATCCCATAAGGCAGGACTCAGAATGATAAGATTACAGATAGACTCATTTTTTGTCTTATTAAGAAATGCAGTAGCTATTCTGAGTCATTGTAGATGGAATCCTATTGGTTATATTGGAGGATTGGCACTACTGTCTTGACTTTTAGGAAAGGTCTGTCTTATCAGGTAAGCCCTATCTTCCTGAGTCATCACAGGACAGGGTACCTCCTTGGGTTCTGAGGATCTGCTAGATCAGAGACTCAACCTAGTGTACCAGAAGGGACTTGGACTCCATGAAATTATAGCTAGGGGGGTGTGTGTGTGTGTGTGTGTGTGTGTGTGTGTGTGTGTGTGTGTTTAAACCTTTTTTATGTGGTAAAAAATAACGAGATCTACACTCTCAACAAATTTTTAAGTATACGGTGCAGTATTGTCAACTGTAAAGCACAATGTTGTAAAGAAAACCTTTAGAACTTTTTCATCTTGCATGAATGAAACTCTATACCTACTTGAACAGCAACTACCCATTTCCTTCTCTTCACAGTTCCTGCCTACTACCATTCTACTGTCAGTTTCTGAGTTTGACTGCTTTGGATAACTCATCTAAGTGGAATCAGGAGGTATTTGTCCTTCTGTAAGTGGATTATTTCACTTAGCATAATGTCTGCTGCAGTGGAAAGTGATATGGAGATTCCTCAAAGAATTGGAAATAGAGCTACCATATGATCCAGCTATCCCACTTCTGATTATTCAAAAGAATTGAGGTCAGGATTTCAAATAGATATTTGCCTTTGTATGTTCATTTCAGTGTTCTCAGTAACCAAGAAGTGGAAACAACCTACATGTCCATTGATGGATGCATAGATAAAGATATGAGACACACGCACGAATATACATACAATGGGATGTTATTTACCATAAAAAAGGAATCCTGACCTATGCTGCAACACGAATTATAACCATGTTTTAAGGGAAAATTTGGGGGAAGAAGTTTGTAGCTTTGTATCATTTTCTCAAAGGGTTTGAAATCCAAACAAAATTAAGATCCTGCATTGGGTCAAGTCTAATGCTAAACAAACTTGGGATAAATTAAATTTGTCTTTGTCTTCCATGTTTGTGTTTACTCCAGATACTTAATGTGCTCATAACAATCATCTCCCTGCCCCCATTTTTAAAAGTCATCCTCCGTAGTTGGTCCTTCCTAGATAGAGCCCTAGCAGAGGCACTACTAATCTATCCTTTGAGAACACGCTTGTCCCAGTTTCTCAGAGCACTACTCTTTGCTAGGGAAATGAAAATGAACTGAGCGCAGATGTAATGGCTTGCCTTTCTTGGATATGAATATTTCCATGGGGAATTTCATGATGAAAGCTGAAGAAAGCAAGTAGTGGAGATTTGGGGCACAGGGCAAATTAGAGTGGTGGCAGAGAATGTGACAGGGCGGCTCTTCTCAGCTCTTTCAGGTCACAGGACATACACGCTTTCCGCATGCAAGACAGCCTCCTGTCTTTCAGCCCACTGAAAGACAAACAAAAAAGGGAAACATCCTTTTAATAATGTCATCTAATACTCATTTTTGCACCTTCAAGAAGGTCCCTTTAAAATTATTATTTTTGGTAGTAAATGTATCCGTCAGTATGATTGCCTTGGGCCCAATATTTTAGTGATTAAGAGTTAAGAAGTTCTGTTGGTTTTTCTTCTCTGTAAGAGCTTGTGGCTAGAGGTTTCTATGTCACATATGATTGAAGAATAAATCTCAGTTGAAAGCTTAGCTTTTTTTTTTAAAAGTCATTCTAGTTGCTTCTCAGGGATCTAATTATTTCTGAAGCATTCTTCTAGTAACACTATGGGAAGGATTTGGTAGCGAAAAAAGAAGTTCCAAATTTATTTGATAGTTCCCACCTGCTAAGTTTTATCTTTTTTAAAGGGATGCCTTATCTTTTACATGATCCTTAATAACACGTATATAGTTCATATATGAAGACTGCTAATATAAAGGTTATATTAGGAAGCTTGTATACTTCCTATAGGTTTTAAGTATTGGATAAACTCAGGTATATTTCATATATATTCTGTATTCCACATAGAATACTTTCTCATTAGAATTTAAGTCACTTTGTGATTTAGAAACTAAAAATAAGTCTATAATCATTGGCTTAAGGATTGATTTCCAGTGGATTTGTAGAAACAGTGCTTCCTATCCCAACTTCATTCCCATTTTACCCTCATTTTTTTTCTTAAAACAGATGTGACATTTAAACATTTCTCTAATGTTACTGGAATAACCAACTTTGTCAAGGAGGCATATGGTTTATGCAAACACAGAGATTATCTTGGAACATTGACATATGTAAGCTTAATTTTAAAAAGCCTGTGAAAATAGTGAGAAACAGATGGAGAGTTGCCATGGAAATCACTTACATGTAGAGGAAGAAAAATGTTACTTTACAGTCACCGTCATTTCCAAAGGACTGGTCAGACTTGCAAAGGGTTTTTTCCTACCCAACTGTAATAATAAAAACAGTTGTTGGCATGCTGTTATTTTTTTTCTTTGCGTATGATTTTATAACGTTTTTATTGTGCTCTCAAGACATTACAAGTATGCATATTTTCATCAGTAAAGATTTTTTGGTAGTAGGAGAGAATTAATCCAATTATTCACCATTATGTTAAGTTATTCTTTTGCATTTTTTTCTTAATGAAATTATAACTTGTGGCTTATTAGTTTTTGTTCTCTCTATGTAAGTTTTTGTCTTGGTATAACAAAATGTAGTCTCAGAATTACATAGTCTTTAAAAGAAGATGACTCAAATGTGCATTTATGGGTTAATTGCATTAGCTATCAAATATAGAGACTGAAGTCTGGATAGCTGAATGAAAGTAATAAAAAAAATTGCTTAGGCCAGATTTGTTATTAGAAATTATAATTGCTAAACGCTGCTCTTTACTATAGCTTAATCATAGAGAAGCTTAAAAGCCCTAAATAGGAAGTCATTTGCATTGCTCATTCCCACCTGATTGTTTTATATATTCATTACCATGCCCTTTGGAAGAGTCAATAACTAAATTCTAATTCTTTCTCCTTTCTTCTGAGGCAATTTTAGTTGCTGTGGTTCTGATGGAAGAGACTAATCAAAAGTGGGAGAAGAATTAGAATTGGGGCCACGGGGGATTTGGAACATCAACATAACATTTAATAAAATGTGAAGTTGAATTAATGCTGGTTTTGACCTTGAAAATGGAGTATGAAGAATAAAGGATAAGTATCTCACAATTCTTACAATTTGTATTAGGAATTAATAAAACTTTGTGTTTTTTTTTTCCAAAATACTAAGTTACACAATGAAAATCAGTAGGAATTTAAAATGAGAATGCAGGAACCAGAGTAAAACCATGCTAAATTTTTAAAAGAATACAGATGGGTTAGCGTCTAAATAATTAATTTTTGTGTCTTCTTGCTAGATTTGGATGGCAAATTGCATTTCTGCAATTGTGTTATGGCTACCATTGTGATTAAGAAATGGAAAATGAATTTCTGAGATCCAACAAAGTCTGGTCTCATCAACATCAGAGCCATGTAAGGAGAGGAAAAACAAAACAGAATTAAGAGGGTGGCAGAAGAGAAAGACCAGCAAGAATGGGAAAATACTCATATGTGGGGCAGCTGAATCTTGCAAATAAATTAGCCTTAGGAAAATTGCAGCCTGAGACATCTGTCATTTGTGAATGGGCAATGGTTTAGTTGGCTTCATACCTGAGCTAGGAGTTCTTGAATTCCTTCATTTGTTAGGGGCAAAGAAAAATGAACATTCTATTTTGTGAAATGTTTTGGGAATTAAAAGAAATAAATGTTTTATTGAAGTATAACATACATACAGGAAAGTGCACAAATCATAATGCATAGCTCAATCAATTTCCACAAAGTTCCACCTAGAATGAGAAATACACTATTACCAGAAAGCCATAGGCTCCCCTGGCCTCTATTGTCCCGAATATAACTACCACCCTAACTTCTAAGTCATAGAACAGTTTTGCCTGCTTCTGAAATTTATATTAATATAATTATAAAGGATGTATTTTTCCTGTCTTTGTTGATTGAATGTTACATTCGTGAGATTTATCCCTGTTGTTGCCTATAGCAATGTCCTGTTCATTTGCAGATCTCTGTATTTCTGTAGTATTCTTTTGTATGAAAAGTCCACAGTTTTGGGCTACTGTTAACAGTATTGCTATGAACATTTTTATAAGTGTTCTTATAGGGAACAGAGGTGCACATTTCTTTTTGTATATAACTAGGAGTGGAACTCCTGGATCATATGGTAATTGTTTTAGTTTTTAGTGTGTTTTAAGTTTTTAATGTTTATTTTTGAGAGAGAGAGAGAGAGAGAGAACGGGGGAGGGGCAGAGAGAGAGAGGGAGACACAGAATCTGAAGCAGGCTACAGGCTCTGAGCTGTCAGCACAGAGCCTGATGCAGGGTTCAAACCCATGAACTGCGAGATCATGACCTGAGCTGAAGTTGGATGCTCAACCAACTGAGCCACTGAGGTGCCCCTAAGATTTTGTTTGTAAGTAATCTGTACATCCAGCATGGAGCTTGAGCTCACAATCCCAAGATTGAGTTGCATGCTCCATTAACTGAGCCGGCCCAGAACCCCTGCTCAATAGTTTTTCTCAAGTGGTTTATGAAAGTTTTGTTTCATTTGCTTTTCATCCTTTCCAAATCTTGGTATTATCAATCATTTTTATTTTTAGCCATAATGGCAGATAGTAGTAGTATCTCATGGTGATATTAATTTGTGTTTCAACTAAAGGAGTTGAGTACTTCTAGATATGTTTATTGACTCCTTGGATATCATATCCTCTTTGCAAAGTGCCTGCTCATGTTTCTTGCCCAGTTTTTCTTTTTGATTGCCTATCTTTATCTTACAGATTTTAGAAGTTCTCTTGATTCTGGATCTTTTGTCAATAAGATGTATTGCAAACACCTTCCACTGTGGGGCTTTACTTTTTCACTTCTTAATCATGTGTTTGATGAATAGACGTTGTTAATTTTCATATGGAACAGTTTATCAATTTGGTTACATTTATGGTTCGTGCTTTTTATATTCTGTTGAAGAAATCTTTGCTTATCAAAATATCATAGAAATACTCTTATATGATTTCTTCTGGAAACTAATGTTTTATATTTCACATTTAGATCTATAATACATCTGAAACTGATATTGCCATATGGTGTATGGTTGAGGTTCAGGATTCAAATTTTTTACATGTTTTTTTTTTTTTTCAATTTTTCAATACAGTTGACCCAGTAACATTGACTAAAACCCATCTTTTCCTAATTCATTGTGTTACCTTTGTCATAAATCAATTGGATTCTTTGAATATTCGAATCAGACAGTGGAGTTCCTCAAAAAATATGCAGCTGGGATTTTGATAGGGTTTACCTTGAATCTGTAGATCAGTTTTGGAGGATTTGTTATTTTTCTAACATTGAATCTTCCAATCTGTGAGTTTGGTATATATCTCCCAATAATATTTTGTAATTTTAGAGTATAATTGTTACACATCACTCAGTAGATTTATTCCTAAGCAATTGATGCTTTTTAAATGCTATTTTTAAAATTTGATTTTCTGTTTGTTTGATGACAGTGTCTACAATTGCAACTGATTTTTGTACATTGGCTTTGTATCAAGAGACTTTTTAAAATTCTAGTAATAAGATTTTGAATTTTGCACATACACAATCATGTTATCTGCCAATAATGAAAGATTTACAGTTTTATTTCTTCCCTTCAAATACTCATTCCTTTTATTTTATACCTATTATTGTTTTCTTGCCTTTTTTTGCACTGACCAGGTCCAAGCACCCCAGTGTAATGTTGAATAGAAGTGGTTATAACAGGTTTCTTATCTCCTCTATCTCAGGGAGAAATTTATTAAATTTATTAAATTTATTAAATATGTTTTCTGTAAGTCTAGAAAGGTCTTATGTAGAAATATTAACTTGATTATGTAAGAATTTTATTTTCTATTTTTTAATTGAGGTATAATTGACATATAACATTATATTAGTTTCACATATACAATGTAATGATTCAATATTTGTGTACATATTTCATGATAACCACAATTAGTCTAGTTAACATCCATTACCTTAAATAGTTACAAAATATTTTTTCCTTTCTTGTGATGAGAATGTTTGAAGTTTTACTCTCTAAGCAACTTTCAAATATGCGATACAGTATTATTAACTGTAGTCACCACACTGTACATTACATCCCCATGACTTATTTTATAACTGGAAATTTGTATTGTTTGCCCCTCTCATTTATCCCCCTTCCTCCCCCCCCCCCCCCACCTCTCACCTCTTCCTCTGGCAGTCACCAGTGTGTTCTCTGTATTTAGGAGCTTGGGTTTTGTTTGTTTATTTGTTTTGTTTTTTAAGATTTCACATGTAAGTGAGATTATCCACAGTACCTGTCTTTCTCTGGTTTATTTCACTTACCATAATATCCTCATGGTCTATTTATGTTGTAAATGGCAAGATTTTATTCCTTTTTTATAGCTGAATAATATTCTATCGTGTGTGTGTGTGTGTGTGTGTGTGTGTGTGTGTGTGTATTTATCCACTCATCTATTAATGGTTAATTAACTTGTTTCCATATTTTGGTTATTATAAATAGTGCTGCAATGAACATAGGTATGCACATATCATGTTGAGGTTTTTTTGTTTTCTTCAGATGAATTCCCAGAAATGGAATTGCTGTATCGTATGGTAGTTCTATTTTTAATTTTTTGAGAGCCCTCTCTATTGTTTTCTATAATAGCTGCACCAATGTATATTTCCATCATCAGTGCACAGGAGTTCCCTTTTCTCCATATACTGACCAGCACTTGTTATTTGTCTTTTTTTTTTTTTTTTTTTTTTTTTTAGCCATTTTAAGAGAGGTGAGATGAGATATCTCACTGTGGTCCTGATTTGCATTTCCCTGTTGATTAGATCAGCAATATTGAGCATGTCTTCTTTGGAAAAACTATTCAGATCTTCTTTCTGACCATTGTTTAATAAGATTTTAAGTGATTTGAAGTTTTTGTGATATCTTCTTTCTCTCTCTCTTTTTTCAATTTGAGTGTGGTTGACCCACAATGTTACATTGGTTTCAGGTGCACAACTTAGTGACTTGACAAGTTTATGCATTGTGCTATGTTCCCCACAAGTATAGCTATCATCTCTCCTATTACATTGCTATTACCAAATCTTGACCATATTCCTTATGCTTTTCTTTTCATTCCCATGACTTATTCCATAACTGAAGGCCTGTCTCTCCCTCTTCCCTTCACCTGTTTTGCCCACTCACCTCTCTTCCCCTGGCAACCATCAGTTCGTTCTCAGGATTTGTAGTTCTGATTCTGCTTTTTGTTTTATTCATTTTTTTTGATTCCATTTATGAATGGAATCATATGGTATTTGCCTTTCTTAGTCTGACTTATTTCACTTAGTATAATACCATCCAGATCCATCCATGTTGTGTCAACTGGCATGATCTCATCTGTTTTTGTGGCTGTGTAATATTCGCATGTGTTTATGTACCACATTTTCCCTGTCCATTAATCTGTTGATGGTCACTTATATTGCTTTCCTGTCTTGGCCATTGTAAATAATACTGCATAAATATATATCTTTTGAGTTAGTGTTTTTGTTTCTTTCTGGGTAAATACCCAATGGTGGAATTATTAGGTCATACGGTATTTTTATTTTTAATGTTTTGAGGACCTTTTATATGGTTTTCCACAGTGGCTGTACCAATCTACATTCCCAGCTATGGTGTATGGAGGTTCCTTTTTCTCTACATCCTTGCCAACACTTGTTATTTCTTGTCATTTTGATATTAGCCATTCTAACTGGTGTCAGGTGATACCTCATTATGGTTTTAATGTGCATTTACCTGTTGTTTAGTGATGTGGGGCATCTTTTCATGTGTCCATTGGCTATCTGTACATCTTCTTTGGAAAAATGTCTATTCAGGTCCTCTGCCCATTTTTAATTGTATTATTTGTTTTTTGGGTGTTGGGTTGTATCAGTTCTTTATATATTTTGGATATTAACCTCTTATCAGACATACCATTTGCAAATATCTTCCTCTATTCATTCAGTAGGTTGTTTTTTTTTTTTTTTTTGTCATTGTTGTTGATGGTATCCCTTGCTATGCAAAAGCTTTTTATTTTGATGTAGTGTTTAGTTATTTTTGCTTTTTTGTTTCCTTTGCCCCAGAAGACATATTTAGAAAAATATTGCTATGTCTGATATCAGAGAAATTATTGCCCATGTTCCTTTTTAGGATTTTATGGTTTCAGGTTTCACATTGAAGTCTTTTTTTTAAAATATGAAATTTATTGTCAAATTGGTTTCCATACAACACCCAGTGCTCACCCCAACAGGTGCCCTCCTCAGTGCCCATCACCCACTTTCCCCTCCTTCCCACCCCCACCAACCCTCAGTTTATTCTCAGTTTTTAAGAGTCTCTTATGGTTTGCCTCTCTCCCTTTCTAACTTTTTTTTCCCCTTCCCCTCCCCCATGGTCTTCTGTTGAGTTTCTCAGGATCCACATAAGAGTGAAAACATATGGCATCTTTCTCTGTATGACTTATTTCACTTAGCATAACACTCTCCAGTTCCATCCATGTTGCTACAAAAGGCCATATTTCATTCTTTCTCATTGCCAAGTAGTATTCCATTGTATATATAAACCACAGCTTCTTTATTCATGCATCAGTTGATGGACATTTAGGCTCTTTCCATAATTTGGTTATTGTTGAAAGTGCTGCTATAAACATTGGGGCACAAGTGCCCCTATGCATCAGCACTCCTGTATCCCTTGGGTAAATTCATGTTTTCTGCCCATTTCTTCATTGGATTATTTGTTTTTCAGGTGTGGAGTTTGGTGAGTTCTTTGTAGATTTTGGATACTAGCCCTTTGCCTGTTATGTCATTTGTAAATATCTTTTCCCATTCTGTCAGTTGCCTTTTAGTTTTGTTGATTGTTTGCTTTGTAGCGCAGAAGCTTTTTATCTTAATGAGGTCCCAATATTTCATTTTTGCTTTTAATTCCCTTGCCTTTGGAGATGTGTCAAGTAAGAAATTGCTGCGGCTGAGGTCAGAGAGGTTTTTTCCTGCTTTCTTCTGTACGGTTTTGACGGTTTCGTGTCTCACATTCAGGTCCTTTATCCATTTTGAGTTTATTTTTGTGAATGGTGTAAGAAAGTGGTCTAGTTCCATTCTTCTACATGTTGCTGTCCAGTTCTACCAGCACCATTTGTTAGAGACTGTCTTTTTTCCATTGGATATTCTTTCCTGCTTTGTCAAAGATTAGTTGGCCGTACTTTTGTGGGTCCACTTCCGGAGTCTCTATTTTATTCCATTGATCTATATGTCTGTTTTTGTGCCAAATCCATGCTGTCTTGGTGATTACAGCTTTGTAGTAGAGGCTAAAGTCTGGGATTGTGATGCCTCCCGCTTTGGTGTTCTTCTTCAATATTACTTTGGCTATTCAGCGTCTTTTGTGGTTCCGTATGAATTTTAGGATTGCTTGCTCTAGCTTTGAGAAGAATGCTGGTGCAAGTTTGATTGGGATTGCATGAATGTGTAGATTGCTTTGGGTAGTATTGACATTTTAACAATATTTATTCTTCCAATCCATGAGCACTGAATGTTTTTGCATTTCTTTGTATCTTCTTCAGTTTCCTTCATAAGCTTTCTATAGTTTTCAGCATACAGATCTTTTACATCTTTGGTTAGGTTGATTCCTAGGTATTTTATGCTTCTTGGTGCAATTGTGAATGGGATCAGTTTCTTTATTTGTCTTTCTGTTGCTTCATTATTAGTGTATAAGAATGCAGCTGATTTCTGTACATTAATTTTGTATCCTGAGACTTTGCTGAATTCATGGATCAGTTCTAGCAGACTTCCGGTGGAGTCTATCAGGTTTTCCATGTATAGTATCATGTCATCTGCAAAAAGTGAAACCTTGACTTCATCTTTGCCAATTTTGATGCCTTTGATTTCCTTTTGTTGTCTGGTTGCTGATGCTAGAACTTCCAACACTATGTTAAACAACAGCGGTGAGAGTGGACCTCCCTGTTGTGTTCCTGATCTCAGGGGGAAAGCTCTCAGTTTTTTCCCGTTGAGGATGACATTAGCTGTGGGCTTTTCATAAATGGCTTTTATGATCTTTAAGTATGTTCCTTCTATCCCAAGTTTCCTGAGGGTTTTTATTAAGAAAGGATGCTGAATTTTGTCAAATGCTTTTTCTGCATCAATTGACAGGATCATATGGTTCTTATCTTTTCTTTTATTAATGTGATGTATCACATTGATTTGCGAATGTTGAACCAGCCCTGCAGCCCAGGAATGAATCTCACTTGATCATGTTGAATAATTCTTTTTATATGTTGTTGTATTCGATTTGCTAGTGTCTTGTTGAGAATTTTTGTATCCATATTCATCAGGGATATTGGCCGGTAGTTCTCTTTTTTTGCTGGGTCTCTGGTTTAGGAATCAAAGTAATGCTGGCTTCATAGAATGAGTCTGGAAGTTTTCCTTCCTTTTCTATTTTTTTGGAACCGCTTGAGAAGGTTAGGTATTATATCTGCTTTAAAGGCGTGGTAGAATTCCGCAGGGAAGCCATTTGGTCCTGGACTCTTATTTGTTGGGAGATTTTTGATAACTGATTCAATTTCTTCGCTGGTTATGGGTCTGTTCAAGTTTTCTATTTCTTCCTGTTCAAGTTTTGGAAGTGTGTGGGTGTTTAGGAATTTGTCCATTTCTTCCAGATTGTCCAGTTTGTTGGCATATAATTTTTCATAGTATTCCCTGATAAATGGTTATATTTCTGAGTGATTGGTTGTGGTAATTCCATTTTTATTCATGATTTTATCTATTTGGGTCATATCTCTTTTCTTTTTTGAGAAGCCTGGCTAGTGGTTTATCAGTTTTGTTTTTATTTTTTTAAAAAAACAACTCTTGGTTGTTTTTTTAGATTCTATATTGTTTATTTCTGCTCTGATCTTTATTATTTCTCTTCTTCTGCTGGGTTTGAGGTGTCTTTGCTATTCTGCTTCTATTTCCTTTAGGTGTGCAGTTGGATTTTGTATTTGGGATTTTTCTTGTTTCTTGAGATAGGCCTGGATTGCAGTGTATTTTCCTCTCAGGACTGCCTTCGCTGCATCCCAAAGCGTTTGGATCGTTGTATTTTCATTTTCATTTGTTTCCATATATTTTTTAAATTTTTTCTCTTAATTGCTTGGTTGACCCATTTATTCTTTAGTAGGGTGTTCTTTAACCTCCATGCTTTTGGAGGTTTTCCAGACTTTTTCTTGTGGTTGATTTCAAGTTTCATAACATTGTGGTCTGAAAATGTGCATGGTATGATCTCAATTCTTTTATACTTATTAAGGGCTGTTTTGTGACCCAGTATGTGATCTATCTTAGAGAATGTTCCATGTGCACTCAAGAAGAAAGTAGATTCTGTTGCTCTGGGATGCAGAGTTCTAAATATATCTGTCAAATCCATCTGATCCAATGTATCATTCAGGGCCCTTGTTTTTCTATTGATTCTGTGTCTAGATGATCTATCCATTTCTGTAAGTGGGGTATTAAAGTCTCCTGCAATTACCACATTCTTATCAATCAGGTTTCTTATGTTTGTGATTGTTTTCTGGATTTGGGGGCTCCTGTATTTGGCGCATAGACATTGGTAATTGTTAGCTCTTCCTGATGGATAGACCCAGTAATTATTATATAATGCCCTTCTTCATCTCTTGTTACAGCCTTTAATAAAATCTTGTTTGTCTGATATAAGTATGGCTACTCCAGCTTTCTTTTGACTTCTAGTAGCATGATAGATAGTGCTCCATCCCCTCACTTTCAATCTGAAGGTGTCCTCAGGTCTAAAATGAGTCTCTTGTAGACAGCAAATAGATGGGTCTTATTTTTTTTTAACCATTCTGATACCCTATGTCTTTTGGTTGGAGCATTTAGTCCATTTACATTCAGTGTGTTTATAGAAAGATATGGGTTTAGAGTCATTGTGATGTCTGTAGTTTTCATGCTTGTAGTGATGTCTTTGGTACTTTGTGGTCCTTGCAACATTTCACTCACAGAATCCCCCTTAGGATCTCTTGTAGGGCTGGTTTAGTGGTAATGAATTTCTTCAGTTTTTGTTCACTTGGGAAGACCTTTATTTCTTCTTCTATTCTGAATGACAGACTTGCTGGATAAAGGATTCTTGGCTGCATATTTTTTCTGTTCATTACATTGAAGATTCCCTGCCATTCCTTTCTGGCCTGCCAAGTTTCAGTAGATAGGTCTGTCACTAGTCATATCTGTCTCCCTTTATATGTTAGAGCATGTTTATCCCTAGCTGCTTTCAGAATTTTCTCTTTATCCTTGTGTTTTGTCAGTTTCACTATGATATGTCATGCAGAAGATCGATTCAAGTTACGTCTGAAGGGAGTTCTCTGTGCCTCTTGGATTTCAATGCCTTTTTCCTTCCCCAGATCAGGAAAGTTCTCAGCTATGATTTGTTCAAGTACACCTTCAGCCCCTTTCTCTCTCTCTCTTCTGGAATTCCTATGATACAGATATTGTTCCATTTGACTGCATCACTTAGTTCTCTAATTTTCCCTCATACTCCTGGATTTTTTTATTTCTCTTTTTCTCAGCTTCCTCTTTTTTCATAATTTTATCTTCCAGTTCACCTATTCTCCCCTCTGCCTCTTCAATCTGAGCTGTGGTCGCCTCCATTTTATTTTGCACCTCATTTATAGCATTTTTTAGCTCCTCATTACTATTTCTTAGTCCCTTGATCTCTGTAGCAATAGATTCTCCTCTGTCCTCTATACTTTTTTCAAGCCCAGTGATTAATTTTATGACTATTATTCTAAATTCTTGTTCCATTATATTGCTTAAATAGTTTTTGGTCAATTCGTTAGCTGTTACTACTTCCTGGAGTTTCTTTTGAGGGGAACTATTCCGTTTCGTCATTTTGGATAGTCCCTGGAGTGGCACGGAACTGTGGGGCATGTCCACTGTGCTTTCTGGAGTAACTTGTGTTGGTTGGCGGGCTGCAGTCAGACCTGATATCTGTCCCCAGCCCACAGCTGGGGCCACAGTCAGACTGGTGTGTACCTTATCTTCCCCTCTTCCAGGGGCAGGACTCACTGTGGAGTGGTGTGGCCCCTGTCTGGGCTACTTCCACACTGCCAGGCTTGTGGTGCTGCTTCGATGGGATCTGGCCAAGGGTGTATTAGCTGGGGTGGATCTGCAAGGTGCATGGGGGGGGGGCGGGGGGCAGGCTTAGCTAGCTTTGCCCTCGTGGTCCCCTGCAGGAGGGGCCCTGCAGCACCGGGAGGGAGGCAGGCCCGTTGGAGGGATGGATCCACAGAAGCACAGCATTGGGCGTTTGCGCGGTGCAAGCAAGTTCGGTGACAAGAACTGCTTCCCTTTGGAATTTTGGCTGGGGGATGGGAGAGGGAAATGGCACTTGCCAACACCTTTGTTCCCCAGCCGAGCTGAGCTCTGTCTTCCAGGGCTCAACAACTCTCCCCCTGGCGTCCTCTTGCCCTCCCTGCTGTCTGAGAGCAGAGCTGTTGACTTTTAACATTCTAGGTGTTAAGTCCACTGGCTGTCAGAACTTACGCAGTCTGACTTTCCGCTTTTGCAAGTCAGACTTTGGGGCTCTGCCTTGCCCGGCGGGCTGCCCCCCACTGCCCCGGCTCCCTCCCATCAGTCCGTGTACCACTCACTGCCTCTCTGCCCTTCGTACCCTCTTCTGTGGACCTGTTGTCTAGCTTGGCTCCAGAGAGTCCGTTCTGCTAGTCTTTCGGTGGTTTTCTGGGTTATTTAGGCAGATGTGGGTGGAATCTAAGTGATCAGCAGATGAGGTGAGCCCAGCATCCTCCTACATTGCCATCTTCTCACCTTCCCTCTCATTGAGGTCTTTAATCCACTTTGAATTTATTTTTGTGGATAGTGTTAGAAAGTGGTCTAGTTTATTCTTTTACACGTAGCTCTCCAATTTTTCTAGCACCAGTTATTGAAAAGACTATCTTTTTCTCATTGTACATTCTTGCCTTCTGTGTCATAAATTGATTGATTGTATAAATGTGGCTTTGTTTCTGGGGTCTCTGTTCTGTTCATCTTTGTATCTATTTTTGTACCTGTATTATACTGTTCAGATTACTATAGGTCTGTGGTGTATATTGAAATATGAAATTTGATAACTCTAGCTTTGTTATTCTTTCTCAGGATTGCTTTGGCTATTTGGGGTCTTTTGTGACCCTCTACTAATTTTAATATTATTTTGTTCTAGTTGTATGAAAAATGCTGTTGGTATTTTAATAGGGATTGCATTGAATCTGTAGATTGCTTTGAGTAATATGGACATTTTGACAATATTCTTTCAACCCATGTGCATGGACTATCCATTTGTTTGTGTCCTCTTCAAATTCATTCATAGTATGTTACAGTTTTCAGAGTACAGATCTTTCACCTCTTTTGTTAAGTTTATTCCTAGGCATTTAGTTCTTTTTGGTGCAGTTGTAAATGGTGTTGTTTTTTAAATTTCTCTCTCTGTATTCATTGTTCATGTATAGAAATACTACTGATTTCTGGATATTAATTTTGTGTCATGCCACTTTACTGAATTAGTATATTACTTTTAGTAGTTTTTTGGTGGAATATTTAGCATTTTATATATATAGTATCATGTCATCTGCAAATAGTGACAGTTTAACTTCTTCTTTACCAATATGGATGCCTCTTATTTCTTTTTGTTGTCTGATTACTGTGGCTAGGAGTTCTAATACAGTATTGAATAACAGTGGTGAGAGTAGACATTCTTGTCTTGTTCCTGATCTTAGAAAACTCTCAGTTTTTCAACATGAGGATGATGTTAGCTGTGAGTCTTTAATATATGGCCTTTATTATGTTGAGGTATGTTCCTTCTAACCCCATTTTGTTGAGAGTTTTTGTCATGAATGTATATTGAATCTTGTCAGATGCTTTTTCTGCCTCTCTTGAGATGATTTTTCTTCCAATTTGTGGAAGAGATATATGACGTTGATTGATTTGTGAATACTGAACTATCCTTGCATCCTGGTAATCCCATCTGATTGCAGTGAATGATCTTTTTAATGTATTGTCATATGTGGTTTGCTAATTTGTTGAGGATTTTTGCATCTATATTCATCAGGGTTATTGGCCTGTAGTTTTCTTTTTTTGTGATGTCTGTCCAGTTTTGGTATTAGGGTAATCCTAGTCTTGGAAAATGAATCTGGAAGTTTTCCTTCTTCTGTTTTTTGAAATAATTTGAGGAGCATATTAACTCTTCTTTACATGTCTGGTAGAATCTACTTGTGAATCCATCTGGTCCTGGACTTTTATGTTTTCATAGTTTTTTGATAATCAATTCAATTTTGTTACTTATAATTAGTCTATTCAGATTTTCTATTTCCTCCTGGTTCAGTTTGGAAACTTTAGGTTTATAGAAATTTTCCCTTTCTTTTAGATTGTCCAGTTTGTTGGCATATAAATTTTCATAGTATTCTCTTATAATCCTTTGTATTTTTGTAGTGTCAATGGTTACTTCCTCTGTTGTTTCTGATTTTATTTATTTGGGCTCTCTCTCTCTCTCTCTCTCTCTCCCCCCCCCCCCTCCCTCTCCCTCTCCCTCTCCTTGAGTCTGGCCAAGGGATTGTGAATTTTGTTTATCTTTTCACAGAACCTTGAAAAGTTTCAAAGGAGACTCTCTGTTTCCTTTTTCCCCCGCCTCGTGTGTGTGTGTGTGTGTGTGTGTGTGTGTGTGTGTGTGCTCATCTCTGTGTTATTTCAGCTCTGTTACTTATTCCCTTTCTTCTGCTCACTTTGGGCTTTTTTCATTCTTCTTTTTCTTGTTCGTTTAAGCATAAGGTTAGATTGTTTATTTCTTCTTTCTTGAAGTAGGCCTGTATTGCCTCATAGAAGTGCTTTCACTGTCTCCCAGAGATGTTGGAACATTGTATTTTCATTTTTACTTTCCTCCATGTATTTTTTGATTTCTCCTTTGGTTGCTTGATTAACCCAGTTGTTGTTTAGTCTCCATGTGTTTGTGTTTTTCTGTTTTTTTTCCTTTTTTTAAAAATTTTTGTTTTCAACGTTTATTTATTTTTGGGACAGAGAGAGACAGAGCATGAACGGGGGAGGGGCAGAGAGAGAGGGAGACACAGAATCGGAAACAGGCCCCCTGCTCTGAGCCATCAGCCCAGAGCCTGACGCGGGGCTCGAACTCCCGGACCGCGAGATCGTGACCTGGCTGAAGTCGGACGCTTAACCGACTGCGCCACCCAGGCTCCCCTCTAGTTTTTTTTTTCTTGTGATTTATTTCAAGTTCCATATCCTTGTGGTTTGAAAAGATGCATAATGTGATTTCAGCCTTCTTAAATTTTGTGAGGCTTGTTATATGGTCTAATATGTGATCGTTTCTGGAGAATATTCCATGTGCATTTGAAAAGAATATGCGTTCTGTTGTTTTTGGATAGAATGTTTTGAATGTATCTGTCATGTCTAATGTACTGAATATATCTAATCCAATGTGTCATTCAAAGGCATTGCTTTCTTATTGATTTTTGCCTGGATGATTTATTCATTGATGTAGTGAAGTTTTAACGTCTTCTACTATTATTGTATTACCATCGATTTTCTCTGTTTATGTCTGTTAACATTTGCTTAATTTTTTTTTTTTTTTTATTTGAGAGAGAGGGTGCAAATGAGCGAGTGGCAGAGGGAGAATCCCAGGAGGGCCAGAGAGAGGGAGAGAAAGAGAGAGAGAGAGAGAGAGAGAAAGAGAAAGAGAATAGTGGGGCTCACCCAGGGCTTGTGTTTTACCTGAAGTGGTTTCAAGCTCACCTGGAGCAGGGCTTGTGCTCTCCCAGTGTGGGGTATGAGCTCACCCGATGTGGGACTCCAACTCGTGAACAGTGAGGTCGTGACTGGAGCCGAAGTCAGATGCTTCATGACTGAGCCACCCAGTCGCCCAGTATTTGCTTTATGTATTTTGGTGCTCCATTGTTGGGTGTGTAGGTATTTACAATTGTTACATTCTCTTATTGGATTTGTACTTTTATCATTATGTAATGCCCTTCTTTGTCTCTTGTTACAGTCTTGGTTTCATAGTGTGTTTTGTCTGATATAAGTATTGTTACCCTGACTTTGTTTGTTTGTTTCCATTTGTATGGTAAATGTTTTTTCATTCTTTCACTTTCAGTCTGTATGCATCTTTAGGTCTGAGGTGAGTCTCTCTTAGCAGCATATAGATAGTTTTTTTTTTTTTTATCCATTCTGCCACACTGTATCTTTATTTTTGAATTAATTTATTTTGAGAGAGAGAGTATGTGCAGAAGAGTTAGAGAGGGAGAGAGAGAATCCCAAGCACACCCCACACTGTCAGTGCAGAGCCTGATGTAGGGCTCAAACTCACAAACTGTGAGATTGTGACCTGAACTGAAATCAAGAGTCAGATGCTTAACCGACTGAGCCACCGAGGTGCCCCTCCATTTGCATTTAAAGTAATTATTGATAGGTATGTACTTATTGCCATTTAAAAAAATTTGTTTTCTGGTTGTTTTTGTAGTTCTTTATTATTCCTTCCTTTTTCTCTTTCTTTCTTTGTTATTGATGAGTATCTATAATGTTTTGTTTGGCTTTGTTTCTCTTTTTTTAAAATTATTTTTATTTTAGAGAAATAGAGACCACGAGTCGGGGAGAGGGGCAGAGGAAGAGAGGGAGTCCCAAGCAGACTCCACACTGAGAGCAGAGCATGATGCAGGCTCAGTCTCATGACCTTGGGATCATGACCTGAGCCAAAAATCAAGAGTCGGACACTAAACCTTCTGAGCCACTCAGGCACCCCTCTTTTTGTTTTTTGTGTATCTATCATATGATTTGGGTTGTGGTTACCATGATGTTCACATATAACATCCTAAGTAAATAGCAGTCCATATTAATTTGATGGTTGTATAAGTTCAAACACATTCTTAAAAAAAACAAAAACAGGAAAAGCAAGTTTTCTTTCTTTTTCCCGTTCTCTTTTTTTACTCTCTTCTCCACATTTTATGTGTATGTTGTCATATTTTACATCTTTTTATTCATGTTTTCCCTATGTCTAATTATGGCCATTCCATTTCTTTCTTTCTTTTTGTTATTTTTATTTAATTTATTATTTTTAATTTTATTTTTTTGTTAAAATTCATTTTTATTAATAGAAAATAAACACTTATTCCAGTTTCAGTTGTTATACTTCAAGTTGCTAATAATAATAAAAAAATAATTTAAAATAATCACTCAGTCATCCTGTTTTGACTAAGACAATGAAGCTGTGGCTTAAAAAAAAAAACGTATTCAGCACCATTTGCTCATAGGCCTTTCAGAATTTGTTCTTAAAGTTTTGGAACTTTCCTGTCTGTAAAGTACAGGAAATACTGAGCTACAAGAGGAGGCTTCTTTAGGAAAACCAACAAGAAGTTAAGCAATCGTCATAAAAGGAATCCACGTACATTCAGCATGGTAACTTGGACTATACAACGATCCCCTCCCTTCCAAGCTCAGGAGGGACATGCTTTAAGCACTGAGGTTTGAAGAGTCAGACTGTTATTTGCTGTTAGAATTAGCTAATAACAGTAAATCTCTGGCAAGGATGCTACAGGTCCTTAACATCCTGTGATTTTTAGGAAATTCTGTAAATAGTTTGGATTTAATTCAATTTATTCAGAAATTAAACCTGTTGAATAAGGTTCACTACTCTGCCAGAGTATCTGCTGGTTTAGTATCCTTATAAAATACATATAATACGTGCAGGTAAATCATAGTATTAAAGTATACTTAGAATACTGCATATTCAAACCAAAACCTAGGTCAACAAAATGCCTATAATTAAAAGCAGCTGATGGAATGAAATCCAAAGTTATGACAAGGGAGACTCACCCTCCCTAAGCTGTGTTGCTTAGAACACTTATGAAAGCATGTGCCCTTAAAGCCATTTGAGGACAGGTAAGGAGACATCCTTTCCTCATTCTTTACCATAGGATTCTAATTGAAGATGAGCCAGAAATTAGCATTTCTAAATATTCCAGAAAAGGCCACAGAATTGTTAAAAAGACTTTTTTTTTTCCATTTGTATAAAGTTTATTTATTTATTTTTTAATTTTTTTTATTATATGAAATTTATTGTCAAATTGGTTTCCATACAACACCCAGTGCTCATCCCAAAAGGTGCCCTCGTCAATACCCATCACCCACCCTCTCCTCCCTCCCACCCCCCATCAACCCTCAGCCTGCCCTCAGTTTTTAACAGTCTCCCATGCTTTGGCTCTCTCCCACTCTAACCTCTTTTTTTTTTTTTTTTTCTTTTTTCCTCCCCCTCCCCCATGGGTTCCTGCCAAGTTTCTCAGGATCCACATAAGAGTGAAACCATATGGTATCTGTCTTTCTCTGTACGGCTTATTTCACTTAGCATCACACTCTCCAGTTCCATCCACGTTGCTACAAAAGGCCATATTTCATTTTTTCTCATTGCCACATAGTATTCCATTGTGTATATAAACCACAATTTCTTTATCCATTCATCAGTTGATGGACATTTAGGCTCTTTCCATAATTTGGCTATTGTTGAGAGTGCCGCTATGAACATTGGGGTACAAGTGCCCCTATGCATCAGTACTCCTGTATCCCTTGGATAAATTCCTAGCAGTGCTATTGCTGGGTCATAGGGTAGGTCTATTTTTAATTTTCTGAGGAACCTCCACACTGCTTTCCAGAGCGGCTGCACCAATTTGCATTCCCACCAACAGTGCAAGAGGGTTCCCGTTTCTCCACATCCTCTCCAGCATCTATAGTCTCCTGATTTGTTCATTTTGGCCACTCTGACTGGCGTGAGGTGATACCTGAGTGTGGTTTTGATTTGTATTTCCCTGATAAGGAGCGATGCTGAACATCTTTTCATGTGCCTGTTGGCCATCCGGATGTCTTCTTTAGAGAAGTGTCTATTCATGTTTTCTGCCCATTTCTTCACTGGATTATTTGTTTTTCGGGTGTGGAGTTTGGTGAGCTCTTTATAGATTTTGGATACTAGCCCTTTGTCCGATATGTCATTTGCAAATATCTTTTCCCATTCCGTTGGTTGCCTTTTAGTTTTGTTGGTTGTTTCCTTTGCTGTGCAGAAGCTTTTTATCTTCATAAGGTCCCAGCAATTCACTTTTGCTTTTAATTCCCTTGCCTTTGGGGATGTGTCGAGTAAGAGCTTGCTATGGCTGAGGTCAGAGAGGTCTTTTCCTGCTTTCTCCTCTAAGGTTTTGATGGTTTCCTGTCTCACATTCAGGTCCTTTATCCATTTTGAGTTTATTTTTGTGAATGGTGTCAGAAAGTGGTCTAGTTTCAACCTTCTGCATGTTTTTGTCCAGTTCTCCCAGCACCATTTGTTAAAGAGGCTGTCTTTTTTCCATTGGATATTCTTTCCTGCTTTGTCAAAGATGAGTTGGCCATACGTTTGTGGGTCTAGTTCTGGGGTTTCTATTCTATTCCATTGGTCTATGTGTCTGTTTTTGTGCCATAAAAAGACTTTTAAAATGCCTGTCTTTCTGAATCTGTGAGTAGTAGTGCTCATCAGAATTTTCTATTAGCACAAAGACAAAGGCCAGTCCATACATTCGCTCAGATGTTAGAAGAACGGGAGGTGGACTGTTAGGGCCATCCTTAGCCAGAGCTTCTGTGGGCTTTTTTACTATATGCTGATCACAAGTGATTCAGGTGGAATTTTGTGAGAGAATAGTATTTGGTGGCCAGGACCTCTTTTGGGCATTTCTTTCTAAGTGGAATACGCAATAGGTAAGGGAGTAGGCGAGGTAATATAGGGAAGCTACTCTTTCCAGCTCAGGAGTTGATGAAGCCCATATATGCATTCAAGAAGCCCATGGGATCCTCTAGCTGTGGATAGTGGCTAATGTGGTCATCCAAAATCGACACTGTGGACTGTGGCAGAGTTTTCCTGTACAGCTCCAAAAACTCTGGATAGAGTCTTGGTAAAAGATGTGCAGTCCCTTGTAGGTGAAAAATTTGCCTGATGACTTCCAGGAGTGAAGAGCAGGGGAAAGCTGGAGGGTGGGGTGGGATATGCAGATACGCCGCAAGCAAGGGCACAGCCAATAGACCCACCTGTACCCACCACTCCCTTTCCTGGGCTACAAGACTCCATGTTTGGGGGAAACAGTTACGCATGCACTTCCTGAGGCCAGAGGTTCTTAATTTATTATTTTTTAAAATTTACATGCAAGTTAGTTAGCATACAGTGCAACAATGATTTCAGGAATAGATTCCTTAATGCCCCTTACCCATTTAGTCCATCCCCCCTCCCACAACCCCTCCAGTAACCCTCTGTTTGTTATCCATATTTAAGAGTCTCTTATGTTTTGTCCCCATCCCTGTTTTTGTATTATTTTTGCTTCCCTTCCCTTAGGTTCATCTGTTTTGTATCTTAAAGTCCTTGTATGACTGAAGTCATATGATATTTGTCTTTTTCTAATTTTGCTTAGCGTAATACCTTTCAGTTCCATCTACGTAGTTGCAAATGGCAAGATTTCATTCTTTTTGATTGCTGAGTAATACTCCATTGTATATATATATATATATATATATATATATATATATATATACCACATTTTCTTTATCCATTCATCCATAGATGGACATTTGGGCTCTTTCCATACTTGGGCTATTGTCAATAGTGCTGCTATAAACATTGGGGTGCATGTGCCCCTTCGAAACAGCATACCTGTATCCCTTGGATAAATACCTAGTATTGCAATTGCTGGGTCATAGGGTAATTCTATTTTAAATTTTTTGAGGAACCTCCATACTGTTTTCCAGAGTGGCTGCACAAGTTTGCATTCCCACCCACAGTGCAAAAGAAATCCTCTTTCTCCGCATCCTGGCCAACATCTGTTGTTACCTGAGTTGTTGATGTTAGCCATTCTGACAGGTGTGGGGTGGTATCTCATTGTAGTTTTGATTTGTATTTCCCTGATGATGAGTGATGTGGGGCATTTTTTCACGTGTCAGTTGGCCATCTGGATGTCTTTGGAGAAGTGTCTATTCATGTCTCTTGCCCATTTCTTCACTAGATTATTTGTTTTTTGGGTGTTGAATTTGATAAGTTCCTTATAGATATTTGAATACTAACCCTTTATCTGATATGTTGTTTGCAAATATCTTCTCCCATTCTGTCTGTTGCCTTTTAGTTTTGCTGATTGTTTCCTTCACTGTGCAGAAGCTTTTTATTTTGATGAGGTCCCAATGGCTCATTTTTGCTTTGGTTTCCCTTGCCTCCAGAGACATGTTGAGTAAGAAGTTGCTGCCGCCAAGGTCAAAGAGGTTTTTGCCTGCTTTCTCCTCAAGGATTTTGATGGCTTCCTGTCTTACATTTATGTCTTTCATCCATTTGAGTTTATTTTTGTGTATGGTGTAAGAAAGTAGTCCAGTTTCATTTTTCCGCATGTTGCTGTCCAGTTTTCTCAGCACCACTTGCTGAAGAGATTGTCTTTATTTCATTGGATAGTCTTTCTTGGTTTGTCAAGGAAAAAAATAATTGAAGAAAAAAGAAAAAAACAGAAGAGGAAAATAATAAAAAAAGAGAGAAAGTAAGATAGAAAAGAAAAAAGGAAAAGAATATTAAAGGTAAGAAAGAAAAGACCAAAACCAAAAAGAAAAAATAAAAACAAAAACAAGACAAAATTTTAAAAAGTGGAAACAAAACGAAACAACCCAGAACCCCAAAAGCACAAAACTGTGGTTTGTTTTCTGTGACCCAGCACCAACCACCGTGTGGCAGGTATGGGCTTGTGGACTCTGGGCTTGCTGAGGTCGTGAGCTCACTGTGAGCCAGACCCTGCTTCGGTCTAGGCTTTCAAGGTAGTGGGGGTGTTCCCACAGTTCCTTGGCCCCTTTAAACACCAGCTTCTTTTTCTGTGCCCCAATGTGACTAGGGCCGGTGTGGGCTGGACCTGGGGCTCACTGAAGTGCAGGCTCACTGAAATTACTAGACTCACCTGTTACGGTGTCTGGACACTGCTCCCGTCTAGGCTTTTAAGGTAGGTGGGAATATAAACCATGTTGTTCTCTAGCCCCTCTGACCTGGAGAGCTGTCTTGCAGCTCCTCTACCACTTGGCAGAGTTCTAGGGTTGTCTCTTTTACATGTTAGTTGTTCTTTTAAACGGTGACTTTTTTTCTATGCCTAAGCACAGAGGGATGGGTTCCTATCCCTCCCCACTGTGTTTGTAGTCTCAGGGGTGGGATTTTCTTTTGTTACTATGTTTCCATCTCTCTTGCTGTTTTCTTGTCATTTTCTCTATCTTTGGTTGCTCAGTAGCTACTCAGCTCTCAGTTCTTTAGGAGTTATTCTATAAATGGGTGTAATTTGGTGTGTTCTGTGGAGGAGGTGAATTCAGAATTTTCCTTTGTCACCATCTTGAACTCGAACTCTACTGATCCTTCCCTTTGATAACCAGAGAGCATTTGTCATTTCTATTCTCACATGAAATTAAAAAAAAATGTTTCTAAGATTCTAGATAATATGTGCAAAGTTATCTTCAGGGATGTTTATATTCTGTATGAGGTCTGAAATTCTGGCAGCTATCAGGTTAAGGGTGGTACCTGGGTTATATCATTTGGCTAGACTTTTACCCTAATGTCAGTGTTTGAGAAAGAATGGAGAGATTATATTATCTGGTTGTGCTTTTTTAGGAATGGATTAGGAATGGATTAAATTAATATTTAATAAAGCATAAACATTATTTATTTTAATGTATTTAGATTATATATTTAAAATAAATCTAATTTAGTCTAATTGATAATGACATACACATTTAAAAGGTAACAATTAGAACAACACCTAAAACCTTCAACTGTTTTCAGTCTTTGCCTAGTCTAATTATGGTTCTTATTTTGCTTTGAGCAAAATCATATAACAGTTGCTCTTTTGAAAGGTTTTTAGTGGTGGAAGATCCCTAGGCCTGTGCAGATCTTTTCAAAGTGTGCCTGCTGGTTCAGTCAAAAGAGTGTGCATCTCTTGATTTCAGGGTTGTGAGTTCAAGTCCCACGTTGGGTGTAGAGATGATGTAAAAATAAAATATTAAAAAAAGTTGCTACAATTTGCAGCTGTTTCCTGTTATATATTGACAGACTGTTGGTGACATACTGATGAGCAGTGGCCAGCTGTTTATAACTATGACTAACATTTGTATCTTCTCTTCCTTTTAGCCTGAGGCAGAAATTATTTTTTTGTGCAGTAAAGTCTATAATTTTCTTCTCTTAGCAGGAAGAGATTAGGAGCTCCATTCCCATATGTCTGCCCCTCTTTTTTTAATTAGAAGATTTCTTTTCCACTCACCTCCTATGTCTCCCTCGCTCTGGTCTTGAAAAAGTACAACTTGTATATACAATATTTGTTTTATTTTAGGATATATATGTCCACTGAGTGACCTAAGATTACCTTTCAACCACTTTTCTCAAACTGTGATTGGGATCTACCTGCATGAAAACCAGGTGCTTGTTAAAAATGCAAATTTCATAGTTCTGTTTCAGGGCTATGAATTAGCAGTTCTGGAGGTGGGGTTCAGGGACTTTGTATTTTAAAACCATCATGCCTGGGGCGCCTGGGTGGCGCAGTTGGTTAAGCGTCCGACTTCAGCCAGGTCACGATCTTGCGGTCCGTGAGTTCGAGCCCCGCGTCGGGCTCTGGGCTGATGGCTCAGAGCCTGGAGCCTGTTTCCGATTCTGTGTCTCCCTCTCTCTCTGCCCCTCCCCCGTTCATGCTCTGTCTCTCTCTGTCCCAAAAATAAATAAACGTTGAAAAAAAAATTTTAAAACCATCATGCCTGTTAATTCTTGTGCACGGTAAATGTAAACATTTTTATTAAGCATTTGTGCACGCATCTGGTATATTCCAAATGTATTATATATTTTTCTAACTTAGAATTCTTTTTTTAAAAATTACATTTCAAAATGTAATTTTTTGGAAGAAGTTCATGAAAAGCATTACAGAAAATGTAGTTTAGCTGAGAGTCCAGCCCTGTGGGGTTGATAATGGTTTCTCTTTATTCTGTGAATGTTATTTTATTAATCTCCTATCCATGGGATGTGTCTCATCTGTTTGGCTAAGGGCGGGGTAATAGGTGGTGTTAGTTTTGGTCCCTGTGTGACTTTCAGCCTAACTTTGCTTGCTCAGTCAATGACAGTGGAGCAGTGATGTATTTCTTTCCCTATTCTCTGTGAAGAAAACCCTTGCTGTTTGCACCAAAGACTTAATACAAAGTATGTCTACAGACTAAACTGAAAAGTATTAAAAATAAAAATTGGCAAGTAATTAAAAATTACATTCTTGTGAATGGCTTTCAAGATCAAATGATACCAGAGCATTTTGGAAATGCTTTCTCTTCTTGGACTGCTTCAGGAAGAGGAAGGGAAGCAGAGCGAGGGGCCATAAAGGCTTTGCTTTTACTCACTATATGATGGTAGGAATGTCTCACAGCCCACTAAGTCCAATTTCTTCATTTGCAAAATGGAAATAATAAAAGAACCCATGTATAGAGTTGTTGGAAGAATTAAGTAATGCATGTAAATTGCTTGCCATAGTACGTGGCAGATAGTAAGTAGTAGTTTTTATTATTGTATGTAAGATTTGTCATGTATCTGAATCAGATTTAAGAAAATGCCTGCCTCAAGTAGCTTATGTGCTAGTTATGAAGATAGTGCAGTGCAAGGAAATGATGGAGGACTCCAGGATGGGGGTGATGACTTTGCCTGTGTGTACAAAGGCTTTCAGTTATATCTCTCTGTGTTATTATTATGGCAGCTTTGATGCTAGTGACATTGCCCCCATTTTACTAGTCAAGGAAACTGGGACTCAGAGATTTAGTGACATGTTTATTATCAGAAGCTAAAAGCAGCAGGGGGCAACACTCAGGCCGAGGATAGTTGACTTTAAGTGTAGTATTAGCATCCTATCTACGGCCTCATCCACTCCTCATAGCTGGATTGATGTCCTTATACATTCTAAGGATCCCATCTGATATGGAGGTGCCAGGACATGGTCTTACTTACTCTGTCTGAAATTCCAATTAATTCAGGCAACTTAGGGAAGAGGGCTCACATTTCCTGGGCTCCTGAGAAATTGCATTATAATGATTATTCATTACAACCCTCTGTGAAAGGGCTATCGTGTGAGATTGTCACAAGAATCAAGAATTTTCCTTTGTCTTTCTGATGAAACATTATTAAGGGAGAAGTACATGTATTAATTACATACCTTTTAAACAGACCAAAATGACCAGTTGTTGGGAAGCAGTTTATACTGATTGGTCAAAACTAGAAACATGAAGAAGCCGTAAGAAGTGCCATTTAAAGGACTGGAAATAATTCCGAATTAAAATTCATGCTTCATTTTAGTGGTGAATCACTCCATAAATATCCAGTGCTTGAAATGGAGGAAGTGAGAGATAATAATTTTTTTTTGTTGTTGTTGGCAACTTAAAACTGCTGGTTGTCTACTGAGAAATGCTTTGGCTTAACTCTTCCCTTCTTTTTTTTTTTTTTTTTTTTTTTTTTGGTGAAGCTAGGTGAATTGGATGGGTGATATGTGCCAGATCCTCCTTCACAACCGAGAAACTATTCAGCTATCAGCTGCCCTCTGGTGAAGAGAGCCACCTTACTGAGTTCTCGACCCCTAATGGGGGGAGTATCCAATGACAAGTTGGTACCAGGTATAAAGACCCAAGTACCTAATCCCAACTCAAAACAACTCTGAAGAGCTATTCCAGCCTCAGAGGTCCCTGTGCATCAGCTGAAGTCTTTCCTGAGATGGTATCTTAGTCCCAGTTTCTCACTGCTAATCCTGCTTCATTTCCTTGCCCACAGGTACCATGCCCCAATCAACTCCCTGAATGCTAATCTCTGACTTAGACCCTGTTTCCCATGGAATCTAACCTGCAACAGTGGGGATTTGAGAAGGCTTATTCTCATAGTTGTAGGGTGGTAATCACACGTAGTGTACATAGTGGGTGTTAATACTATACACAGTAGTAATTCTGAGTTGTAGGATAGCAGAGAGACTCTAGAGACTTCAGAAGTTATTTAGACCAGTGGTTCCTGCACTTGAAGGACATGTGTATCAGAATCTCTGGGAATTTTTTTTTTTAATTTGACTTTCCAGATTTTCTGAGTCATAATCTTTAGCATTAAAAAATTTGTTCCATAGTAATTTTGATGAAACCAGTCTATAGATCAGCACTTAAAAAATGACTGACCAAGAAAAAATTATTTATAGATGATAAAAAAATTCTCAAATGCCAATGCCCTATTTTTTTGCTGTATTTATTTTTAATGACTGAAGATCAAGGTTTTACAGAATGTGAGAACATGTAGAAAGTTTGGGTAAATGAGATAAATGAAAGAGCAAGCCTGTCCTTTACCCAGGGGTTAGTGATTACCACTCTGTAGAGGCAGACATGGCTGATAACCCATGGGACATTTCAGTGAATATTACCAGACTCTCTGTGACCACGATAGGGAAAAACCCCTGCTAGAGCTGCCCTGTCCCCTACCTCAGTTTGCCACAAGAATAGTTAGTTTTCCATCATTTGAGGCCATTGAAGCAAAGTATGGCCTATTGTGTCTGTAGTGGAGATTTCTGCACAGAGTGGTAAGTTTAGTTAGATGGTCTGGACGAGTATGTTCTGCAAGAAGCAGAGGAAGAATTTATAATCTTCAGAGAAAAGAAAGGACGATTTCAGAGGGATCATTTAAATAAAGCCTGAGAATGGTTAGCCTGGATTAGAGGCATGACTTTTACTGGGGCTATAGTCAAAGATGAATAAATGTTGTGGTATTTTTCATATCTGTAAAAAAAAAATTAAGTCTGGACAGTCTTAAATGGAAGGATATTACAGGAATGATGTGTGTGTGTGAGAGAGACATGGCACGAATGGTCTTTCTCCCACCCTATGCCTTGGAAAGTTCACAGTCAGATTCCTCTGGGACTCTAATTGGAAGGGCAGAGATGTTTTTCTTAATGAGATTCAATCTTTTTGCTCCAGAGATGAGCTCAGAACAAAAATAAGATTATATTGTCTTATAGAACAACTCAATATAGGTCACAGTGGGATAAGTTTCATATACTTAATTGAATCTTTTTACGAATGGCATTTCTTAATGAATTTTTTATAGAAGATACAGTGTTTTCATTTACTAGCAACAAAAGGGAGAATTGCTTTATAAACATTTTAATAGAGAATTTATATATTGAAAGTAGTGCTGCCTATTCAAGTGACTGTTCTGTGGATGTTCTCAAAAAGCAGATGGTCTGTCAGTATGTGGCCTCAAGACATTATCCTTAAAGGGCTCCAATGTTAAGAATTATGTGAACGGGCATGTGTGCTGATGTATACGTATACGTATACGTATATGTATATGTATATGTATATGTATATGCAAAACAGACACACACACATATATACATGCATAATATTTCTAATATATAACAAATATACATTATATATACTACTTATTTATCTTCTAAGGAAGGAAAATCGTTTGGGGAGGAATGTATTAGGGAAATTTTTGAAGGCAAATACTCATTCATTTTGATTTAAGCTCAGTGATCAGGAGTTAATTCCTAAAGTAGTAGGGAGAGTGATAAGGCAATAATTCTGATATTGATGTCATTTCTATCATCTAATGTGCGATCATCAACAATCTCTTCTCCTTGAGTACTGGAATTTCATCTCTAAAATGTTGGGATAGGTGACCTTCAGGGACACTTTCAGTTGTAAAATAGCAGCTCATAGTATGTGAGTTTTAGGAGTTACTACCAGCAAAGCTATTTTGTTGGTTTTGCTACATGTAGATGAAAAACCATGGATCCATGTTCTTAACCACTACTACAGGTAATAATATCCATGGAGTTACTCTGAAAATTAAAATGAGATAATATATTTAAAGTAATGAGCATAGTGTCTACCTATAGCATAGAAAATGCACAATAAATAATATTTTTTATTGTCTTATAAATTATACTACTTCGACAAGATATTCCCCTCACCTCCAAATCTGTATATTATTTAGGCTTATTAACCACAGTGACAATGAACCTATGTGTTTTCTAGGCTTAAATTAAGATTCCTAAGTGGACGTTTCAATTTTTTTGGTAGTTATGACTGATATAAAATTACGGCTAAGGTCTCCCATTTTTCAAGGCCATATCTGAAATTTGGTGGAACTTCTCTGATCAGGGATAAAATATATTAGCACTTATGTATACACATAAAATGTTTTTATTCAAATTTTTTTCATTATAAAGCTAACATAAAATAAAACTTAAGCTATAGGGAAAAATTCAATGCTAAAAACACAATTACTATTAACATTTTATTATGGTTCTTAAATTATTTATTCCATATTTAATTTTTCTAAACCTAGAATAAACAATATTATAGGAATAATGTGAAATTCTGTTTTTATCACTTATTGTTATATTATGAGCATGTCTCATGTAATTTGGTATTTTTACAAACATCATTTTGATGGGTAACAAATATTTTAACTGTTCTAAATTTTTATTAATTTTGTATTTTCAAATGATTTTTTATATTTTTATAGGTATACAGTTATATGACCCAAAAATGTCAATATTACCTTTTCATAATTTCACATTCTCCTCTTATTTCTGTAGTATATTACATTGCATTCTCCAGTGCTCAAGAATTAAAAGAGATTTAATATAGTTGAACAGAGACAGTGTAGGGTGGCGGTAAGAGATAACACAGGAAAGATAACTTGGATTTATGTCATGAAGTGTCTTGAATATTATGCTAACAATTTTGGACTTCATTCTGTAGAAATGAAAATGTGTGAAAAATGAAATTAGATCCTTACTTTACACTGTTAAGTTTTATGTGGATTATGGAGTCAACATAAAAGACAAATATGTAATATACTTGAACAGAAAGACTATCTTTATGACTGCGACATATGAAACAATTTCTAAAACAGACATAAAAAGCATAATCCATACATTCTCATCCACAAATGTTTATTGAATGCTATGAAGGCAGGCAGTACTCTATTTGTGGTATATTGGTGGACAGAACAGAAAAGATAATTCCTCCTCTTACGGGATTTTATTCTTCAAGTTTATAAAAATAAACACAATGTATTATAATTTATATAGTATATAAGAAAGTGGGAAGTGGTGTCTTCTCCTGGATCATTCTCCAAAACTCAATCCTAGTTGGTCTCATTTTTCTGTCAGACTCCTTTCCTTAGTGATCTCCTTGTAGTTACCTGGCTGTAAATACCACCTACAGGCTGATGGTTCCCACGTTTTTGTCTCTGGCCCAGAATTCCAAGTTTATATAACCATTTGCCTACATGACACCTTCACTTGGATGTCCTGTAAACATCTTAAACTTCACATATATAAAACTAAACTCCTGATTTCATCCAACAAACCTATTCCACCAAGTCTTCTTCATTCAACTGATACCAATTCCATCCTACCAGCTGCTTGTAATTTGGCTTCCTGTTACATTCGGGCTCCATTTCCTGTTCTATTTCCTATACGTATATTGTTTTCCACAGCCTCATTTTTTTTCCTATTTATTTTATTTTAGTATTATTTATTTATTTTTAATGTTTTTAAATATTTATTTTTGAGAGACAGAGCATGAGTGGGGGAGGGGCAGAGAGAGAGAGAGAGAGAGAGGGAGAGAGAGAGAGAGAGGGAGGCACAGAATCTGAAGCAGGCTTCAGGCTCCGAGCTGTCAGCACAGAGCCCTATGAGGGGCTCAAACTCATAAACCGGGGAGATCATGACCTGAGCCAAAAAGTTGGATGCTCAACAGACTGCGCCACCTAAGTGCCCCATATTTTTATTTTTTATTATTGAAGTCATTGGGCTCTCTTTTGTTGGGCAGACTCCCACTGAAGGGCTTGACATGGTTGTTCCTTCTGCCTGGAGGGCAGCTATCTACATGGTCAACTCCCTCCCCCCAGCTATCTACGTGGTCAACTTCCCCCAGCTATCTACATGGTCAACTCCCTCCCCTTTTCTGGTCTTTATACAAATGCTATTTTTCTCAGGGCAGCCCAAGTGGACTACACTATGCAACTTTATAACCATTGATCAAATAGACTCATTGTTTCATGAATGGTTTTAAATGGTGATATTTTAATTCTATAAATACTTCTTTGTTTATTGGCTGGAAAAATTTTTTTGGTAAGTTTTTATTTCAAAATTATTTCCTGCTCACAGGCTAGAACACTTTAATATAAAGGAATGCTTCTTTGGCAATCATTTGGTTATCCTGAGGTATAATTATACAACACCTGTGGGATACATGCTTCTTTTTATTGATTGAATGCCTGTTTATATAAAAAAAAGTTTATTTATTTTTGAAGGAGAGAGAGATAGAGCATGAGTGGAGGAGGGGCAGGGAGAGAGGGAAACACAGAATCCAAAGCAGGCTCCAGGCTCTGAGCTGTCAGCACACAGCCCAATGCAGGGCTCGAACTGACGCTGTGAGATCATGACCTGAGCTGAAGTCGGCTGCTTAACCGACTGAGTCACCCGGGTGCCCCTGATTGAATGCCTTTAATTGATTGCAGGATCATTCATGTTTTAATCAATGTTCTTTCAAGTTATATTCTAGTTTGTGTCGGATTTTATTTCTCTATTAAGTGTTAATCCCATAAGCTAATTACCATAAATATTATTTGTATTTTATATTAAAATATTTTAAAATTTAATTTATTTTTTTATTTACATCCAAGTTAGTTAGCATGTAGTGCAACTAATGATTTCAGCAGTAGATTCCTTAATGCCCTTACCCCTTTAGCCCATTTCCCCTCCCACAACCCCTAAAACATTTTTAATGTGCACAGTAAATGGCTGATTTTGTCTTTTAATAGAATAGGTAATTCTATTTTCACTTACTGTAATTACTACTGTATTTGAATTAATTTTTGTCATCTTAATTTGGGCTTTTTGTTTAGCCTTGCTTTTTTACTTTTTTTCTTCTCTGTTCTTGTCTACTTTAAGTTGCTTTTCTTTATTCTTATTTCTCCCCTTCTAAAAAGGATACATACACTTAGGTCTTTTTGCAGTTACCCTGTTGTTGGACAACATAAAGACTTAGAATGTTCAGATTTTGATCAGTGTTTTCTATTTTTATATTTTAACTGCCACATTTGATGTTGTTATTATTGATTTATGCAACACTTTCCCAGATTCATATCATGTTTACCATTTTCTTTGGTTACTGGCATTTCTTACATCTTAGCACTTCCCTAAGAATTAGTTTATTTATTTTTTATGAAATAGTTTACACATTTCTCTACTGATGGCTGTTGGTAATAAACTTTTTGAATTTATATTATTTTGTAAATGTCCTTATTTCAACTTTATTCTGGAAAGACAGTGTTGATGAGAATACAGTTCTGTCTGAAATCACTCTCTTAACCATTTTGAAGATACTCCACAATTTTTCTAGCTTCCATCGTTGCTTCTAAGAGGTGAGTCATCAGTCTGCCATTCTGTTGTAGAGAGTCTGTTTTTTCTCCCTGGTGGCTTGTAAGATCTTTTTGTCTTTGGTTTTCTGTAATTTCACAACAGCGTGTTTGTGGATTTCCATTGGTTTATTCTTCTGTTGGGTTTGTTGCCTCTTAATTGTGAGGATTTATATAATTTTTCTTTACTTAAAAAATAAATTCTGGAAAATTATCAGCTCTTAACCTCTTTAAATATTGCTTTTCCTGTTCTCTCTAGTTTCTCTTGAAACTCTAATTATATCATCTTATACACTCTACTTCAACTCTTTTATTTTCCATCTCATGGTCTCTCTGTGATGCATTATACCTATTCTTTCATTCTGTTTTCTTAGTTTCTTAATCATTTTTTCGTATTTTATTGAGAAGTTTCTAGAAGTATTCTATTGAGAATAACTTTTACAAAAATATTTTCCTGCTTTCTTGTTCTCTCTTCAACTTCTATCTCTTTAAACCAACATAAAGTTTCTAATTTCAATTATATTTTTATATTTAGAAATTATCTGATTCTGTTTTCAAATATGCATGGTTAATTTTGATAGTCTCTTATTTCTTCATTTATACTTTCAGTACACTATTTTATTATTTATATTATTGTAGTATATCAATGTGTTATTTATACCTATCATTTGTATTCTTTTTAAAAAAATTTAATTTTGGGAGAGAAAGAGACAGAGACAGTGCACGAGCACAAGCTGGGGAGGGGCAGAGAGAGAGGGAGAGAATCCCAAGTAGGCTCTGTACTGTCAGTGCAGAGCCCAACTCAGGGCTCCAACTCACGAGCCATGAGATCATAACCTGAGCCGAAATCAAGAGTCGGATGCCTAATGGACTGAGCTACCTAGGTGCCCCTTACATTCTTATTATGTAATTACTTATTCAGATTCTGATTATTTTAATATACCTAATTGTTTCATGGTGATTCTTTATCTTCCTGATTTTGCTGATTTTTGCTCCTAGTCACATGTTTCTCCTTTTTTTGTTTGTTTGTTTGTTTGTTTTTTTATTGTTTTCATTGTTGAGCTCTTAAACCTGGAGTTTTAGTTTTGGAAATTACTTGAGAAGTGGGTTTAAATGTGTTTCTCCAGAGATAACATGTGTTTACTTTTGCCAGTGCCTGGGGGCACTACTGACCTAGGACTACTTTAAGGTTATACCTAGGACTAATTTTATTTCTTTTTTTTTTTTTTTTTTCCCAACGTTTTTATTTTTTTTGGGGACAGAGAGAGACAGAGCATGAACGGGGGAGGGGCAGAGAGAGAGGGAGACACAGAATCGGAAATAGGCTCCAGGCTCTGAGCCATCAGCCCAGAGCCTGACGCGGGGCTCGAACTCACGGACCGCGAGATCGTGACCTGGCTGAAGTCGGACGCTTAACCGACTGCGCTACCCAGGCGCCCCTAGGACTAATTTTAATTTGGAGTTTTTCCAATGACAGACAATATGATTTTCCTTAGTGATCCAACCCAAGGGAAGGCCTAAAACTATGGGTTCTCTGGGGAGAATTTCTGTCCCCCTTGTCTCAGAGCCAAGGCTATAAGAATATACGTATTACATCTCCCTGTGATGCTCTTCCCCTACTTCACTCACTTATCCCTTTATGCAGTATTCTTTGATCTGATTCTCTACTCTGTAAAGAATCCAGGCTTTTTGTCCTTTTACTTGTGTGTGAGTCCCATTAAAATCTAAGCTCCAGGCTACCAGGGAGTAATATGGCTGGATTCCAACTTTCATGTGAATTTTGGCTTCTTAGGATTTGTTTCTTTCTTTTTCTTTCTTTTCTTTTTTTGGTTTAGCTCAGTCATGTATTTTATTTTTTTATTTTTATTTTTTTCAAGTAGGTTTCATGCCTAGTACAGAGTCCAGTGTGGGCTTGAACTCACAACCCTGAGGTCAAGACCTGAGCTGAGATCAAGAGTCTGATGCTTAACTGACCAAGCCACCAAGGAACCCCATTAGTCATGTATTTTAAAATATTATTTGCATTTCATCTAATTAAAGTTGACATGGAAGAAGTAACAAATCTGAATAGATGAGAAACCATGCAAGAAATGTATATTTTAAAGAACTACCTTCAAAAATGAGTTCTAGACTCAGAAGATTTTATGGGTGAGTACTTGGAACTGTTATGGAATTGATAACTTCTCAAGTTTTATAAAAATTTCCAAAGCCTAGGAAAAATAATAACTGTTATATAAAACCCAATAAAGATAGTTTTGTTGAAATTTGTGGCTCAGTCTCATTTGCACATACTAATTTATGAATCTTGAACCAAATACTATCAAGCAGCATATTAAAAAATAATATTTTAAAGTAGGGTTTATTTCAGGAACATAAAGATAGTTGATTTTAAGGGAATCTAATATTGTAGTAAATCAAAGGATAAAATCTGTATGATCATCTCTCAATAGATCCTGAAAAAGTGTTGATTATATACATACATTTAGCATAAATGCTTAGTACTGGGAATAGAAACATTCATAACATAATAAATTACAGTTACTATGAAACCGATAATTAACATTGTTTCATTGTAAAAACTTGGGTTTAGAGCCAAAAAGAAAGTGTCAAATTGATGATTTTTTAAAAATTCAAGTATAGTTAACAGTGTGATACTAGTTTCGGGTGTACAGTATAATGATTCAACAATCGTATACATTTCTCAGTGTTCATCAAGATAAGTGTATTATTAATCCCCTTGATCTGTTTCACCCATTTCCCTCACCTACCTCCCCTCTGGCAACCACCAGTTGTTTGTATTTAAGAGTCTGTTTTTTTGTTTGTATCTTTGTTTGTTCATTTGTTTCTTAAATTTTACATGAGTGATGTAATATGGCATTTGTCTTTCTCTGACTGACTTATTTCAGTTAACATTATACCCTCTAGTTTCATCCATCCATCCAAATGGCAAGATTTCGTTCTTTTTTATGGTTGAGTAATATTCCATTGTATGTATATGCCACCTTTTTTATCCATCTGTGGACATTTGGGTTGCTTCCATGTCTTGACTATTGTAAATAATGCTACAGTAAACACAGAGGTTTTCTTTAGGTACATACCCAGTAGTGGAATTACTGGTTCATATGGTAATTTTATTTTTAATTTTTAGAGAAACCTCCATACTGTTTTCCATAGTGGTTGTACCAATTTGCATTCCTACCAACAATGTGTGAAGGTTCCTTCTTCTCTACATCCTTTCCAACACTTGTTATTTCTCATGTTTTTGATACTAGCCATTCTGACAGGTGTAAAGTGATATCTCTTTGTGGCTTTAATGTGAATTTTCCTGGTGATTATGGATGTTGAGAATCTTTTCATGTGTCTGTTGGCCACCTGTATGTGTTCTTTGAAAAAATGTGTATTCAGGGCTTCTGTCCAAATTTTAATTGGGTTATTATTATTATTTTTTGAGTTGTGTAAGTTCTTTAGATATTTTGGTTCTTAACTCCTTATTGGATATATCGTTGCAAATATCTTGTCTCATTCAAGGCAAAAAGTAGATTGCTCATATTGTTGATGATATCCTTCACCGTGACAAAGCTTTTTATTTGCGTGTAGTCCCAATAGTTTAAATTTGCTTTGGTTCCCCTTACCTTAGAAAATATATTTAGAAATTGCTACCTAATGTATTCTTATAGGAATTTTATGGTCTCATGTCTCACATTGAGATCTTCAATCCATTTTCAGTTTATTTTTGTGTATGGTGTAGTAAATTGTCTAGTTTTTATTCCTTTGCCGTAGCTGTCCAGTTTTCCCAGAACCATTTGTTGAAGAGGCTGTCTTTTCCATTTTATATTCTTGCCTCCTTTGTCATAGATTAATCTATCATATAAATGTGGGTTTATTGTTCTATTGATCTATGTGTCTGTTTTTGTCCTAGTACCATACTGGTTTGATTACTACTGCTTTGTAGTATATTTTGAAATCTGTAATTATAATACCTCCAGTTTTGTTCTTCTTTTTCAGGATTGCTTTGGGTATTCAGAATATTTTGTGATTCCATACAAATTTTAAGATTATTCTAGTTCTGTGAAAAATACTGTTGGTATTTTGATAGGGATTGCATTAAATCTGTAGATTGCTTTGGGTAGTACGGGCACCTTAACAATATTTGTTCTTTTCAATCCATGAGCATGGAATATCTTTCCATTCTTAGTGTGTCATCTTTAATTTATTTCATGTGTGTTTTATACTTTTCAGAGCACAGGTCTTTCACCTCCTGGTTAAGTTTATTCCTAAGTATTTTATTATTTATGGTACAATTATAAATAGGATTGTTTTCTTAATTTCTCTTTCTGCTACTTCATTGTTAGTGTATAGAAATGCAACAGATTTTTGTATATTAATTTTGTATCCTGTGACTTTACTAAATTCATTTATCAGTTCTAGTAGTTTCTTGGTGGAGTCTTTAGGGTTTTCTGTATACAGTATCAAGAAATCTGCAAATAGCGACTGTTTCATTTCTTCCTTACAAATTTGGATGCCTTTTCTTTTTTTCTGTTTGATTGCTGTGGCTAGGACATACAGTACTATGCTGAATAAAAGCAGTGAGAGTAGACATCCTTGTCTTGTTCCTAATCTTAGAGGAAAGGCTCTCAATTTTTCACTACTGTGGATGATGTTCGTTGTGGGTTTTGCATATATGGCCTTTAGTAGGTTAAGGTATGTTTCCTCTAAATCTACTTTGTTGAGAGTTTTTATTATGAGTGGAATGTACTTTGTCAAATGCTTTTTCTGCATCTATTAAAAGGATCATATGGTTTATTTTTCCTTTTTCTTGTTATTGTGATGTATCATATTGGTTGATTTTGTAAATGTGGAATTTACCTTATATCCCTGGAACAGATCCCACTTGATTGTGGTGAATAATTTTTTTTAACATATTGTTGGATTTAGTTTACTAATATTTTGTTGAGAATTTTTGTATCTGTGTTCACAGATATTGGCCTGTAGTTTTCTGTTTTTTTTTTTTTTATTGTCTTTATTTTTAGTATCAGGATAATTCTGGCCTTGTAGGATAGATTTGGAAGCTTTCCTTCTATTTTTTGGAATAGTTTAAGAAGAATAGGTATTAAATCTTCTTCAAATATTTGGTAGAGTTCACCTATGAAGCTATCTGGTCCTAGACTTTTTTGTTTGTTGGGAGTTGTTTGATTACAATTAAATTCTGCTAGTAATCAGTCTACTCAAATTTTCTATTCCTCCCTGATTCAGTTTTGGGAAGGATATATGTTTCTAGGAATTTATCCATTTCTTCTAGGTTTACAATTTGTTGGCATATAACTTCTCATTATATTCTCTTATAATCCTTTGTATTTCTCTGGTGTCAGTTGTTATTTCTTGTCCTTCATTTGTGATTTTATTTGAGTCCTCTCTCTTCCTTTCTTGATGAGTCTGGCTACAGGTTTATCAATTTTGTTGATCATTTCAAAGAATCAGTTCTTAGGTTCATTGATCTGTTCAACTTTTTTAACTCTCTATTTCATTTATTTATGCCCTTTTTTTAAAAAGGAATATAATATTTTAACTTGGATTCCATCAACAGGATAAACATGTTGTTTTTAAACTTCTTCAATTTATACACCAATTATTTTTATTCTTGATATGCTACTCTCCCCCACTCTTTTGCAGCTGTTACAAATTCACAAAGTAAAGATTTTTTTTTTTTTTTGAGTAGGCTCCACATCCAACATGGGATTTAAACTCATGACCCCAAGATCAAGAGTCACATGCTCTACTGACTGAGACATTCAGGTGCCCCTGTTTCATTTATTTCTGATCTCATCTTTATTATTTATGTTTTCTACTGGCCTTAGGCTTCTTCTTTTCTAGCTCCACTAGGTGTAAGGTTAGATTGTTTATTTGAGATTTTTCTTGCTTCTTTGGGCCTGGATTACTACACTTAGAACCACTTTTGCTGCATCCCAAAGATTTCGGACCATTGTGTTTTTATTTTCATTTGTCTTCATGTATTTTTTGACTTCCTCTTTGATTTCTTGGTTGAACCATTCATTGTTTGGTAGTGTATTATTTAGCCTTCATGTATTTGTGTTTTTTCCAGATTTTTTTCTTGTGGTTGATTTCTAGTTCCATACTGTTATGGTTGAAAGAGATGTGTGATAGGACTTCAGTCTTTTTGAATTTATTGAGACTTGTTTGGTAGCGTAGTATGTGATCTATTCTGGGGAATGTTCCATGTGCAGTTGAATGTATGATTTTGGATGGAATGTTTTGAATATATCTGTTAAGTCCATCTGGCTCAATGTATGTTATTCAAAACCACTGTTTCCTTGTTGATTTTCTGTTTGGATTTATCCATTGATGTAAGTGGAGTGTTAAAGTTCCCTACGGTTATTGTATTACTGTCAGTTTCTTCCTTTATGTCTATTATAGTTGCTTAATGTTTGAGATGTTCTCATGTTGGGTGCATAAATATTTACAATGTTATATCCTCATGTTGGAATGTTCCCTTTATCATTATGTAGTGTCCTTCTTTGTGTCTTGTTATCATGTCTGTTTTAATGTCTGTTTTGTTCCAATATAAGTATTGCTACCCCAGCTTTCTTTTTGCTTCTATTTGAGTGATAAATGTTTTTCCATCCCTTTACTTTCAATCTGCATGTGTCTTTAGGTCTAAAGTGAGTCTCTTGTAGGCAGAATATGGATAGGTCTTACATTTTTATCCATTCACTCACTCTGTGTCTTTTGATTGGAGCATTTATTCCTTTTACATTCAAAGTAATTATTGATAGGTATATATTTATTCCCATTTTGTTACTTGCTTTATGGATGTTTTTGTAGCATTTCTCTGTTTCTTTCTCCTCTTGCTCTATTCGCTTGTGGTTATATGGCTTTCTTTAGTGATATGCTTGGATTCCTTTCTATTTATTTTTTGCTTTATTTTTCCTTTATTTTTACAAGTATAGTAAAACCTTGGTTTGCGAGCATAATTCGTTCTGGAAACATGCTTGTCATCCAAAGCACTTGTATATCAAAATGAACTTCCCCATAAGAAATAATGGAAACTCAGGAGACTCGTTCTGCAACACAGAAATATTTATATGAAAATGATTATAATATTGTAATATAATATAAAATAATAAAGAAAATACAAAATATAAAGAAAAACCAATTAACCTGCACTTACCTCTGAAAACCTTTGTGGCTGGTGTGAGGGAGACGAGAGAGGAGGGTTATTGTGTAGGATGACTTTGACTATCACTAACAGAATCACTGCTATCTGTTGGCTCAATTGAATCTTTTTCTTTTTGTGCAGTTTTAACAAGGAACATATCCAATGAAGCAAAGCATTCCGAAGCTTACTCTTGTATGGAAAAATAAAGGACTGTCCGTAGGTGCTTTCAAGTGATAAAAAATACACTAGTGCCAGTTGTGGGCACCTTCCAACGTTCTGAAAAATCAGTGATTTCTGACAAACACTGCAGCCTGAGACTGAGTTTCTGAGCATGGGAGATGATCACCCACAATCCCTCAGTGAGTGAGAGAGGGAGAGAGAGAGAGAGAGAGAGAGAGAGAAGAACCATTGGCTCTGTTGTGATCATGTGGCATGTGGCATCACGTACTACTCATATTGCAAGACATCGCTCATTTATCAGGTTAAAATTTATTAGAAATGTTTGCTTGTCTTGCAGAACGCTCAGCAAACAAATTACTACAATCCAGGGTTTTGCTGTGTATGATTTGTGGTTACCATTAGGCTCATATTTAACATCTTAAGCATACACGGTCTATATTAAGTTGATGGTTGCTTAAATTTGAACCCATCCTAAAAGCACTGAAGTTTTACTCTCTCCCTTACATTTTATGTATATGATGTCATACTTTATATCCTTTTATTTTGTGGATTCCTTGACTGATTTTTGTAGATATAAGTGATTTTACTGTTTTTGTGCTTTAACCTCTGTACTGGTTTTATAAGTGCTTAATCTGTTACTTTTATTAAATTTGTATTCACCTGTGAAATTTTTGCTTTTCCTTATTTTCTTATACCTGCTGTCCTTTTACTTCTATTAAAGAATTCCCTTTCTGATTTAGTGGTGATAAACCTCTCTAACTTTTGTTTGGGAAACTCTTTATATCTCCTTTTATTCTGAATGATAGCTTTGCTGAGTGGTTGCAGGATTTTTCCTTTCAGCACTGTGAATGTATCATGTCATTCCTTTCTGGCCCGCAAAGTTTCTGCTAAAAACTGCTTGGTGATGTTGCTGAGTTCCCTTAACCTATTCTGATTTATTATTATTACTTTTTTTTTTCTGTTTGCTATTCAGCTCTGTTGCTTTCCATTACTCCGTCTTCCAGCTTGCTGATCCTTTCTTTTTGCCTCCTCTAATCTATTATTGATTTCTTCTAATGTATGTTTTAAAGTTTATTTACTTATATTTGAGAGGGAGAGGGAGAGAGTAGGAGAGAGAGAGAGAGAGAGAGAGAGAGAGAGAGAGAGAGAGAGAGAGGGCTAGAACGAACAAGTGAAAGAGGGGCAGAGAGAGAGGGAGACAGAGAATCCCAAGCAGGCTCTGCACTGTCAGTGCAGAGATGGATGCAGGGCTCAAACTCACAAACCATGAGATTGTGACCTGAGCTGAAATCAAGAGTCAGATGCTTAAGTGACTGAGCCACCCAGGAGCCCCTAATGTATTTTTAATTTTAGTTATTGTGTTCTTCATCCATGATTGGTTCTTTTTATATATTCTGTCTCTTTGTTGAAAGTCTCACTGCGATACTCTATTCTTTACTCAATCCAGTAAGTATCTTTATAACTCTTACTTTGAATGGCCAATCAGGCATGTTGCTTTTGATTTCATTTAGCTCTTTTGCTGTGATTTTGCTGTGTTCTTTCATTTGGGACATATTCCTGTCTCTTCGTTTTGTATAACTTTTGTTTCTGTGGGTTAGAAAAGTCTGCTCTGTCTCTTGATCTTGAAAGTAGTGGCTTTATGAAGAAGAGGTCCTGTAATACCCTATAGTGTAGTGTCCCCTGTTCCCCAGAACCTCACGCTTTGGGGGTGCCTCCTATGTGGGTTGCATGAACCCTACTGTTGTGGCTGAACCTCATTTGCCTTTAGTCTAGCTGGCCCTAATGGTCTACGCTGCCTGTCTTGGGTCAGGTTTGGTTCTTGTGCTATTAAGAGCACAGTCTGGGGCTGTTGTGGGCTTGTAGTTGGGTGATGTCAGCAGTCAGACCAGATGCCTGCCCCCAACCCATTTGCCAGGGCTGTGACGACCCCAAACTGCAGAGCTCTCTCCTTGTGTGGCCCCCTGAGAAGTTTTTGTTGGTGGGCAGGGCTGACAGTCAGATAAGATGCCTTCCCTCACTACATGTGCTGGAAGTGCAGATTGGCAGGGCCCTCTCTCTGCACTGCCAGTTATAAGGTTTGGCTGCTGGGACTGTAGTCGTACTTGTGTGTATTGTTATCTTCCCCTCTCCCCAGGACAGGAGTCATTTTGGAGTGATGCCAGTCCCTGCTGGGGCTGCTTGCAGGATAAAATATGGGAGGAACCACTTTGGAGGGACTCCTGCCAAGCGGAACGAATTGGATGGAGTGGATCTGCAGGAGACTGAGAGGGTGGGGTGTGCAGTGTTAGCAAGGTACGTGGAGAGTGTTCCCACTGGTTCCCACTGTTCTACTATCTAGGGTGGGGTGAGGGAGAGAAATGGAGGCCACCACGTCTTTTGTTCTTAGAGAAGTCTCCTAAAGATCCCTGCCCCTCCAGCATATGTTCTGAGATTAGCAAATAAATCTTCATGTATACCTGAAGCACTTTACAAACTGCTGCTTCTGTGCCAGGTTGCTTATTATGCCGTCTCTTTAAGAGCAGGGATTCAGTTTCCTGTTGCCCTCCAGCTCTCCCAGGGCTAAGCCCACTTATTTTTAAAATACCTGGAGTTAAGTTCTGCTGGTTGTAAAAACTCATAAAGTTAAGCCCCAGTGGTTTTCAACTGGGATTTGTCTTCCAAGTTCTGGTTCCCTGTGTCTGGGGTGCCTGGTGTGGGGTCTGTTCCTCTCCCTTCTCTGTGCTTAAGGTGCCCTTCCTGTTTGTGGTTAGTCTCACCAAGAACTTGATTCCTGACTGACCAAGTCCTACCCTGTTTGGTGTGGCCTCCTCTCTACAATTAACTGGAAAGTATGTTCTGCCAGTTTTCAGGTCATTTTTTGATTAGTTGCACAGATGCGGCCATTATTTAGATGTGTCCATGGGATGAGATGAGCTTAGGATCCTCCTACTATGCCATCTTCCCAACCTCCCCTGGTGACTTCATTTTCAGAATCATAGTTTTCATAGTTCAAGGTGGGGAAAAATGGGATCACTAAAAGAGAGCAGCATCAGAGTTGGAAGAGAAAAGAATCAAGAACAGAACTTAGGGAGTTCCGGTACTGGGTGGGTTGAGAACATGTGGTTAATGAGTTTGATTGAGAACCTGGGCAGTACAGCTTTTTGGAAAATGTAATGAGGAAAGAATTTTAAGAATAAGACAAGACCAAATGATATAAAACACCACAGGGTGGTTGAAAAAGAAAAAGAGTAAGGAAAGGTCATTGGATTTCACTATTAGGAAGTCATTGGTGACTTTTCAGAGAGGTGTTTCAGTAGAGAGTTATGGATGGAGTACAGTTTATAGTTTATTGAAGTATGGACTCAAAATGGAATAGATATAGTTAGTATGTACTTCTCCACCTTGTTTGTTGGTAAAGAATAGGAGAGGAACAAGGTGGCACATTAAAGAAAAAAATACACTTTGAGATTTGATTTTTGTCTTTAAGTAAGCAATGGTATTTATAGACGAAAAGGAAAGAAAATTTTGTATGGAGAGATGAAAGACTTTGATGGAATAATGTTTTGGATATTAATAAACTCAAAGGAAGGAAACTTTCAGATGGAGAGATTAAAGACTTTGATGAAAGAAATACTGTTTTGGAGAAGTCACAAAATCATAACATAAAAAACTAGTAAGAATTAACCTTGATATAGAAAGAGATGCTTTTCTGAGAAAGGAAAGAAAAATTATGTGTGAGCACACAAAGAAACTTAGGAGTGGGAAGGAGGAGGTGAAGAGAAATAATGTTTAGTCTTTATTTCAGTGAAGTAAGATCATTTAATGAGACTAAAGATAGTATGAGTACACTTTCGGAGACTTGAAAAATGGAAAAGTTATTGAACTTTCTTTGGGGATGTTTGATAATAAGTTAATCAGAAATGATTAAAAGATAAATTAGAAGTAAGAGGTGAGATGAAAGAACATTAATTTATAGATAAGAACCTTAAAATGAAGTGTTTCCTGAGATTTATTTCCATTATTGTGTAATTATAAATGTTGCAGATCACGTTGCCCACACAGCAAACTCTGAGATAGAAATTTGAAACCAGGAAGTTTATTGGGGGAGTGCTCTGGGATCAACACCTATGGGGAAAGAGAAGGAAGCAGGATTAGGCAAAAAGATCTGATAGACTCTGATACAAGCTCAAAAAGGCCACTACTAACTCCACAGGGTGGGGGGGGGGGTGCCCTCAGAGCTGTCCTGCATTGATGTGAGGGGCCAGCTGCTATAACTCTGTGTTGATCTGTCACCAATGCAAGCAGCCCCTGGTAAGGGGATGTGACCTTGGGCAAGGAGACTCTCTTTAGCTTAGGGCAATTTCTAGAAAGTCCTGACAACTGAGGGCTATTAGCTGACAACACTTCTGTAGCAGGGGAGCTAAGTCTTCAGTCCTGAAGGGACTGGAGTCCGTATCATAGCTTCTACTTCAGTTTACTCCTTTTGCTACTCAAATCTTATTTTTCACATAACTTCTGGGAGTGAGTCCTCCAGGAATCTTCTAGACTACTTAAAATAATTTTTTTTTAATGTTTATTCTTGAGAGAGAGAGTGTGTGCAAGGGGGCGGGGGAGAGGCAGAGAGAGGAGGAGACACAGAATTCAAAGCAGGTCTAGGCTCTGAGCTGTCAGCACAGAGCCCAATGTGGGGCTCAAACTCACGATCTGTGAGATCATGACCTAAGCCGAAGTCAGACACTTAACTAACTGAGCTATCCAGGCGCCCCTTCTAGACTACTTTCTATGTCTTCATAAGAGGACAGTATGGTATAAACCATGGATCTTAGTACTGAGCTGGGCTTAAGTGGCAATCGATAGTCATCAACTTCTTCCTCTTTATCTGTTATATGTCCCCCTCATTGCCAGCTTGCATCTCTTCTGGTCTAGGTTTTATCCTTTGAGGTACCCAGGCCTTCATTTCTGACATATTTGAGCCCCTGGTCACCATTTCGGGCTATGGCTGCTGCATTCATCAGTTTACCCTAATATTTGGGCAAAGAATACTCAGAAATGACCAAGTGTATCACCTGGATGCCAAATATATTCCTCTATGCCCTACCTCCTCCTGATGACCAGCATCAATAATCCTTGGCGGGATGATTGTTGTTCTTTCATCCTTTCTTGGCAAAGGAAGCCAAAGTACTTGAGCATCAGCCATAGATTGAAAATTGCCGGGTCTCTTTCGGGAGCCAGGACCTCTAACTTGACCGAAACCAGAGCTGCCAGAATAAGTTATAGGGGACAGTTTATGCAGCCATAGGGTGAACTGACTTCAGTAAATAGATGAATAAGAGGAGGAGCAGGGGCACAAGCACTTGTCCACTGGCCCTGCTGTGCCCTGGACTGGGATTACCATTTCCATCCATTTCTGGGACAAGACAGTAAATACATACTGCTGTTTATTCTGAGCGATTGAGAATGCCTTCTTATTCTCCTTTAAATAACGATAAAGAGAACACATTCACCATGTCAATAGCTTCATACCACGTACTTGAGGCATTTTAATCTGCTCCAGCAGATACCATATCTGGCATAGCAGCTGCAATCAGGGCTGTTCTTTGAGTTTGGCAGCTTTTAGGTTCTTTCTAGCATTTTTAGGAACGAGACTGGTGAATCAAATTGAGACGTGTTGGTGGAACTACAGTGGTGAATTAAATTGAGACCTTCAGAATGGTCTTTAACAATGCACTAATCTCTATTATTCTCCCAGGGATGTGATACTTACCAGCACATATTTTATTCCTTTGGTAAATGGAGTAACACTTGGACCCTTCCATGGAGAATAGTTATCTGGTGGGTTTTCTGACTTAGAGTTTATCCTACTCTATTATCTTCACTTCTCTAAGCTATGTGATCCCTTTTATCACCGTCTACCATGGAAATTCTGACAGCTTTACTCTGCTGGTAGGGGCCATCACTTTCCATATTCCTCTTAGAGTCATGCTAGAAGCATATTAGCACCATGCCCAAGGGCATTGCCAGGATAGTAACTCTTACAATACATGTTTTCATACAATATGTGGCCTTTTCTGTTTTTTTTTTCCACTCAAGATGAAGTTTTCAAGGTTTATCTATGTTGTAGCATATATCAGTGCTTCACTCCTTTTCATGATTGAATATTATTTCCCCATATGGATATACCTCATTTTGTTTATCTCTATATCAGTTGATGGACATATAGGTTATTTATACATTTTGGCTGTTATGGATAATATACTGCTGTTAATGTTCATGTATAATTTTTTTGTGTGTGGACATATGTCTTTTATTTTATTTCCTTTTTTTAAATTTAAATTTTAGTTAACATACGGTGCGATATTGGTTTCAGGAGTAGAATTCAGGGATTCATCACTTACATATAACACCTACATATCATCACAACAAGTGCCCTCCTTATACCCATCCCCATCTAACCCATCTCCCACCTACCTACCTCCATCAACCCTCAGTTTGGTCTCTATCATTAAGAGTCTCTTGTGATTTGTTTCCCTCCCTTCTATATGTTTTTTAATGACATTTCTTTATTGGTGTTGTATGTTTGGTTTCTCTGAGATGCACACTCTTGAGATTGCGTTTATTGTTAAGGGTGTGCATTAGGGAGTTCCCTTGGGGTCAAACCTGTGCAAGAGAGAGGTGGGAGAAGCAGGGTTAGGTGCAGGAGTCCAGCTATGATGCAGGCCCTGCCTGGTAGCCTTTGCTGACCCCATGGGGAGCTCTTAGCCTGTCAGAGATGTCCCACATTGGGCTAAGTTTTCCAATCCTTTATGCCTTGATCAGTCATTTTCTGCGGACTATCCCTGGAAAGGTGGGACTTTGGGTGAAGGGTCTCTCTGTGGCTGAGGCAGAGGCAATCCCCGAAGAGGCCAACAGTGAAGGCTGCACCTTCTACAGGTGGGACCATAAGAGCTTCCTTGTGACTTTCTCAACATCATATCATAAGTGGTAAAGAATCTAGGTTTTCTGGTTCTTACTTAGGAGGTTTTTCCTTCTTTACATGCTACCTCTCACCTCATCTGACTACAGTGTGACTGGCACCATGCTTGCCAGTATGCTCTCTAAGCCTTATTCTTGGCTGCATGAAGTTGTGTGGACTTAATGTGAAAGTAATATTTTTTGAAAAACCTCAGGTGGCCTGAGTTTAGCAGAGTAAGCTCCAGGATTGGCTGAGGCACAGCATTCCTTGCAAGGAGTCATTGCTAATTCACCAAGGTCCCTCAGACAATTTATTATAAATCTGAAGGGACACTGAACTAGCCAGCTTGCTTCCCATTTTTGTTCATTTCCAGGGTGGATACTGAGCTTGGCGTCTCACTGGCTCTTTTTGCTGCCTGAATATGTCAGTCTTGCTCTAAAAATAGCCCTAATCCTACTGGGGTCATTGTGGGTTGCCTAGGCCTCAAATTCTCTGCAACTCTGAGGAGGTTGGAGAGGAAGGTGAAAGGACTCATTAAAGAAAAGGAGAGATTTTATTTAGTGTATAACATAGAAAACATAAAGCTTTGAGCTATAGAAAACAAGAGTGATTGCTTCATGAAGTCTAGGTTAACATGAAAGAGGTTATCTAATTAATCTTAAGAGAGCAAGGGATTATTATGTAGCTGTGCAGGCACAAGAGGAGAGAGAATGATTGATGGCATCGAGGTAAAACAAAGAACATAGTGTAAGAGTCAAAAGATCTGGGTTCTAATTCTGACTCTACCACTTACTAGCATATACGTTTGGGTAAAAGTCTTGCCCTCTTTTGGTTTAATGTTTTCATCTTTAAAATGAGTCTGGGGGCGCCTGGGTGGCTCAGTCGGTTAAGTGTCCGACTTCGGCTCAGGTCATGATCTCATGGTCCGTGAGTTCAAGCCCCGCGTCAGGCTCTGTGCTGATGGCTCAGAGCCTGGAGCCTGTTTCAGATTCTGTGTCTCCCTCTCTCTCTGACCCTCCCCCGTTCATGCTCTGTCTCTCTCTGTCTCAAAAATAAATAAACGTTAAAAAAAATTAAAAAAAAATAAAATAAAATGAGTCTGATTACATACAATTTGTTCTATTTCTTTGCTCTTTACTTGGAGCAAATAATAGATAGAAATGTGTGAAGTTCCATATGGAAAATAATAAATTTCTGGGGCCCTCTCACATGAATTTTGAGACTTTGGGTAATTCTTGAGACTCTGGGATACATATGAAGTGGATGGTAGAATCTGGAAGATCATAGATCTTGGAGGTCCTAATTATCTTGGGAAGTGTGGTTTAGAGGAGGAGAACTAGTTTAGTTCTTTTTTTGTAGCTTCAGGGAGTCTTGGCTCATCTATTCTTTTGGAAGTCCTCTGGAAATTGAAAATTCACTGCGCCCTTATAGGTGGCTTTAGTCTTTTTGGCCCTGTCTCAAATCTCTTGGACAGAATGAGGTTCTCTTGGAATAACTGAAAGTTCAGGAAATGAGTCAGAATGATTGGTGTAACATGATATGGATCCAACAAAAATATATTCTTGATGTAGAAGTTTGTTAAGGTTTGAGGAAAAAAAAACCACAACTTTTGTGAGAACTGAGTCAAGTAGTGATATTTTAGAATGGATATTCTCTATAGATTCTTGATGAAGATACATATGTGAGGATACCATAATATTTCGTGGAAGACATAGCAGAAGCAGGACTCATGGTCTGTTGAAGTAATCTTCTGATTCATCTTACTAGCTTGTTTTGTTCTGGTCCATTCTTTACACTGTCAAAAGAATTATCTTTCTAAATCTGCTTGTGCTACTTTTCCTGTTTAACTCTGAAGCTCGTAGACTAAAGTCCAAATTCCTTAGCCTGATATATACTAAAATCTGGGGCAGGGATCTTATCTGCTGTGTTCACTGCTGTGCCTCATTGCAAAGGATAATTTTTAGCATATATTTAAGTGCCCCCCAAATATTTGTTTATTAATTAATAATGGACATTTGTGATTTGGCTTTTACCCTGATTTTCAATTTATTACTTACCTTTCCAGTTACCTGTCTTCCCTAGCTCTACTTATTGGGGACAGGTTGTTCACTGTTCCCAAAATCAGTTTGCATATCTCAATCTGTGTCTTTGAAATACTTTTCTTGCTGACTGGAATAACCATCCTATGTGTCTGAAAAACAGTCTATTGATTCTTTGATATTCGGCTCAATTGACACCACATATGCGATTACTTTCCTGACCCTCGTGGTATCTTTCTGTTTCCATTCTACTTTGTTCTATAGTGGTCATAACTTTGAATGCTGGAGATTAATTGTTTTCACGTCAGTCTCTCTCATAAGATTTTTTCTTATTCATCCTTGTACTATTCTAGTTCCTGGACATAATAGGTACTTAATTAATTGTGTTGAATGATCAAATGGATGTATTTTGTTTTGTTTTGTTTTGTTTTTTAATATATATTTTTTTTCAACGTTTATTTATTTTTGGGACAGAGAGAGACAGAGCATGAATGGGGGAGGGGCAGAGAGAGAGGGAGACACAGAATCGGAAACAGGCTCCAGGCTCTGAGCCATCAGCCCAGAGCCCGACGCGGGGCTCGAACTCACGGACCGCGAGATCGTGACCTGGCTGAAGTCGGATGCTTAACCGACTGCGCCACCCAGGTGCCCCCAAATGGATGTATTTTGTGACGAACCAGATAGGTTTGGTTTGTATACCATGTTCTCTCCATGGGCTATAATTAAAGAACTGGAAGGAATACTGAAAGGTCAAACAGTAGGTATTATGCCAAAACATATTCCTTTTGTTCTGGTTTTCAAGATGAAAACTAGCAACACGTTTCAGAGTCATAAATCTGGGCTCAACCACTAATCACAAGTTTAAACTCTGGTGCTTAATGAGGTTTGTTCTTCCCATGAAATACCCTCTGTCATTTGGGGAGAAAACTCTTTTCTCAGGGCACTGACTGCACCACCAGGCTCTGGTTCAATATTTTATACATTCCCAAAGTGGACCAGTAATAACTCGGTACAATTTTTTACTCCTATTGCAGAAAGAATTTAAAATGTATATTAGAAGGTAGCACTTTGTGTAAAGGACTAGATAATGTAATATAATGACTAAAGCAAAAATAACATGATTTATTTTATGACACAGTACCTAATAAAGCAGCATATTAACTATTAAATTGCCTTGAAAATGAATTCTTACTTGCCTGGATCTTTATTGGAGAGGGACACTTATGGCAGATGTTAAAAACAGAGACATATTTCAAAGTTAGGCAAAGTGCTGGAGAATCATTTTCATTTCATTTCTATTTTGCGTGTTTCACATTTACTAGTCTCAAATAACTCTTCAGTTTGTTAGAACTACTTTAATGATAACCAGGACACAGAATTGATGAATAACCATTAGTGTTGCGAGAGCTGGGAACAAAACAGGGTACAAATGCCACATGTAATGCCGAATTTCGATAATGTGACTGTGGGTGTGGTATATGGAGTTAGTTTAAGACTAAGTCCTCTAGTTTCTTACCACCTCCCTGGTTAGCTATATAATGACAGTATAGTTAATTTGTAGTTCCTTCAAGGTAGATTGTTCAAGTCCGCTGTTTCACTCCTGGTTTTTCTATCCTACTCTGTGTACTTGTATATAGGGTCTCGATTATCTGTTTGTGGTAAACTCTCTGGGTCATGGGAACTCATCTCTATTGTGAGTGCTCCAATGCTGTCCTTATTCTCCATCTGTTATATCTTTTGTTTCTGTAAATGCAATTAGAACAGTCCACCTAATGAAAAAAAAAGGTACTATTTCCTAAAGGTTTGTTAGGAGCTTTCTACATATGTCATCTAATTTAATCTACACATAAGTCTTATGAAGTGGATATTATCATCTGTATTTTGTAGAAGGGAAATGAACTAAAAGATTTTGTTATTTGCCAGACTATAGTATTCAGTATTCATTCATCCACCAAATATTTACTGAGCTCAGTGTTAGACGCTGAGTTTATAGTTGTAAAAAAGTGATTCTTGCTCTAATGGAGCTGATATTCTAGAAGAAGTCAGTTACAGAGTCTTTGACTTCAAGACTGACATATAGCGGAGCACCCCATACTATAAGATCCTTGAAAATAGGGATCATATCCAGGGACTATGGCAATTAAGTTACTGAATTGAGTGGAATTCTGACAACCAGGATGTATTCTTATTTGTCATCCCTTGTTTTCTCCTTAGTGAATATTTGAAAAGCTAAGTATGTTTGCATGGGTAAAATAATGGATAACCAACTCCAAAGCTGATTTACTCCAGTGACTTTTCTCTCCTTCAAATCTCCACAAGTGGTTGCTTAGCTGAAGGCACTAGTTTCTGGCTCCCCTTAAGAAGCTTCAAATATTTATGGTATGGGAAACACATAAACTAATAACCTGTTATTATTATCTTGGTACAGATTAGCTTATCAGGTGAACAGTCATGGCTAGATGGGCCCAAGTCTGAACCATATACCAAGAAAATAGAGTCCAGGCAGGTAGGCTGTTCTGACTGAGGCCATTCCTTTTTTTTTTGCAAGGGAAGCGGGCTAAGGCCTGGGGCTGGGGCAGCGGAGGTGAAGATGTAGACAAAGTGTTAAGGATCTTCAGTGATGCACGAGAAGTATGTGTGTGTGTATGTGTGCGTGTGTGTTTCACAGCTTTGCCTGAAGCATAATTCCTATCTAAGAGATGCCATTTGTAACTACAGAAATGATAGCACTCAAGTGAAACTTGTTTCTCTTTGGTTTTGGCTGCTAAAAGACTGCAGTTTATGTAGTGCTTTCATTTCCTGGGACACCACATAGTTCTTCTGTTAGGCTGGGTTGGAAATACATTAGAAGGTCAGTACTGTCTATTATTCATTATCTAAGAGGATGCTCCCCATCATGTAATACCATGGAAGTACCCACTTCTCCACCCTGACCCTCATTCACTTAAGAGAAATTAAGGGAAGAGCTGGAGCAAATGGTGTTTGATGGATGCTGTTGTTTCATCTAAGGTGTCAGTGTAGCTTTGTTGTCTTAATTTAAAACCTATTATAAAGAAGAGATACTTAGAGGCGGAAAATAAGAGGTGTTCCACACAGCTAGCTAAACTAAATGAGGATGGGGTTCTTAATGACTCTTGAGACAGTGCTGAGGACAATAAGGATTGTAATATTTTTGAAAAGCAGCCTGCAAATCCAGTAAAGGAGGAGAAAAGATTTCTCATTTTCTTATTTTTGGAACCAGCAGGGTTTCCAGTTGCATGTAATTTCAGGAAGTGATGTGAATATTCAGTAATACTTTGCACGTTTGCTGGGAAATGATGGAATCACTCTGATGAAATTACAATGGCTACTGAAATATATGTCGTACTATTTGCCAAGTGTTATTTCTTGTCTGTTTAGCCATATCCATTTTAAAGTGAAAGTAAATTCTTGGTAAACACTTTATTTAGGCATATCTTCCAGGAGTAAAAAATGTGTTGTCAAAATTTAGATCACCAAAGCCAACCAAATTAAATAAATACTTATTGAGTGCCTACTATGTGCCAAACATGAAGCTAGGTATTGGGAAAACAAAAGGGAACTTGCCTTTTCTGAAATCATGGAGCTTGGTGTCTGTAGGACAGATATTTAAACAACAAGGCACATAGGTCTACATGAAATTACTACATTGATAAGTGCTAGGCAGGAAAGGCACGTGGTGCTGCGAGGACATCTGAGCATTCATGGAAGGTTCTACTGGAACCTTAAACCTGAGATCTAGAAGATGATTAGGAGTTTGCTAGATAAAGACTAATGGCAAAAGTGCTCAAGGATGATAGACAATGTCTGCAAAAGCCAGTGGTGGAGGGAGCAAGAATGTGGCTGGTGGGGTGGTGGGGAAAAAGCTCATAGTACAAAATAAGCTGGAGAATCAGGGGTTAAATCCCATGAGGTTTCTAGACTATGTGAAAAATCTTTGTCTCTATTTTAGAGCCATGAGGTCCTATAATGGGGATTTAATTTTAGGGATGAAGGTGGAGAATATGATACAATCGTATTTCTGCTTTAGAAATATTACTCTGTCTGTACTGTGGAGGCTGGATTGTAGAGGGGCAAGAGTTCAGGTGGTGAAGCAGTTTTCAGGCTCCCACAGAAGTCCAGGTGAGAAAGAGGGTTAGTTAAGATTGGATGTGGACATGCCTTATGGTTTTGCTTAAGATTAATTTATCATCCCTTCATACGGATTTTTGGTCTCTGGTCACACCAGCGTACATCCATGAAGCTGACGGTTTGTAAGATGTTTGAGAACCTGTTCTTCAGAGTCCAGTCCTTGATTGTCCTCTCTTGCTCTACATCAAGGAAGACAAATGGATTTTTTTACTTTTATTTTTAATTCCGGTACCAACTCTGGTTGATTGGAGGTAGATGCTGGGAGAACAATAATGAGAAGGGTTCTGAAGTCACATTTGGGCTTAGCAAGAAAGAACCCTCCAGTAGTTTTGCGAAGCTTTCCCTGGGCACAGAGCTGAGAGTGGTGATGTGTGTTTGCCTCCTCTATATGCTTTCATTTCCTACCACGTCTTCATTATTCACGTGGTGCTGAATATCAGATCTGTACCTCTATATGAGTTCACTTTCTTGAATTGTAGATAATGTTTCCATCTCTAGGAAGAGATATCCTAGAGTAACTCAGACTTTGTGTATCTCAGAATCTACCGCACTGTTTTCATTTGTCAACGTGATGATTTCTGTAATGTTCCCTACTATAGTTAATAGTGCCACCATCATTCCTAAGCTAGAAACCTAAGCTTCATCCTTGCCTCCTTACCTTCCCTTTCACCCTTATATCCAGGTATAAAAATATTCCATCAGTCTTACCTTATAAATGTCTCTGGAATCCTAACTTTCCTCAATCCCATTACCTTCAGTCTCTGTTTTTTCTCATTAAGATAAGAAAATCTCGGTCCCCTAGCTGGATTTCCATTACTATAGTTTACTTCAATCCTGGTAATCTTTTATACTAAACCATATTTGTCTTTCTAAATCTGACCATGTCATTCTCCTATGGAAACTCCCTTCTTGCATACAATGGGCAATGCAGTCTCTCTAACATATAAAGCCTTTAATGGGTAGACCTTGAACTTCTCCCCAGTGTGATTTTTTCACCCTTCTCCAACTGACACACGCCAGTTGTTAAACCCACTGAGCTTTCTGCCACTCTTCTGACTTGCCACACTCCTTCATGATGACGCATCTGCACAAGCTCTACCTTCTGTCTGGGATGTCCTGCTCACGCTGCTCAAAGTTGTACCAAGTCTTTGAGTATTCAGTGTAAACATCAGATCCTTCTTCTTGACTCAGTTAATTTCTCCAAAAGAGAGTCCTTTGATCTCGTGTTTGGGAGTAGTAGGAGTCATCCCTTTGTTTGTAATATGGTACTTCTTGTCCTCCCTCTGCTGTGCCTTTTTAGAGCCTTTTTGGTTCACATTCTCCATAGTAGACTTTCTTTCTTTTTCCAAGGTGCATGAGGGGTACTTGCCACAGCCCTCATACCCACTTTCACAGCTATTTGTTGCCTCTAATTCCTATGTTTTTCTTGGATTCTGCAGTGCAGCTGGTCATGGGTCATATTTGTTTTTCTTCTGAATGCCCTCAGCCTTCTCACATCTATTAAGTCATTTCACCATCCATCCATTTGCTTTCCATCTTGTTAAATGTTTTTAACATCTCTCATTTGCTGTTGTATCCATTCTATGCTTGTCCTATGGATTGTATATTTTTATTAACTATACTAGTGGGGTTTCATTTATTCAGTCTTCTATTTGTCCAGTTTACCATGTTTAGTCAGAACCTGTACAGTGGTTTTCTAACTACGTACTTTGGAATACACTTATTTATCCTTGAGGGGATATGTAAGTATCAGAGACTATCAGCGAGTAATTCATATCCTATATTTTTCAGGGCAAGTGGCTTTTGGAATTGTTCCAGTTCTGTCAGTCACCATAACTCCACATGCACACTGTCAGTGAGTCACATCAACCTACTTGTAGTTTGCTGTTTCAATACACTTTTCTGAGGGTGACTGTTAATAATCTTCTCTAGGCTTGGAATTCCCTTCACCCTGGCTAAAATCTCTCAATGTTTAAAATTTGGTTCAAGTACGCTTTATTTTGGAAATGTTTCCCTATTCAAACCAGGGGTGAAATTCGTATTCTGTCTCTTTATTCTCCATCTAAAATGCCTCTGCTGGGCTTCCATAATGTCTTTTGCTTTCTTGATTATAATATTTATCAGTGCATCATAATATTTGATTTCTTGCCTAGTCTATAAACTAGACTGAGCTCTTTGAGGACAGGGTCTGTGTTTATTTATGCCCTGTCTCCATTCCTGTACCACAAATTAGGCACTCAATACCTGTTTGTTTGAATTGATGATGGCAAGGAACCCCACTCTTAGAAGTGATCTATTTTCCTTATTTTGGGAAGTGTGTCTTACCAGGGGTGCTTTCTTCACAGTTGTAGCTACTCTATGGACTCTAGTGATCAGGAAACAATAGGCAAAGAATACATGTATATGTGAAACATGGTGGTTATCAAGGGTCAAGTGCATGTGCACGTGTGAGTTATTGTGGCACAGGGCAGCTTGATGAGCCTTGCAAGCACAATTTAGAAATTCTTTCATTCCATATACTGCAGGTGAAATACATTTTATGTTGAAGCAAGTGGCTAATTATTGAGATGTGGTTGATTTGATTATTAAAGCAATGTCTTCTTGTTCAATCTCTGTTGATGATGCAAATGGAAAACACAGCTAAAAATATCACAAATTATCTGAACAAGTGAGTCCAAAAAAAAAAAAAAAACCAAAAAACAAAAAACCCAAGCAATTAGCTTGAACAGCTGGAAGCTGTTTTGCCAGGATTTGTATTTATCAACATTTGAGTAATATCGCTTCACTATTTATTTATTTATTTATTTATTTATTTATTTATTTATTTATTTATTTATTTTTACTGAGGGTAATATCATTGCTCAAATCCTCGAGGAGGAATATTTCCTTATGCTAGAGATTTTCTAAGTATTTCCTTCCTCCCTTCTTCTTCTTCCTCATGTCTTTAATCACATACTTAGAAATCTATAATATGGAATGTCAAATAATTTCAAGGACCCGGGAGAGAAAACAGGGAGGCAATATAGTAAGTTATATAAAGCACAAGCTCTGGGCTTAGATTGCCTGTTTGAGTCCCAAATTCAGTGGTGACCTTTGGAAAATTACTTAAGTTCTGTGTATCTCATTTGTGAAATGGGTTGTAAAGATATAGCTTGGTGTTGTTGTAGGATTAAATGAGATAATGCCTGTAAATTTCTTGAGAAATGCTTAGCATGTCCTAAGCAATCAATTATTGCTATTATTCTCATACACTCTTGAGGCCAAATATGTGTTAATCTTTTTTTCAGGCATGATGCTAAACTTCATTTCCCTCCCTTGTACAGCAGAAATCGTGCTGACCTATATCAGTAACATAAAGAACTAGTGCCCCATATGTGCTTTGATTAATGCTTCTTAGTGCTTGTAATCCTTATCTCCATTTTATTTGTTCGCTATATTTAAGAGTCTCTTATGTTTTGTCCCCCTCCCTGATTTTATATTGTTTTTGCTTCCCTTCCCTTATGTTCATCTGTTGCGTATCTTAAAGTCCTCATATAAGTGAAGTCATATGGTATTTGTCTTTCTCTAATTAATTTTGTTTAGCATAATATCCTCTAGTTCCATCCACGTAGTTGCAAATGGCAAGATTTCATTCTTTTTGATTGCTGAGTAATACTCCATTACAGACATACACACACACACACACACACACACACACACACACACACCACATCTTCTTTATCCATTCATCCATCGATGGGCATTTAGGCTCTTTCCATACTTTGGCTATTGTTGATAGTGCTGCTATAAACATTGGGGTGCATGTGTCCCTTTGAAACAGCATACTTGTATCCCTTGGATAAATACCTAGCAGTGCAATTGCTGGGTCGTAGGGTAGTTCTAGTTTTAATTTTTTTGAGGAGACTCCATACTGTTTTCTAGAGTGGCTGCACCAGTTTGCATTCCCACCAGCAGTGCAAATGAGATACTCTTTCTCCACATCCTCGTCAACATCTGTCATTGCCCGAGTTGTTCATGTTACCCATTCTGATAGGTGTGAGGTGGTATCTTGTTGTCGTTTTGATTTGTATTTCCTGGATGATGAGTGACGTTGAGCATTTTTTCACGTGTCGGTTGGCCATCTGGATGTCTTCTTTGGAGAAGTGTCTATTCGTGTCTTTTGCCCATTTCTTCACTGGATTATTTGTTTTTTGGGTGTTGAGTTTGATAAGTTCTTTATAGATTTTGGATACTAACCCTTTATCTGATACATCGTTTGCAAATATCTTCTCCCATTCTGTCGGTTGTCTTTTAGTTTTGCTGATTGTTTCCTTCGCTGTGCAGAAGGCTTTTATTTTGATGAGGTCCCAATTGTTCACTTTTGCTTTTGTTTCCCTTGCCTCTGGAAACGTGTTGAGTCAGAAGTTAACTGCAGCCAAAGTCAAAGAGGTTTTTTGCCTGCTTTCTCCTCGAGGATTTTGACAGCTTCCTGTCTTACATTTAGGTCTTTCATCCATTTTGAGTTTATTTTTGTATGTGGTGTAAGAAAGTACACTGCCTTTCATATATTTCAATGAAAGAAAATTTCAGCCCCATCTTGATGAATTTGATAAATTCCAAGAGTTCAGAGTAAAAATTAGTGTTTATGTATGCTTCTGCATAAACATACCTATACTTGTTAAAAAGCCACAACCTGTGGAGACTTCTTTGTTTGTAGATGAAAACACTGAGCTCCTATTATTTGTAAAAATATACTGTACAAAAACAAGCAACTAAAGCTGGTATTCCAGAAGGAACCATTCAGATGTCAGAGAGGCTGGTAAAATCTATATTAATGGATCAACTCAATGAACAAACACTTTAACAGGGTAAGTCAATTAGGGAAACGTGATATGATTAACGTATGAAAAATTTTTTTCTGAATGAAATTACCAGGTCTGTTATGGGTAAAGGTAAAGTTTAAATTCCTCACGAAGACTTTCAGAAACAATTTGGAAATGTTTTAAAATTCAGCTATCATAATAGCCACTGTGGAACTGGAAAAATGTTTTGTACTGTAGAGAGAACTGGCTTGCACTTCGAAGGTAAATAGTAGGGGGAAACAGACACTTCTTTAGGTAAAGAAAATTAATAGTGTTATATGCTAAGATTTAGAGGAAGGGAGTGAAAGGATGTACATACCAAGAAGCAGAGAAATGTAAGTCCATTTCCAAAAGCCATCTCCGGTTGTTGAGCTAAGCGTAAGTAGGACAGCAAGCTGCCAAGGGAGTTTGCAAGTACTCATGCGTTGTCTGTATTCCTGAGGGGTAGGAAGTGGAGCGCTCCGGGGGTATTGCTCCGTGACCATTAGGGAGGCTAAGAATCAGATATCCTTAGGGAAGGCTCCCTCCTCAATCAGTGGCCATTGGAAATGTGTCACTGTTTCAAACAGTAAAATCCACCTTAGCTTAACTGTGCAGGAAAGAAGCTTATTAAAATATATTTGGCTCATCAAAGAATCTCCAATAGACTGGACATGTCCGGTTCAGACACTGAACAACTGGAAATAACGCCCCCAACAGACCTTAGTGGCTGCTTTAGCAAAGGCATCAATGCTACCACCACTTAGTACAGACACTGCAGTTTGTCCTGGACATTTCAACTTCACTGATGATACTGGACCGGACCCTGCAAGTTCTGGGACTTCTGACCCCAGAAAGCCAGATATGTCTGTTGCCATGCTTACTGAAGGATGCATTACATCTGCATCTACTTTCTCATGTCACCAGCTTCCCAGACTGAAGTCCTGTGTGGGTGGATCACATACTTTTACTCAGCTGCGAAAGCTAGATTGGCGTTCTGGCTCAATGTTGAAGAGACATTTAAGAATGTGTGAAAACGTTCAGACAGAAAAAAGAGTGTACAAAAGATGCTGGCTTGCCACAAACATGACAGACCTTCACCAAACCCCCAAAAGCAATAGAGGGGTGTTAATACCTTTGTATACCAATCATTTAAGTAATGCCGTTTTGTATCAGTTAACTATATTAATAAAATAGTGCAGTATGAATATGTGCTCTGAGAGTGCGACAGAAGATGATCAAAACTAGAAAAATGGCCAGACTATTCGCTTGCTCGTTAAATCCCAATATACTGGAATAACAGTAAAACTTCAAAAACACTTTGAAGGCCACTAAAAGATGAATATGAACATATAGTTTACAGCATTGAACTTGTAACTCTCATTTGGATAAACTTGACAGTTGACTCTTCATTGAACCATATGCATAATGCTACCATAAGAATTATAACCCTGTATTCTGCATATTTCCCCCCATATCTCTCTCTAACTCATATTATACATTACTTTGTACTAGTACATGGTACAAAATAAAACGTTTGCTGAATAAAATAATGGTAGCAACTTGCAAACAGGGATTTCTGGGGTATGCTCTTAACTTTTTGGAGACAGATATCATTATGAGCAATGTTCTTCCCAAACATATCCTTTGGTGCTACAGTTGGTGGGAGACAGCTGTAGACGGGACAGCGAATTGGCCATGGATAGGAGCAAGGCAAAGTGAGGGCAACGACACAGTGTGTAGGATGTAGGTGAAGGAGAGGTTGGCATATCTAGTCTGGCCAAGAGAAAGTCTCAGTCCTTGGTTTGGTTTTGCCTTTGATTAAATGACTGGTGGAATGGTTATTTAAGACTAGGGTAAAGTCGACATGTTTACCTGAATCTAGACAATTTTAGTTATGCCATAGCTAAGAATGCAGTCGAACACTTGATATAGGACATTCTCAAATTTGTGGTAAAAGTGTTTTGATTGATTCAGAGCATATTACGTGTTCCAATCTGTAGCATGAAAAAACACACTGACTACCTATTATCCCTTGGGGAAATGATTGAAGTGATTGTTTTAATTTAATATTTTGGGGTATTAAAGACATTCTTTTTAAATAAAAGGAAGCATTCTGTTTCTAACTCAGACTTTGTTACAACCGATGAAATGAATCCTCTAGATTAGAGCATTATAGGATAGATTATTATGGTTTTATTAAAAACACTTGCTACCAAAATGGACTGTTAAAAGGGCCTATCTCTTGAGATTACACAGATCTCCAACTTAATTGTATTTGTATTTAATTTCACATAGTGGAATATGATTTATCATAGGATTGATGCCTAAAAGATTCCCAAAGAAAGCTACTGAGTTTTTATTAAAAAAAATTTTAAATGTTTATTTTTGAGAGAGAGAGAGAGAGAGAGAAAGAGAGAGAGAGAGAGAGAGAGAGAGAGAGAGAAAGCATGAGTGGGGGAGGGCCAGAGAGAGAGGGAGACACAGAATCCGAAGCAGGCTTCAGGCTCTATGCTGTCGGCACAGAGCCTGATGCGGGGCTCAAACCCATGAACTGTGAGATCATGACCTGAACCGAAGTTGGATGCTTAACCAACTAAGCTACCCAGGTGCCCTAAAAGCTACTGAATTTTAAGATAACAGTTAAAGTTCCTGCTCAATGTATTTCATGAGGTATTTTATATAAGAATTTGAATGATACTAAATTCCTGTTTAGTTATAGTTCCAGGAAAAAAGAACCGTGCATAATGTGTTTTCTGTTGATAGAAATTGGAACTTCCTACTCTATTTTTGCCTTAACTTCCAGAAAACTAAGAGCCAGATAAATTGCCCAAGTGCTAATCCTTGATCAACTGAGGTGCCTGGGAGCACTGAAGCCAATGACCCAGTCAAAGCATGTCCTAGTTTATTGCTGTGTTTCAACTCGCATTGTGTTACTTTAAACAAAATTATTTTTTTTGTGTGAAAACCCAAATGTGTATTCATTGCAGAAAATATAGAAAAGCATAAGATGGAAAAAGTCAATAATTTCTAATACAGGTATAACTACTTATTACATGTTCTTCAGTGTCTTTTTATATGTGTGTTGTTGACTGTGGATTTACCAAATATGCTTATTCACAAATATTGCCTTAATTAGGATCATATCTATCATATTTCTTATAAATACTTTTCCCATCAATATATATCAACATATATTAATACATCAAAATATACCTAAGGTATTTTCTCAAATCATAAACTCTTTTTCTAAAACCTGATTTTTCTTGGCTGCATAGTATGCAATTGTAATGAGACAAACATTAATTTTAATTTTATTAATTTAGTATAGGTAGACATATTGTTTCCATTATGTGTTGTAATTAACTTTAATAGGTCAATTAACTATAACTTATAAATAGTTATAACTATAACTTTAATAAGTTAATCAGCTATAGTAAGAGTTATAAATTATTCTGCTTTCATTTTAGAAATGGGATTATTGGATGAAAGGGTATGGATATTTGTATATTCTTTTTTTTTTTTTTTAATTTTTTTTTCAACGTTTATTTATTTTTGGGACAGAGAGAGACAGAGCATGAACTGGGGAGGGGCAGAGAGAGAGGGAGACACAGAATCGGAAGCAGGCTCCAGGCTCTGAGCCATCGGCCCAGAGCCTGACGCGGGGCTCGAACTCACGGACCGCGAGATCGTGACCTGGCTGAAGTCGGACGCTTAACCGACTGCGCCACCCAGGCGCCCCGATATTTGTATATTCTTAAGGATATATCTTTGTATCATCTATATCTATGTCTTTATATCTAAATTTAAATGTTGAATCACTTTACTTTTCCACTTGCTGCTTATGTAGGTAGTCTGTTTTGTTTCCTCATGCTCTTAAATATTTTTGTTTTTTTTTATTTTTAATTTTTTTAAGTTTTTATTTATTTTTGAGAGAGAGAGAGAGAGAGAGAGCCCAAGCAGGGGAGGGGCAGAAAGAGAGGGGGACAGAAGATCTGGAGCGGGCTCTGCTTGGACAACAGAGAGCCTGATGTGGGGTTTAAACTCATGAACTGTGAGATCATGACCTGAGCTGAAGCCAGACGCTTAACCGACTGAGCCACCCAGGCGCCCCTGTTTCTCATGCTCTTAGTAATTAAATTCTCAACAGCACTAAATGGTGAATTATAGTATCTTGTTTAAATTGAAAATTCTTTGATTACTAGTGTATTGGCCACATATATTTTTATTTTTACCATTGTGATGAATTACTCTGTATTCTTTCATGTTGTTTCAATCTGCAACCCTAATGACTGGACTCAGAGTTACAACTGAGTTCTAGTCTTGGGTCTGCTAACTAACTGTGGGAACTTGATAAAATATAACCTTTTGGGGTTTCTGTTTTTTCATCTAGATAATCTCAAATATATTTTGGTACCGATAAATGAGTTTGATATATTCAAAAAACAGAGGTTTCATTGGTATCACTCAAGTTTTTTCACTCCTTGCTGACATCTTCTGGTCTAGAGAGAGTGGTCTACTTTGGGCACCTGTTCATTGGCATTTCTTGCTGTGTGTGGCAGTGTCAGCCATTTGGCTAATAGAGGAATTCCATCAACAGAGTCTGTGATATTTCTGGCAGACACCAGCATTGTGCTTCATTGGGTTATGTCAATCTATAGTTTATGGTTTATGGTTTACTAGTATATTATTGACAAGCTCTACTGCGGTTTTAGTCTTAGGGTAAACATTACTCAGGTGGAGAAACCTCATAGTTTACTAATGAAAAATTGCATCAATGATTTCAATTTATAAAATAGCCTGCCTTTCTCAGAGGGCATCTTGAAAAACAAATGAAATAATACATGAGAGAATATTTTGTTATGGAGTGTGATACAGATCTAAGTTGCTTCTGGTCTGATATTGATCTGTGATGGTTTTCAATGTTGAGTAAGTATGAGGAATGGCATGTTTTACATGAAGTAATTTCCTCCAGGTTGTCTATTATCATTAGCTTGGTGTAAACTCGTGAGTGGTTTCCTGCACTCTGATGGATGCAGTCCATCATTTGGGGCTGTGTCGTTCATACTTTTGGCAAGTACTAGTTTGGTGGAGACTGGCAAAGTGACCTAAAGACTTTGTCAGAGAACAAATGCAGTATGTGAGCCTCAGACAGCTGCATTCTTACATCCTGGTACCAGTGATGAAACATGTGTGAAGATATGTCACTGACACTAACTTTCATCATTTTTTTTTTTCAACGTTTATTTATTTTTGGGACAGAGAGAGACAGAGCATGAACAGGGGAGGGGCAGAGAGAGAGGGAGACACAGAATCGGAAACAGGCTCCAGGCTCTGAGCCATCAGCCCAGAGCCTGACGCGGGGCTCGAACTCACGGACCGCGAGATCGTGACCTGGCTGAAGTCGGACGCTTAACCGACTGCGCCACCCAGGCGCCCCCATCATTAAATAGTTTTAATCCAGAATACAGACTGTGTGTAATCTGTAGTGTAGCTTACTTACACTCATTCATAGTTGTACATGGAGGAAGTAGTGTGGTTGATACCATCTTTCAGCAAAAGAACAGTGAGTATATTGTGTTTTTTTCCATATGTATTTTGTTTATGTCCCTGACTAAATTCACTTAAAATATACTAGTTACTTGATACAATATTTTAATAATTGGTCTTTCCCAAACAACCTCACAGCATGGCATCATGAGACCTTTATAAACACCTTTAGTGTCCCAAATTAGTGAATTGTCATGAGATGATCTTCATGATACAGGTAAGGCAGAAAATTAAGAGGCATGCCAAGGATGCTAACCAGTGTGCCAGTTCATCTCTTGGCTTCTTGGCAATACTGAATCTCATTTATGTTGAATGATTGTTTTCTTCTGGTTAAATGCTTTATGCATAGGAAGTTTGGTGTACTTTTTTGAATAAAAAGTATTCCAGTCACATCATACAGATCCTTAGATAATTTCAGGTTTGTGCTAAGCAGTTATCCGACATTTTAGGCGATGGAATAGGTTTTCCTGGGTTCTTACACCATTATTGGTGTAAGTAATTGGGATGTTTCATTTTTATGTGAGACATTCTCTGAGCAGCTCCATTGCTAAAAAGGGTTGCCTTAAAAGAGAATATGTTCTGAAGGAGATTTTGAGGGGATTAAGAGGAATAAGAATGAATTTGGAGGCCCTGATGTTAATATCACAGCACCTCATGAAGGAAAGAGTTGGTAAGTGCTTAATTCTGGCCCTCATCTGCCCACTGCTGCCAGGGTGCAAGCATGAAATGATGGTTATATCAGACAGATGACTTCATCTTAACTGTGTTTTGTTTTTTCCTTATTTGAAGCCTGTTAATAATAAGCTTCCTCCTTTGTTGCTGTCAAACTGATGAAACTTTTGACAATTGACACTATATCCTACTGCATAAACATTCCAGATATTCTAGCTTTCTTAAAAGCTCTTAAGGAAAGGCTGTCTACTTACTTTCTAACCTAAGCTTATAGCTTCTTGATGTGGTCAATATTGTAGGTTATGATGAAAGTAAGTAGTTAAGTAATTCAGGAATAATACTTTGTTCATATATTTTGTATATTTTGGGCTTTAGGACAAATGATTTTTCTCTTTAGGCTCTATATATCATGTTATAGAAAGTTCAGAGCTTTCATGAAGCAGATGTAGAGTCAAGTTTTAGCAGTTATTTGTGGAGTAACTTTTTTATTGTATCGTTAGAAAGACATGTTTAGACAACTTAAGCCAGCAGATGGCACTCTTACCTTTGTGCGTATGTGAATTGCTGTTTGGGCTTATGGAGACACAGAGCTCGATCTCAGAAAATGTTGAGGATTGCATTTCCCTATTTTTATTCGAATACAGTTTTATAACAAAGCAATAAAGTTATTTTTACTGTTATGGAGAAAAGTGGATGAATGGGCAAAATCATTTCTATAGATAGGCCGTTTAATTATTTGTTAGCATGTGAAATGATTTAAGATCCATATGGATGAAAAATGTACTTCCTCCAAGTGCAAGTTCTGTATTGTATCAGTGTCTTTTCTTCCTTTATTTATAACTCACAATCTTAATCTGATAAATCCAGCTGGGTGGACAATAGAGTGAGAACAATTTCTCTCTTTTCCTTTGTTTTTTGGGATTTCCTAATATCTTGGAATCAATTTTAGTGCTGCCAGGAATCTTAGGGATCATCTCGTTGAATACACAACTTTTAGGTGAGGAACCGTGGCCCACAGAGGTTAAATAATTTGTCCAATCTGAAGTTAGAAATACTTTCTTTTTTAAAAATTTTATTTAAATTCAAGTTAACATGTAGTGTAATAATGGTGTTAGGAGTAGAATTTAGTGGTTCATCACTTACATGTAATACCCAGTGCTCATCTCAACAAGTGCCCTCCTTAATGCCCATCACACATTTAGCCCATCCCCCCCACCCATACCCCTCCAACAGCCCTCAGTTTGTTCTCTGTATTTAAGAGTCTCTTATGTTTTGTCCCCCTCCCTGTTTTTATATTATTTTTTCTTCCCTTCCTTTATGTTCATTTGTTTTGTATCTTAAATTCCACATATGGGTGAAGTCATACGATATTTGTCTTTCTCTGACTGACTTATTTCGCTTAGCATAATACACTCTAGTTTTATCAGATTGCTGCAAATGGCAATATTTTATTTAAAAAATTTTTTTTAATGTTTATTTATTTTTGAGAGAGACAGAGTGTGAGTGGGGAAGAGGCAAAGAGAGAAGGAGGCACAGAATCTGAAACAGGCTCCAGGCTCTGAGCTGTCAGCACAGAGCCTGATGTGTAGCTTGAACTCATGAAGTGCGAGATCATGACCTGAGCTGATGTTAGACTCTTAACCGACTGAACCACCCAGGTGCCCCAAGATTTCATTATTTTTGATAGCTGAGTAATATTCCATTGTGTGTGTGTGTGTGTGTGTGTGTGTGTGTGTATGTATATATACATACACACACACACACACACACACACACCACATCTTCTTTTTTTTTTTTTTTTCTTTTCTTTTTATTTATTTATTTTTTTTATTATATGAAATTTATTGTCAAATTGGTTTCCATACAACACCCAGTGCTCATCCCAAAAGGTGCCCTCCTCAATACCCATCACCCACCCTCTCCTCCCTCCCACCCCCCATCAACCCTCAGTTTGTTCTCAGTTTTTAACAGTCTCTTAAGCTTTGGCTCTCTCCCACTCTAACCTCTTTTTTTTCTTTTTTCCTCCCCCTCCCCCATGGGTTCCTGCCAAGTTTCTCAGGATCCACATAAGAGTGAAACCATATGGTATCTGTCTTTCTCTGTACGGCTTATTTCACTTAGCATCACACTCTCCAGTTCCATCCACGTTGCTACAAAAGGCCATATTTCATTTTTTCTCATTGCCACGTAGTATTCCATTGTGTATATAAACCACAATTTCTTTATCCATTCATCAGTTGATGGACATTTAGGTTCTTTCCATAATTTGGCTATTGTTGAGAGTGCTGCTATGAACATTGGGGTACAAGTGCCCCTATGCATCAGTACTCCTGTATCCCTTGGATAAATTCCTAGCAGTGCTATTGCTGGGTCATAGGGTAGGTCTATTTTTAATTTTCTGAGGAACCTCCACACTGCTTTCCAGAGCGGCTGCACCAATTTGCATTCCCACCAACAGTGCAAGAGGGTTCCCGTTTCTCCACATCCTCTCCAGCATCTATAGTCTCCTGATTTGTTCATTTTGGCCACTCTGACTGGCGTGAGGTGATACCTGAGTGTGGTTTTGATTTGTATTTCCCTGATAAGGAGCGACGTTGAACATCTTTTCATGTGCCTGTTGGCCATCCGGATGTCTTCTTTAGAGAAGTGTCTATTCATGTCTTCTGCCCATTTCTTCACTGGGTTATTTGTTTTTCGGGTGTGGAGTTTGGTGAGCTCTTTATAGATTCTGGATACTAGCCCTTTGTCCAATATGTCATTTGCAAATATCTTTTCCCATTCCGTTGGTTGCCTTTTAGTTTTGTTGGTTGTTTCCTTTGCTGTGCAGAAGCTTTTTATCTTCATAAGGTCCCAGTAATTCACTTTTGCTTTTAATTCCCTTGCCTTTGGGGATGTGTCGAGTAAGAGATTGCTACGGCTGAGGTCAGAGAGGTCTTTTCCTGCTTTCTCCTCTAAGGTTTTGATGGTTTCCTGTCTCACATTCAGGTCCTTTATCCATTTCGAGTTTATTTTTGTGAATGGTGTGAGGAAGTGGTCTAGTTTCAACCTTCTGCATGTTGCTGTCCAGTTCTCCCAGCACCATTTGTTAAAGAGGCTGTCTTTTTTCCATTGGATGTTCTTTCCTGCTTTGTCAAAGATGAGTTGGCCATACGTTTGTGGGTCTAGTTCTGGGGTTTCTATTCTATTCCATTGGTCTATGTGTCTGTTTTTGTGCCAATACCATGCTGTCTTGATGATGACAGCTTTGTAGTAGAGGCTAAAGTCTGGGATTGTGATGCCTCCTGCTTTGGTCTTCTTTTTCAAAATTCCTTTGGCTATTCGGGGCCTTTTGTGGTTCCATATGAATTTTAGGATTGCTTGTTCTAGTTTCGAGAAGAATGCTGGTGCAATTTTGATTGGGATTGCATTGAATGTGTAGATCGCTTTGGGTAGTATTGACATTTTGACAATATTTATTTTTCCAATCCATGAGCAGGGAATGTCTTTCCATTTCTTTAAATCTTCTTCCATTTCCTTCATAAGCTTTCTATAGTTTTCAGCATACAGATCCTTTACATCTTTGGTTAGATTTATTCCTAGGTATTTTATGCTTCTTGGTGCAATTGTGAATGGGATCAGTTTCTTTAGTTGTCTTTCTGTTGCTTCATTGTTAGTGTATAAGAATGCAACTGATTTCTGTACATTGATTTTGTATCCTGCGACTTTGCTGAATTCATGTATCAATTCTAGCAGACTTTTGGTGGAGTCTATCGGATTTTCCATGTATAATATCATGTCATCTGCAAAAAGCGAAAGCTTGACTTCATCTTTGCCAATTTTGATGCCTTTGATTTCCTTTTGTTGTCTGACTGCTGATGCTAGAACTTCCAGCACTATGTTAAACAACAGCGGTGAGAGTGGGCATCCCTGTCGTGTTCCTGATCTCAGGGAAAAAGCTCTCAGTTTTTCCCCATTGAGGATGATGCTAGCTGTGGGCTTCTCATAAATGGCTTTTATGATCTTTAAGTATGTTCCTTCTATCCCGACTTTCTCAAGGGTTTTTATTAAGAAAGGGTGCTGGATTTTGTCGAAGGCCTTTTCTGCATCGATTGACAGGATCATATGGTTCTTCTCTTTTTTTTTGTTAATGTGGTGTATCACGTTGATTGATTTGCGAATGTTGAACCAGCCCTGCATCCCAGGGATGAATCCCACTTGATCATGGTGAATAATTCTTTTTATATGCCGTTGAATTCGATTTGCTAGTATCTTATTGAGAATTTTTGCATCCATATTCATCAGGGATATTGGCTGGTAGTTCTCTTTTTTTACTGGGTCTCTGTCTGGTTTAGGAATCAAAGTAATACTGGCTTCATAGAATGAGTCTGGAAGTTTTCCTTCCCTTTCTATTTCTTGGAATAGCTTGAGAAGGATAGGTATTATCTCTGCTTTAAACGTCTGGTAGAACTCCCCTGGGAAGCCATCTGGTCCTGGACTCTTATTTGTTGGGAGATTTTTGATAACCGATTCAATTTCTTCGCTGGTTATGGGTCTGTTCAAGCTTTCTATTTCCTCCTGATTGAGTTTTGGAAGCGTGTGGGTGTTCAGGAATTTGTCCATTTCTTCCAGGTTGTCCAATTTGTTGGCATATAATTTTTCATAGTATTCCCTGATAATTGTTTGTATCTCTGAGGGATTGGTTGTAATAATTCCATTTTCATTCATGATTTTATCTATTTGGGTCATCTCCCTTTTCTTTTTGAGAAGCCTTGCTAGAGGTTTGTCAATTTTGTTTATTTTTTCAAAAAACCAACTCTTGGTTTCGTTGATCTGCTCTACAGTTTTTTTAGACTCTATATTGTTTATTTCTGCTCTGATCTTTATTATTTCTCTTCTTCTGCTGGATTTAGGCTGCCTTTGCTGTTCTGCTTCTATTTCCTTTAGGTGTGCTGTTAGATTTTGTATTTGGGATTTTTCTTGTTTCTTGAGATAGGCCTGGATTGCAATGTATTTTCCTCTCAGGACTGCCTTCGCCGCGTCCCAAAGCGTTTGGATTGTTGTATTTTCATTTTCGTTTGTTTCCATATATTTTTTAATTTCTTCTCTAATTGCCTGGTTGACCCACTCATTCGTTAGTAGGGTGTTCTTTAACCTCCATGCTCTTGGAGGTTTTCCAGACTTTTTTCTGTGGTTGATTTCAAGCTTCATAGCATTGTGGTCTGAAAGTATGCATGGTATAATTTCAATTCTGGTAAACTTATGAAGGGCTGTTTTGTGACCCAGTATATGATCTATCTTCGAGAATGTTCCATGTGCACTCGAGAAGAAAGTATATTCTGTTGCTTTGGGATGCAGAGTTCTAAATATATCTGTCAAGTCCATCTGATCCAGTGTCTCATTCAGGGCCCTTGTTTCTTTATTGATCGTGTGTCTAGATGATCTATCCATTTCTGTAAGTGGGGTGTTAAAGTCCCCTGCAATTACCACATTCTTATCAATAAGGTTGCTTATGTTTATGAGTAGTTGTTTTATATATTTGGGGGCTCCGGTATTCGGCACATAGACATTTATAATTGTTAGCTCTTCCTGATGGATAGACCCTGTAACTATTATATAATGTCCTTCTTCATCTCTTGTTACAGCCTTTAATTTAAAGTCTAGTTTGTCTGATATAAGTATGGCTACTCCAGCTTTCTTTTGGCTTCCAGTAGCATGATAAATAGTTCTCCATCCCCTCACTCTCAATCTAAAGGTGTCCTCAGGTCTAAAATGAGTCTCTTGTAGACAGCAAATAGATGGGTCTTGTTTTTTTATCCATTCTGATACCCTATGTCTTTTGGTTGGCGCATTTAATCCATTTACATTCAGTGTTATTATAGAAAGATATGGGTTTAGAGTCATTGTGATGTCTGTATGTTTTATGCTTGTAGTGATGTCTCTGGTATTTTGTCTCACAGGGTCCCCCTTAGGATCTCTTGTAGGGCTGGTTTAGTGGTGACAAATTCCTTCAGTTTTTGTTTGTTTGGGAAGACCTTTATCTCTCCTTCTATTCTAAATGACAGACTTGCTGGATAAAGGATTCTCGGCTGCATATTTTTTCTGTCTAGCACACTGAAAATCTCGTGCCAATTCTTTCTGGCCTGCCAAGTTTCAAAAGAGAGATCAGTCACGAGTCTTATAGGTCTCCCTTTATATGTGAGGGCACGTTTACCCCTTGCTGCTTTCAGAATTTTCTCTTTATCCTTGTATTTTGCCAGTTTCACTATGATATGTCGTGCAGAAGATCGATTCAAGTTCCGTCTGGAGGGAGTTCTCTGTGCCTCTTGGATTTCAATGCCTTTTTCCTTCCCCAGTTCAGGGAAGTTCTCAGCTATTATTTCTTCAAGTACCCCTTCAGCACCTTTCCCTCTCTCTTCCTCCTCTGGGATACCAATTATGCGTATATTATTTCTTTTTAGTGTATCACTTAGTTCTCTAATTTTCCCCTCATACTCCTGGATTTTTTTATCTCTCTTTCTCTCAGCTTCCTCTTTTTCCATAACTTTATCTTCTAGTTCACCTATTCTCTCCTCTGCCTCTTCAATCCGAGCTGTGGTGGTTTCGATTTTGTTTTGCATTTCATTTAAAGCGTTTTTCAGCTCCTCGTGACTGTTCCTTAGTCCCTTGATCTCTGTAGCAAGGGATTCTCTGCTGTCCTGTATACTGTTTTCAAGCCCGGCGATTAATTTTATGACTATTATTTTAAATTCACTTTCTGTTATATTATTTAAATCCTTTTTGATCAGCTCATTAGCTGTTGTTATTTCCTGGAGATTCTTCTGAGGGGAATTCTTCCGCTTGGTCATTTTGGATAGTCCCTGGCGTGGTGAGGACCTGCAGGGCACTTCCCCTGTGCTGTGGTGTATAACTGGAGTTGGTGGGCGGGGCCGCACTCCGACCTGATGTCTGCCCCCAGCCCACTGCTGGGGCCACAGTCAAACTGGTGTGTGCCTTCTCTTCCCCTCTCCTAGGGGCGGGATTCACTGTGGGGTGGCGTGGCCCGTCTGGGCTACTTGCACACTGCCAGACTTGTGATGCTGGGGATCTGGCGTATTAGCTGGGGTGGGTAGGCAAGGTGCACAGGGGCAGGAGGGGCAGGCTTAGCTCGCTTCTCCTTAGGTATCCACTTCAGGAGGGGCCCTGTGGCAGCGGGAGGGAGTCAGATCCGCTGCCGCCGGAGGTTTGGCTCCGCAGAAGCACAGAGTTGGGTGTTTGCGCGGAGTGAGCAAGTTCCCTGGCAGGAACTGGTTCTCTTTGGGATTTTGGCTGGGGGATGGGCGGGGGAGATGGCGCTGGCGAGCGCCTTGTTCCCCACCAAACTGAGCTCTGTCGTCCGGGGGCTCAGCAGCTCTCCCTCCCTTTGTCCTCCAGCCTTCCTGCTTTCCGAGCAGAGCTGTTAACTTATGACCTCCCAGACGCTAAGTCGCGCTTGCTGTCGGAACACAGTCCGTCAGGCCCCTCCGCTTTTGCAAGCCAGACTCTGGAGCTCTGCTTGGCCGGCGAGCCGCCCCTCCGCCCCGGCTCCCTCCCGCCAGTCCGTGGAGCGCGCACCGCCTCGCCGCCCTTCCTACCCTCTTCCGTGGGCCTCTCGTCTGCGCTTGGCTCCGGCGACTCCGTTCTGCTAATCCTCTGGCGGTTTTCTGGGTTATTTAGGCAGGTGTAGGTGGAATCTAATTGATCAGCAGGACGCGCGGTGAGCCCAGCGTCCTCCTACGCCGCCATCTTCCCTCCGCTCACACCACATCTTCTTTATCCATTCATCAGTCGATGGACATTTGGGCTCTTTCCATACTTTGGCTGTTGTTGATAGTGCTGCTATAAATGTTGGGGTACATGTGCCCCTATTAATCAGCACTCCTGTATTCTTTGGATAAGTACATAGTAGTGCAATTGTTGGGTCATAGGGTAGTTTTATTTTTAATTTTTTGAGGAACCTCCATACTGTTTTCCAGATTGGCTGCACCAATTTGCATTCCCACCAGCAGTGCAAAAGAGATCCTCTTTCTCCGCATCCTTGCCAACATCTGTCATTGCTTGAGTTGTTAATTTTAAGAAGTGCTCCTGCTTCTCAAGGTGCTGTGAGAGGCCAGTATGCAGGTATCTTCTGCTCCTGGCTTCCCACCTGCAATGGACACCATCACCCCCAGCTTCCAGTCCTGGGACATCCAACTCTCTTCAGGGTCCCTTGGGGCAAAACGCTTCAAGCCCTCTACCTCTGAGCACATAGAGCCTAATCTACCCCAGTGGGTCTGAACCCAAACTGGTTACTTCTCTTCCCAGGGCATTGAGAACACAAAGGTATATCTGGGGGAGGAGAAAAAAATTTTTTTTATTCTTTTGGCCAATGAATGTTGGGCAAGAAAGACAAATTTTAGTTTTTCAGTAATACGGTGTATTTCATAGGGCCGCACTTTATTCTAACCAAACATTTTAGGATTGGTGGCAATATTTGAAGAGGTGAAAAGAAAATTCAAATTCACAGCGGCTGCTGCTTCTAGTTTAGACTATCCAGGTCCTCAAGCACCTGCTGGGTGAAAAATAGGTTGAGTTTAAGTGGAACAACTGAATTAAGACTGGAGTGTATGGGGAAATAAAGATTAGTTGTTTTTCCCAGAGGAGTGGGCCTCTTCTACTCTGCAGCTGAAAAGGATTACTGCCGCTTAATGGTTCTATTGCCCAACTTGATTTCTTCTCAGAAGCTCTGAGCTTCCTATAAAATGGAATTCACACTTACTGCCTACTTACTCCTTAGGGAGAATTGAGAATTCCCTAGGTTAATTTATGCTAAGTGCTTTTTTTTTTCCTAGTCAATAATAATACCAATCAGAGTTCTTAAGATGTCATGTGGACCACTGAGCACACCCGTAACTCCCCTCCACTTTAAGTTGTTCTTGATATATCTCCTATACCATGATCTGAGATAATTGTCCACTACCAGAAAACTTTCCAGTGAGGCAGAGGAAAAAAAAATGATTTTGATACCCACCCACCTCTCCAAATGTTGGTGTAACAGCTGAACCTTGGGGCTGTGTGTACCTCATCTTTTCCATCAGTCTTGGTGTCTGTGTCTGGGTATATTGGAGTGGGTTCATGTGAGCTTCTGAGAGCTGATTGTGTGCCTCTCTTTCCAACATGGTGGTGGGGGCGTCATGGTGGTAGCTTGAAATCAGTCACTGTAGGAATATTTAAAAGGAGAGATGGGGGCACCTGGGTGGCTCAGTCGGGTAAGTGTCCAACTTTGTCTAGCTGGGGTCATGATCTCACAGTTTGTGAGTTTGAGCTTCTGATTCTGATTCTGTGTCTCCCTGTCTCTCTGCCCCTCCCCTGCTCATTCTCTCTCTCTCGAAAATAAATAAACATTATTTTTTTTTTTTTAAAAAAAAGGAGGGATGGGGCGCCTGGGTGGCTCAGTCGGTTAAGTGTCCGACTTTAGCTGAGGTCACGATCTCGTGGTCCGTGAGTTTGAGCCCCGCGTGGGGCTCTGGGCTGATGGCTCGGAGCCTGGAGCCTGCTTTGGATTCTGTGTCTCCCTCTCTCTCTGCCCCTCCCCGGTTCATGCTCTGTCTCTCTCTGTCTCAAAAATAAATAAACTTAAAAAAAAAAAGGAGGGATGAAGACTACAAATGATAGCTGACTGATAACATTTATCAACACATTACTACCTAAAAACCACATTTGGAGCCAGTTTATGAGATAATTTATTTTTAAAAAATGCATAGGAGGAACCTAGAGGTTTTTCACTTCACCCTTATGTGAAAAGAGTGTCTATAGAGATTCTGGGTGATTTGTAATGGGACGACTATTCATTTCCTCCCCTTCAGTGTACATTGACTGTAATTGAAAATGCCACCACTGTGTTTGTTTAATACAAGTTAATTGTGTGCCAATGACAACACGTCTTTAGAGTGTGCCACAAGTTCACTCTCTAAAAAGAAAAATGTAAGAAAGTAAGCAAGAAAATCTTTTGAATCAATGTTTTAAAAAGGTGTGTCGAGAGAAAATAAGGAGAACCATTTGGATTTTATTGCAGGAAACCTCTGGTTTTAGGAAGAGCTCTTTGTACCTTAATTCTTATCATCCCCACTCCCACCTTCCTTCCCCTCAGCTGTGTCCAGGTATGTCGCGTTCAACCCAAAGTACTTTGACAGTTATCACAGATTTTCAAGAATCTTGTGCTAAGCCTCAGGGGACCCAGGGTGGATTAAATGGAATGATGAATTAGTGGCTGCAAAGTATTGTGCTATTGAAAAAAAACAATTCCCCTCTTCTAAATGCCACCACCTCCACAAACAAAAACAATCCTGTGCTTGACTCCGTAATGTCTTTACTTTCATTTATTTCATTATTTTATTTTATTGTCAAGTGTGTCTTTATTTTCATTAGGACCATGGTGAAGGCAAAGAAATTATTTTCTGTATAGTGCTATCATATTTCATAGCAGGATTGCGAGACAATATATATAGATATTTTAGTCAGGAATTCTGTTAAGCTTCCAAGAAGCTCAGGTATCAAATATTGTTTGGCGGCAGAGGGGGGAAGGCCTCCATGGGAAGTTAAGTAAAATGGTAGAAGGCCTTTCATTGCCTTGCATGATTATTAATGTTCACACTTCAGGGACTCTAAGCTACGGAGCCGTGGATTCACCAAGCAGTGTCCCCAAGACCCTGAAGTCATCCATATAGTTTTCTAACTTTAGAAATAACCTTATGTTGGCTTCATGCAAATATCTCAGGATCCAGCGTGAACCACAGGTACCCTGGAGCCCTGAGCCTCCAACCAGAGCCCAGACGGCGCTCTACAGATGTCCTCCTCCACACATGTGTCTGGCTCCACCCCTCTATCATCACTCCAGGGACAGAGTTTGATTAGAGTACCAGAAACTTATCATGAAGTTTATACTTGATGGTCTTTTTATGTCTTCTCTCCCTAAAATGGTTATCAAGAAGTTATCCTTCATTTCTTTTATCTTATTAGGACTGAAATTGTGAGTATTTGAGGTTAGAGTCACATCAGTGCCTGGGTTTTCCTGTGAGCCTGAGCATGTCAGATCTTAAAGTTCATGGATGTAGGCACACATGATCCTTAACCCAATGTAATTCTCTAATCTACCTAACCCAATACAATATAATAGAAATGCTTATTTAGCATGCTTATTTAATATGATTATTTAACAGACATCTATTGAGACCAAAAATACATCTATAAAATGAATCAAGACATATTTGAAACAGCAAAGAAACTATAAATAATAATACCTACCATTTACTGTTTTTTCCTGTGCCAGGAACTGTGATGAGGGCTTTTAAGAAATTACTCGCAGAGAAAATCTAGAGCCACACAGCTTAAAAGTTTTAGAGCCAGGTTATGAGCATACCTGGTTTGAGTATGTGGGCTTACCCCTCTGCAATCCATCTATCACATTGTATAAAATGGTATAAATGGGCACCAAGGGGATAGCTGCAGAGTGATTGGAGAAGGGAAGACTTTCTTGAAAGACATAAATTTGGAGCCAATTTTTGACATATGTTCTGTGGCTTAATGCCACTGATATATTAACAACTTAAAGTGCACAGATTTACAAATTTGAAGATCATTTAAAATTTTGGAAGGAGCAAATGGTACATGTACTAACTTAAATTTATAGGCACAAAAAATTTATCACCCTTTCCCACCCCTTTATTTCTACAATCCATCATAACACCACTGCCAGAATTTTCATGAACTGTTATTTCAGCTCAAATGCCTTTCCTCCATCACCATCCCAAGCTTTGATCCACAAATTCATATTAGTGACCTTTTCTCACTGTTGGTCAACAGAATACTTTTTCATGATCTTAGCCCTTGTCATGGTGTCTGGCTTATCATAGATTCTTAGACATACTGGCTGAATGAATTTTAGTGAGAAGAGTATCTCATTTTTGTTTTAAATTCTCTTTCTTGTTTTCAAAGCCACATTATTTTTACTAACCAGACTTTCTCATTACAAACTCCCTCCTTGGGCTGCCTTGGTGTCTCAGTCAATTAAGCATTTGACTTCAGCTCAGGTCATGATCTCATGATTTGTGAGTTCAAGCCCCACATCTGGCTCTGTGCTGACAGCTCAGAGCCTGGAGCCAGCTTCAGATTCTGTGTCTCCCTCTCTCTCTGGCCCTCGCCCACTCGTGCTCTCTCTCTCTCTCTCTCTCTCTCTCTCTCTCTCTCTCTCTCAACAATAAACAAACATTAAAAAACAAAACAAAACTCCCTCTAGTCTTCTCCTTGCAAAGAGGGAAAAATACGTAACATTGAGCTCTTAATGAGAATGAGAAGGGTAGGAGAACCTTTCCAAGATTTTTGCTATAATACAAATTCAATTCCAAGACAGGAGACCAAAGCCTCTTGAAAGATAAAAAGTTCAGTTCATACAGAAAGGCTTCCTGATTCTCGTTTGTGTGTAAGTGGTACATGTTAGAAGGTTGTTCTATCATTAGCTGCCAGATAGAATCTGTTGACGATTTGACTCTGGGACCGTTCAATGGAATGCCTGTACAAGTGGTCAGGAATAAGCTAACTGCTTCTTTAGACTGGACAAACATTTCTTTTTGGACCACACTCATGCCTTTCCCAATGGGACATTGTCACATAATGTTTGCACAAGTGCTTCCTATTTGTAACTTTGCCAGGACTGTGTCCTGTGCGATTCTGCTTGTGTACCCAAGACGCCCCCAGTTGCCAATATTCAGACATCATTAATGACCTTACTAACGCCATTTGATAAAACATTTACATCATTGCTTACCTTATATCTTATTTTTGAGACATATTGGAATGTCTGTACTACATTTCCCCACTTCTTTCATTTACCACATATTTGCTTGATGGGGTGGTTTTGAGTCGTTCTGTTCTGGTACTTTTAATTCCCTTTTGGCTAGAACCTAAGTGTTTGGTTTGCAGGTCATGAGCCTTGCACCTTGGCAAGAAAAACACTGGTAAAGGCACAATAATGAGGAGTATTGCTTATTAAGAGGTCTCAAGTAGTTCATCTCCCTGCCGTACTGTTACTTAGGGAAAAGTTCCTTTTCTTCTCTGTACTTCTATAAAATGAAGAGTCAGTTTGACCTGAAGGGTATCTGCAACTGGTGTCCTGTCTTGTACCATTTCTACATAATTTCATTTCCACAGTGGTTCTCTTCCATAGGTTCTGAGTTGCCTATCCTCTGGGATTATTTACTTTTTTTTTTTTAAGTTTATTTATTTTGAGAGACAGAAACAGAGACAGCGACATGTGAGTGGGGGAGCGGCAGAGAGAGAGAATCCCAAGCAGGCTCCTCACTGCCAGCACATGGCCCAATGTGGTGCTCTAACCCCTGAAGCCATGAGATCATGACCTGAGCTGAAACCTAGAGTTGGAAGCTTACCAACTGAGCCACCCAGGCGCCCTGGAATAACTTCCTTTCTTAATAGAAATAGCTTCTGCCTCAGATCATTGTCACCTCATGGTCCCCTGATACTGACTTAAAAAATCTGTTTAGATTCCTGAATGGCAACTTTTGTCTTGACTTCTGGGCTATATGGTCCTTAATGTTGGACTTAATGGACCTCCTGTTTTATCTTGGTGTAGTGCATTTATGTCTGACCTATCTTAGAAATTCCTGTGAGAATATTGATCTGGGACTGGTAAAGGGGATTTTGTCCTTAGTGCTTCACTCAGGGGTTAGGCTCTTCCTCTTGTTCTGTTTGCTGTGATCATTCTTTATTAAGTAGCCAGCAAAAACAACATTAATTCACTTTATTTACTGTTGAATGTCTAATATGCACATGTACCATTTGGACATTTAAAGAGATATATACTGTGCAGCTGTATCCACTACAGTATCTATTTCTTGGTTACCTTCTAAATATCCCCATCCTCAGCTTTATGGGTGCATCCTAATTACTCTGAAGTGGTGTTTCTCATCCCTGGCTACGTTTATTTTAATCATCCGAGGTGTTCCTAAAAAAATGTTCCAGTCCCACCCAGATATAAGTGAATTAGAGTCTCTGAAAGTGGGGAACTTGGAGTTTTAAAAATTTCTTCCTAAGTGTTTCTAAAGTACAGCTGTGATGGAGAACCATAGTCTCAGCCAATCAATGTGTTATGACAATTTCCCTGGTGGCTGTTATTGGTGAATTTCTTGTGAGAAGGAGAATATTCAACCTTAAAGGCAAAGTGAATGAGGAAATATGTGGCCCCAGTTACTGATGCCTATCATTTCTTGACCAGTCTTAGGATGAAGGTGATGCTCTGCATAATAAAACAGAGAAAGTGATCTTTTTTTTTTTTTTTTCGTTTTTTAATTTTTTTTTTCAACGTTTTATTTATTTTTGGGACAGAGAGAGACAGAGCATGAACGGGGGAGGGGCAGAGAGAGAGGGAGACACAGAGTCGGAAACAGGCTCCAGGCTCTGAGCCATCAGCCCAGAGCCCGACGCGGGTCTCGAACTCACAGACCGCGAGATCGTGACCTGGCTGAAGTCGGACGCTTAACCGACTGCGCCACCCAGGCGCCCCGAGAAAGTGATCTTTGATGACATCTTTGAGCTATTGAATTAATTAATCCTGAAGCGTGCCTTACCTTTGGACTCCTGTTATGTGAGAAATAAACTTCCAAGTCAAGGAACTGGTATTAGAGAGATTTAATGATTCATGGAAGAAATGAAAACCCAAGCCTTGAGGTTCAGTGTTCTTCCTGTACATTCTATGAAGTTAGCCTCTCAAGAAATTGGTGAATATAGAAGAGATGAGAAAACAGTACCTGCTCCCAAGAAAATCACAGTATTTTTGAGGGAGATAAACCACATTATAGAAATCTAACCAAATGATCATTGTAACAAATGCCAGCAGCATGTTCAAGTTTACAAAGACTTTCAACATCTATTGCCTCTTTTTATCCTCTCAATAAACTCTTAGGCAAGGATGTTATTATACCTACTTTACAACTGAAGAGATTGAGTCTCAGAGAAGATGTACTATTTGCCCAAGATGATCCAGTTGGTAACTGAGCTAAGAACTGAACCCAGATCTCACAGCCTCTTGCTGTTAATGACCTTTATGTTTTGGAATTCCATTAGCTCTTCCTTACCTGGACATAGAGACACAAGGATTCAGAAGAAAGTAATGCTGTACTGTTCTCAGCTGCGATAGTGACTTGGTATGCATCTGGGTTTACTCTACATGGGGAGTTGTGGATTTCTGTTCAATCTGGAAGGTGGATGAAGTTTATAGAAATCGTTGAGTTCAAGGGAGGGAAATTTTATCTTGGGAGATTAGAGTGTAGGGTTTCTGCGGAGGATTTAATCTGGTTAAATGGCTCAAGATTACCCATCAATGGGATTTGGGTTCAATTGTGGGAGCAGGTGGCATACCCCTGTTTTATTTCTATATTTTTTTATTGTCTCATTTTGTGCACTTTTGCTCATCCTTTTCTGGGTAAAACAACCACATTCTTGATAAGCACAGAATATGTGTAAGTTCCTGCAATCCGTGTTCTAGAACTTTCTACGCTTTCCCTGAATCCCACCAAATTCAAGGTAAACTGATTGCCTCCATCTGTAAACTAAGCTTTTTTCTGCAACTAGTTTTCCCCTAACTTCCCACAGGATAAAAAGAACAGCCTAGCAATCTTCCCTTTGTATTGCTCATAATTCTGAGAAGATAGCAAACCAATTAAATAGTGCAGCTGTACAAACATTCCAACTATAATCTATGAAGTTCAGATCGTGAACACATTTTCATTGTCTTCTTTCCCCATATGGAATCTCATTGTTTCTTTTAATTATATTTTAAAAATGTGTTTCTGTAAGATGGAATGTTCTTTAGCCAAAGTAAATTTAAGCTACACTTGCAATGTTGAAATGAAAATTTTGAGGGGAAAACATTTTTGGGAGAAAATTTATTCAGAATAAATAAGGGTCTTTGGGAATGGAAACAATTGAATTTCTGAGTCTAGTTTAGACTAAATCAGCAGAAGATTCCCCTTTTGTGTTTTTCAGCAATTACCTAGTGGGATCACTTTTTGGGATAGGTGCCTAACTTAGGAACCCAAGTCGCTCTGTTAAAGATAGAATCATTGCACTGAACATTTAAGAGCATTTACTATAAAGCAGAGCCTACTTCAAGCACTTTGTGTGAGTTATGCTATTTAATCTTCAAAATGGCCTAATGATGTGCTCTTCGTTACCACCCCCATTTTGCAGACAAGGAAACAAAGGTATAAAGAGGTGAGTAAATTGCTTTTTGTCATCACCAAGCCAGTGTTTAAACCCAGGCATTTTGACTCCAGATCAATGCTTTTATTTATTTTTTAAATTTGTAATTAAAATGTTTATTTTTAATTAAAATGTGTATTGAGTTCTCATTAAAAACAAGGCATAATATTTGCTTTGAATCTGCTTGAGAAGATATGACACATTCATAATAAATGATAACTATCGGTAGAATCAGAAATGTATTTTGGCCAACTCTTGGAGGTATATAGAGAACCAGAGGTAGGGGATAGCCACAATTCTGTTAGTATGGTTCCTATGAGTTATAACTTTGGGATAGATTCACATCAACTGTTTTAGACTGTTTGAGAGATTCTACTTTATGGTACTGTTGTTTGTGGGTAGATCCATGAGCATGCATGCTTATATGGCAACCCACACACATATACACCTACCCCCCCACCCCGACACGCAAAACACACACACACACACACACACACACACACACTGGATTTGACAGTGTACTCTGTCCTTCCACGAAAAGGAATGGGAAAATAGCAGAGAATTTCCTCCATTGTGTGTGAATGTTAAGGCCCTCTAAATGACTGTTATCCAGATCAACATTTTTAATCACAGTGCTTAAATACCTTCCTTCAAAAGGAAGCTACCTATTTAATTGGTTTTCCTTTAAGTGGCCTCTTTGGTTTTAGAACCACTAACTGGTTGGCCAACTAACTAGTCAAACAGTCTTCGAGTGACGGTAACACAGTTTTCTGTATCTCATTACCAAAAGGCAAACTGGGAGAAATCATTTCCTGGAAGCAATCAGAGAAAGAGAAGTAAGTTTTGCAGCTCTATTTTGAACATGTGGACAAAATTACCTGTTAACTTTTGTTTCTTTCACTTCATGATTGTTGAGACGTTTTCACTTTGCATGTGATAAAAAAATAGAACCATCTGTTGAACATTCCATATTCCATACTTTTGACTTTATTACATCCTCCTAGAAAATACTTCATTGAGTCTCAAGGACAAAAATTATTCTTTTTTTTTCTCCAGTTCATACTTGTAACCCTCTAGAAAGTGACATATTTTCAAATGAATTGCCTCAACTGGTTGCTCATTGTTCACATGCTCTGCTGTATTAGGAATGTAGCTTTGCTCCTCCTTGGAAGACAAGTAGTGGGTTAGTGCTGGCTAATGATGAAAGGAATACACTTCTTCTAGTTCTTGATGTTTCTTTCTATAAATCTGACTTTTCCCATAGCATTTTTAGATACTTTAGGGATGGGACGCAGAAGAAAAATGACTTTTCAAAGGTCATGTGTTTGGAGAGCCAGAGCTGGAGTCACTATCTTAGCCTAGACCACGTCCAGCTAAATTTCTCCCCCTCTGTCATCTTGATTGCTTCTTAATCATGGTAGATACTAGTCAAGCACGAAACTATGCTTTCAAGTGTTGTGCTTCCTTAAGGATTTGCCATTTGTATATATTTTTGGAAATGTACCAAATGTAAGACCTGCCATATTCTGAAGACCTGAGGAACTCCTCCTCTGGCTTCTGTCCAATTCTGTTGATCAATATAACCAGGGATGATAAAACTTTAAGAAGTTGAGTCACACCAGTAAGACAGGAGAGAGAATGCTTGACAAATGGAGATGCTAATTAGCTAATTTGCCCACTTTGACCTTTTGTTAAGTACTGCCTCCATTGAGCCATTATTCCTATATTTCTTGGGGGAATGCTATAAGAAACATCCTTATGAAATCTGATACTACATTTGCATGTTATTAAGGGGGATGCTATTAAGGAAGTTGCCTATATCATGGATCAGTGCCCCATTAGGTAAGTCCCATGTGAGAATTTGCATTTAGTTCTAAATGCAAAGAAAAGTCCTGCTTTCTCTGAGCAGCCATTTCATCTTTGTTTCTCCCTTTTTAACCACAAAAGTCAATCATAATTTCCTTATCTCTTTGGCTAACTTAGAGAGAAAAATGAATTATATAAACACTTATGATCTGAATGCTCACTTAACTCCCTCCCTACACATGCCTTAAATTTTTCCAAGAATGATTTATTATTAATATTGATAGTTTACTATTTTATTAGATGTGTTTTTGTTGTATGTTGCTTAAAATTCTTTGTAAAACCTAGTTGGGGTATAAAATATCTATTAAAAATGTATAAATTGTGAGAATAACAACTGTATGAGGAATGGGTTTTGTCCTTTATCTGGGAGAAACTTGATGAAACCAGATTTCTTCTTGTAAAAGACATTCTTTTTATTTTTTCTATTAGTGAAGAAAATTTTTTCTCTACCCTTTTAGGTTGCTGATTGGAGGCCTGCTAATTAAACTGATAAAAGATCAGGAAGAGAAAAGACAGGTTTTTATTTGTATATGTGCATGGGTGTTCGCAGAAAATGTGACTCAGGAGGCAGTTAGAATTGGGGGCTTATATACCATCTTAATAGGAGAAGGGGAGAGGGAGAAAGGTTCTTCTGGGAAAACAAATGCCTTTTAGGAAAGATAAATGAGCCTTTAGAAGAATAGATGGATGATGTGATAGTTTTGTGATAATGTCTGTTTAGGCAGTTTCTTATCCTGGTGCCCATTTCTTGTCTCTGGTGATAGGAGTCAATCTTCCCTGGTTATGAAAGTTCTGAAGGAGTGGGTTTATGTCAGATGAATTCTTTTGGGAGGGTATGCTTTTATGCAGGTAAGGGGAATTTAGGAAAAAAAACCCAAATATTCTTCACAGTGGTATGTTCTGGATTTCTTTGCTTCAAAGATCATTGCCCTCAGCAGGGAAAGTTAATTGGGTAGACCATTTGATGTTGCAAAGTTTGTGGGTTAGAGTGGGCTCCAGGTATGTATTTCTCTAGGTTTTAGTCAAATCCGATAGTTTAACACATCCTTTCTTAGCTAGTTATTGTAGTGTATCCTCTGATAGAATTTCCAGAGTGCTTGTCTTACATTCTGATTTTCTCAAACTCTGTTTCTCTTCCCCAACTCACCACACAGACCTTCAGGATTATGGAGTTCCTAACATCTCATTTTCTGTTTTTCCAGTTGTAAATGTATTCTCCCTTATTGCTTCAAATGACAGATTTGTGCTCATTTTGTATGAGTTAACGCCTTTTTCAAACACCAGTACTACTTAGCACTTCTCAATAGGGTAGAGCAGCCATTTTATTGAAGGAAGCCTATATCAAAAGGAGTCCTTTCTTTGTGCACTTTTACTTTGCTTTATACTTACTTTTGGTCTAACTAGGTTCAAGGCTCCTAATTACTTTATTCTTGACAGAATTGGAGAGTTAAGTACTAATAGGGGTAGCAGTTGATTGAGATATGTAGAATTTGCTCAACCAAAAATACATAGTACTTTATAAAATGTCCAAAGTACATTCCTAGTCTATATACTTCTTTTAGTCTAAACTATTATACTGGTTTTTACACTGATTACAAATCAGTTCCCATTTGTACTGCAATAATTTCCTAAACTATGACTTTGCTTTCTTGTATCTCTTTCTTGCACCGCAATCCATTTGTCCTGTAATGTGGACAATGTGGTCTTTTAAAGGTAAGAGAGATTATTAAAGGTCCAAAACCTTTCATGGTTATCCACTGTCCTTAGGATAAAACCCCAACTTCTCAGCATAGCCCACAAAGCCCAGCATGACTTCGGCCCTGCAACTCACCTTGGGCCTCATTTCATATCATCTCCCATTGTTCATTGCTTTCAGGCCAAACTGGCTACCCTTCTTTAACTGCAGTTCTTGCCTAGGGCTTTTGTACAAGGTGTTTCCCTTGCCTGGGCTGTCTTTGTCCAGATTTTCTCATGGTTGGTTTTCATCGTTTGAGTATCACCTTCCCAGAAAAACCTCTCTCTGACCACCTTCTCTAAAATCTCTCTCTCTTACCCTACTTTCTGTCACTTCCCCTTGTTTTCTTCCTATCACAACCTCTATCTGAAATTCTTTCTTGTCCATCCCCTCCACAGAATGAAAACTCAGTAGGATTAAGACACTGTCTACTTTATTCTTTGCCATGATTTTATTACCTTCATTAATATGTACTCATTGGTGATTTATTGAGTGAATCATGTCAAATAGAAAAAATGATTATATTACTTTCTAAATCATTAGAATGATGTTTCCTAATTAAATAGTAAATTAATGGAGCAGATGTGGAAAATTGGTCTTGAATTTATTGTATTTGAATATTTTGAAAATAATTTCACTCAAATGCTTGGGAAAGCTTTCATAAAAATTTTTAAAATTTTGAAATAAGCATAAACTTTCAGAAAGAAGTACAGTACCAGAACTATCTTTTTTTCAGAATCATTTGGTAGGTAGTATTGTTACTTACTCCTGAATATTTTTACGTGTAATTCATACTTAAAGGATCTTGTCCTATTTAACCGAATTCAACCACCAGATCAGAACATTTACATTGATACGTGACTCTGGTATTTTTTTGGAATTCATTCAAGTTTCATGGTTGTCCAATAATTCCACTTACAACTCCTCCCCTACCCCAACACCCGAATCCAGTAGAATCACTTGCTGCACTTAGTTGTCATTTCCCTTTAGATTTCTTCACTTTGGAACAGTTCTTTAGTCTTCTTGACTCTCATAATCTGGACACTTTTGAAAATAAAAGGCCAGTTATTTTGAAGGATGTCCCTTAACTTGGGTTGTCTGATCTCTGCTCAAGATTAGACTCAATTTTGAATTTTGGCAAGAAAGTGCCAGAAGGGATGCTGAGTTCCCTTCATTACATTTTATCATGTGACAAATGATTTTCAATTGTCCCATTGCTGATGATCGGCCCAGTAGGTGTGTTCATTGTTATTGAGATGCCATTGTTTCTAGGCTTTTGCAATGGGCAGATCTAAGGAATAAAAATACATGTAATACACATATTTATATATTTCTATATGTATGTATATATCAGTCTGTGTATCAAAGCTATAAATTCACACACTTCCTTCAATACCAATCTTCTTTAACCATTTCCTAATCTTCCTCATTGGGTGAGTTTACATGTGATGACTTTATCAGCCTAACTGTATCCTAAGTCTGGTCTGATTTTTGAATGCAAGAAAAAAAAAATCCACAATGAATATTTGTATCCATTCTCTGAGAAAAACTGTGGCTGGGCAGGAAATCTTGGGGCAAGATGTAGGGGAACATGTTGAGAAATGTATACTAAATATTAAATGAATATATAGGAAGTTTTTACAAGTATCATACTTTTTGTTAAATTTCATAATGTAACAATTTTTATTGTTTATGCTATTTGAATTCAGGGAGTCACTGTTACTTTTGCTGCCTTTTTTTAAAAAATGAAGATAATCTTCTCAATACTCTTAAAGTTTGACTAGTTTGTTTGCCATATATATATATATATATATATATATATATATATACACACATACATATGGCATAATTGTGTAAAAATAGGATCATCTTATGATCTGGGAGTAGGTAAAATGAGATGTTTAGCAATTTTAGGATTCTTCAATAAAAGTCAATGCCAAATCATCTTACACCTGGTAAATGTCAAACAGTTGAAAAGGAAGACAGTAAGTATTTGGACAGTCAGAAATAAGGTGCCCAGTGGGGCGCCTGGGTGGCGCAGTCGGTTAAGCGTCCGACTTCAGCCAGGTCACGATCTCGCGGTCCGTGAGTTCGAGCCCCGCGTCAGGCTCTGGGCTGATGGCTCAGAGCCTGGAGCCTGTTTCTGATTCTGTGTCTCCCTCTTTCTCTGCCCCTCCCCCGTTCATGCTCTGTCTCTCTCTGTCCCAAAAATAAATAAACGTTGAAAAAAAAATTAAAAAAAAAAAAAAGAAATAAGGTGTCCAGAACAGTGAAAATATCAACTCTCCCTGATGACTGAGTAACAACTCCAAATACAACCTTCATGTTTTCATAAACCTATATGAATGCAAATTGGCCATTAAAATATTAAAGTCCACCCTTATATCAGTAAAAATGGGTAAGTGTGGTAACTGTGAAGGAAAAAAGGACTGGCATTGGTAGCATAAGAGCTAGTACATGGAAAGAGCTGGAAATGCTGCAGGCTTCTTTCCCTGAAGGTAGAGGATAATTTATGTTGAAGGCAATGTGAAAACAAAGTATCTTGCCAATTAAAATCCATTTTGAAATAAGATTCCAAGTTGGTCTGTTGAAATGAAGGTCAGTATGAATTTAAAATGAAAACATTGTACCTGTTGCCCTTAATAACACATTCCTTTTGATACCCATATCTAAATGCTCATTCTTTTTGTCTCTTGCTATACAACTCTCCAGGAGTACCTGAAAAGCAGTTGTGTTTCCTGGTTAGTAGGAAAAAAAGCTAAAAAAAAAAATAGTATTCACATTGAAGTTTTTGTCTAACTTTTAATCTCATTTTAAAAAAAGAAGCAAAAAGATATTTATAAGAGAAATAAAGCTGAAAGTTTAAGATTTGCTGTTATTTTATTTTCATGATTTTAATTGTGATATAGGTCATTAGTTTTCTATTTTTTTATTACAGTCATATTACTTTATAAAATAATGCTATTAAACTAATGTTCTACAACACAAAGGGGAATTGGTTTAATCTGGCTTTCAACGTTTCTAGAAAGATTAATTTTGGTAAAGCCATTCTTTTACTTCTTAACAGTACTATGGCTTGAATATAAATAGAGAGACCTGGTGGAAACATCCATCTTGACTATAAACTTCGTTTTATTATGAAAAAAAAAAAAAAAAAGATTTGTTTCAGATTCTTTGCTCTTTTGATTATTTTTGTTGTTGTTAAAATGCTATTGTAAGTGTTGGAAATGGCCATTATCTAGAGTTCAGGAGTTTATTCCTTTTGATATATGAAGATGGATGAAAGGTAAAGTCCCAATATTGTCAACGACCCAGTAATGTATTGATTCCTCTTTGCCGCTAGATGTCCCTATATAGATGCTCCTTCTACCTGAGAGGCTTTAGAAAGATGCCAACAAAATCAGAGGGACATTTGCTACTCCTAAACCTTTTTACGTACTCTGCTTTAGCACTCTGGTGCTGACCAGATGCTTTCTCCTTTTGTTCTGGAGGATTAATATCATGGGACAAGACAGGACTTGTACTAAACAAAAAGTGACCAAAGTTAGGCTTGCACATTGGTCTGAACATACACATATTAACTACTCATTCTGGAGAATATGAGAATCTCAACAGATACAGTTTAGCTTTATAGACAGATTTCAATTAAGCATGCTAAATGAGGAGGGGCTTAGGTTTGAGTTAGATAACCAAAATGGAAGATAATTTAAAATTATAGTTAGTAATAAAATAGGTTTGTATATGTTTTGAATATGAGTGTGTTTGGTGTCCTGGGAATTTAACAAAATTTCAATAATAGACATACAGATAATATTAATCTCCAAGGGAACTTGGAGTTGATATTTCTTATACAGCTTATTTCATAATTCTTCTTTGTTTTTCATACTTGACAAAGATCAACAATGCTAGCTGCCAGAGCAATGTGACATGATAGTTAAACCTGAGCTAATTTCTTTATAAGTTTTTTAAATTCTAGTTCTCAGTTTACCTGCAAAGGGAGGGAATAATTCAGTGTGTTGATTAAAAATGTCTTTGCTCAGTTTTGGGTTGTATAAAATCATAAGACTGGATGAGAATCATAATGAAATCCTTTGTTATATTCTGTTTTGAAATGATCAGAATCATTCAATAAAGTTTTGGTAGTAAAATGCAATGTTAATAGTCTTTCTACTTAAAACATGAATTTGATTAAAAACTTTTGGGGGAAATAAGTATTTATTGGAACCACTGGATTATTTCAAAAGGGTTATATCCTGCATTTAAAATACTATAGGTATTCATTTATCATTTGAGTATATTTTATCCAATTTTATGTTTAATTTTATAATGCTGATTTCTATTTTATGACATGTTACTATAATTCAGTATAGTAATAATATAGGGAAATAAAAGATTAAAGTAGTACTGAATAACCAAAATTAATTCAACTTTTTTTTTCTTTTTTGAACAAAGGATCTATATTTTGGGGTTGTTTTTATGCAATTTTTTTTTCTCCGTATTGAAGAAAAAGACACAAGTGGATAGTCTTCTGTTGCCCTCCGTACAAAAAGATCTTTGAGAAATGGTGATATTTGGGTAAACGTGGGGGATGGTAATGAGTGCAGGAGATTGATAAAGACATTTGTTATCCTGTCTCTTAAAAATAAGAAGAAAGTTTTTACAACCTAAAACCTGGGCAAAATTCTTGAAAATATCACTGAATAAAGTTTGCAAGGTCTTTAGAGAAGGAAAAGATGATTATTAAAAATAAGTATATAGAATCAAAAAGTCAGATAAGGGTTAGGGAGAATGTGGAGAAATAACCCTGATACACTGTTGGTAAAAATATAAAGTGGTGCAGCCAGTTTGGAAGGCTGGCAATTCCTCAAATGATTAAATATGGAGTTATGAGATGACTCAGCAAACGGTTATATGTCCAAGAGAAATGAAAACATATGTTCACATGAAAATGTGTACCCAAATGTTCCAGCAGCATAATTCATTATAGCCAAAAGGTAGAAAGGTAGAAATGTCCATCAGCAGGCAAATGGAGAAACAAAATATGGTATATGCGTTCAGTGAAATATTGTTTAACCATATAAAGGAATGAAGTACTGACACATGATGAAAGGTGGATTAACTTTGAAAACATTATATTAAGTGAAATAAGCCAGTTACCAAAGACCATGTAATAGTATGATTCCATTCACATGGAAATCCCAAATAGATGAATCCATATAGACAAAGTGGATTAGTGGTTACTTGGGGCTGGAGGACATGGATAGATCAGAGGGTGATAGTTAAAGGGGACAAGGCTTCTTTTGAGGTGATTAAAATGTTCTAAAATGTGATGATCTTTGGACAGCTCTGAATACTAAGAATGAATGAATTGTACGTTTTATGTTAGTTTTTAAACTTTGAGTATAGTTGATACAATGTTACATTAGTTTTGGGTGTACAGCATAGTGATTCAACATCTCTGTAAGTTGTGCTCTGCTCACCACAAGTGAGCTACGGTCCATCACCATACAACATTATTATAATATCATAGACTCTCTTCCCTATGCTGTGCCTTTTATTCTCTGAATTGTACACTCTAAATGAGTTAATTGCATGTTATGTGAATTATATCTCAATGAAGCTGTGAAAAAAAACGTGAGATGCTGAAATACACTACAACATGGATGAACCTTGAAAACATTAGGCTGAGTGAAAGAAGTTAGGCTCTACAGATGGGATTCCAATTTGGTATTTATTGTTCTTCCAGCCAGATGCAGTCTACGAATCAGAGATCATTTTCACTATAAGCAAAGTTGCCTTATAAAATATACGGCATGCTAACTTTTACTGGGCTGCCAAGGGAGCAGAGCTAGAAAGTTCACTGAAGGTCAAATTGTCATGTAGAAGGTGAAAAGGGTAGCTCTTTGCCCTCAGCCACATATTGAACTCCTTACACTAACTTATTATCCATTCAGATTCTATTTGTCTTGGCTTACGTGATTTCCATCTTATTCTTGGAACAATCAGTACTATTTATACTAAAAGTCTGCATTTTTATTGTTGTTGTTTTTCCTACTTTTTAACTCTACCCATCATCCTCTTAGTTAACTAAAAAACCAATCGTGAGAATACATGATAATTAGTAATAAGCAGTTGACATTGCAGGAAATTATAGGCATTGCCAGAGCATCGATTTTTCTCTATAGGTATTATAGAGAAAGCTCCTTCTATGCAACTAGAATAATTGGGGGGTAGATATATCTGAGTGAAAGTATCCTGGGACACAAAGTTTCTAAATAATGACAAGACTTTGAAATGATGACTACAGCTGACATCCCCAATATAACTTGCCTGCTTTTTGTGGAAATGCGTGATATAAACATATTGGTGTACCCTCCCACATGTAGTCATATTCTAAACTACTTTCCTTCAGTGGATTACTTCTGTGAAATGAAACACAGGAAGAGATGATATATAATGTAGCTAAAACCAGTTATTCAATCAAGGTCCAACGAACAGCCAATTAGTGATTTATTTGCAAGTTCCTACCTTTTGGGAAAGGAAGGTAAATCTAAAGGCTGTTTAATTGATGTTTGTTGTTTTTTTAAGGGCTAGTAGCAATTCAAGTTTCTCTTGTAGAGCATAGAAAAATGATAAATGATGCTAGGGTTATTCTTTTGATTCATAGGGCTTTTTTTTTTTGAAAATAAGTTCATTGATGTTGATAGAAACCCAATGATTTTCAAATCGTTTCAGCCAAATGCGTCCCTCAAATAAAATCTAACATGGAAGCCAATATGTGGAACAAATTAAAGTGTAGCTGTTTAGTTTGAAATGGGGAAAGGATAATGGAGTCTGGTGTCTACAGCAAATTGCTAACAATCTTCCGTAACCTGAACTAGCCTTTGAGGCATTTCTGGAGATCCCAAGAGTTGTAGAGAATAGAGTTGGAAAATCTCCTGTATAATGCAAAGGATATTAGTTGGACTTCTAGACTCATCTTCCTCACTAATTACTTAGGCAACTCTAGACAAGTCACTTTATCTTTCTGAGTCTTTGTTTTCCCTGTATGGAAAATAGAGCATGGAATTAAATGATTTTTAAGGTTCTTATTTGTTTTTGTTTTTTGTTTTTTGTTTGTTTTACAATTCTGATACTTTTGGGTTTTAAACTAAGACCCCTTATTGAACACAGGTACACAAAATATTAGATTGAAACTAGAATTTGGCTAAAGGCTCATAGCTATGGCCAAATTAAATTTTAATTCATCAGTCAAAATAGAAATATCTAGAGAATGATTTTTTTATTCAGTTTTTAAGTTCTAGAACTGTAAAACTCTATTAAATATAAGCCAGGTTACCAGCTTTGATATTTAAAAACTTGATTTTAATCTCCTTATGCTTGTGGGAGTTAATTGACAGCATATTTCTGGGGTTTGATATTTTCACCTTTTATAATCATTGAGTTTTAAATTTCATGTCACAGGCTATAAACAAAGGAAGAAAGTTACATATTTGATTATTTTCAAATGACTTTTCATTTATGCTAACAACACTGCATTTTTGAAATGATGCAGTGCTCTACAAGTCACTATGACAAGTGCGAGTAATCTCAGAACCCAGGAGAGACACTTTCTTGGATGAACTTTCCACCATGTGCTTTATTGAGGTCGTATAGTAAAATGTTCTGGCAGCACCCCAAAGTAAGGAGCAGATGGATGTGCTGTGGGTCTGAGCAATAACCTAGAGACCTCAGTCTCTAGAGTAACCAGTAACCTAGAGTCCATAGGTGGTCTTCCACATTATTGCTATACTCCTGCCATTCAGTGTCTAGTGTTTGAGTAAGTGACACAGAGGTATGAGGATGTTTTCCTTCCTTACTACAACGAAATAGGCGATGCTTTTTTTTTTTTTAAAAACAAATGTCTATTTTAATTCTTTTTAATGTTTATTTATTTTTGAGAGAGAGACAGATCGTGAGGTGGGGAAGGCAGAGAGAGAGGGAGACACAGAATCCAAAGTAGACTCCAGGCTCTGAGCTGTCCTCACAGAGCCCGACGTGGGGCTTGAACCCATGAACCACAAGATCATGATGTGAGTCAAAGTCAGATTCTCAAACAACTGAGCCACCCAGGCACCCCCAACAATGTTGTTTTTAAAAACACTTAAAAAATTATATTCCAGGGGCAGCTACTTCACCAGGGCAGATATTTTTGTGTAATTGTATATCCTGCTTGTGGGCCTGGAGGTCTAACTTATGCCAGCACTGGATAAGATGTGGCTGTTTCTTCCACCTGTCTTAAACCCTGCCATGACAGTAAGAATGATACAGCCCGGGCACATGGTGGCTCAGTTGGTTAAGTGTACAACTCTTGATCTCTGCTCATATCATGATCTCCCAGTTTGTGGAATCAAGCCCCACATCTGGCTCTGTGCTGCCAGCACAGAGGCTGCTTGGTATTCTCTTTCTTTCTCTCTCTGCCCCTATCCCACTGGCTCTCTCTTTCTGTCTCTCTCAAAATAAATAAATAAACTGAAAAAAAAGAATAATGATACGCCTAATGTATTGGACACACTTGACTCGAATGGTAGAGTCAGAAAGGAACTTTTTTTTTTTTAATTTCATTGTTCCTTTATGTTTATTCAGTTAAGTTGGTTCTTTCCTAGACCATGAAAATGTATGCAATTTAGTGAATTTTCTGGGGAATCTTAAGTGATTCAAAGAGTCTAAATCCAAAAAGCAAAATGTCCAGTCCCATGTAAGAGCCATCAATTTTCATTAAACGGCACAACTTGATTTAAAGTTGAAGCTAAGGCGGGCACTTGTGATGAGCACCAGGTGTTGTATGTAAGTGATGAATCACTGAATTCTACTCCTGAAACCATTATTGCACTTTTCAATTTAAAAAAGAAAAGGAAAAAGGGAAAAAAGTTGAAGCTCCTCTTCCTCTTGAAAGCTTGTGTCCCCAGACAGGTGGGATCTCAGTAGCTATGTGATGGGTTCTTGTTCTCATGCCTGCCTAACTTTCAATTGCTCCTCTCTTCTTGCTAACTTGTTTCTGATCTTTCTCATGTTGGTGGCAGGGGGAGGAAGGAGAGGGTGGAGAAGACAGGGGCATTTTGCTTGCTTGGCACTGTGGAGGTGATGGTGACGTGCTCTGGTATGGTAGGCATTAAAGCTGATTCTTATTTGCATGGGCACATGTGTGATGATCCCCATGTTACAATTCCTGCAATTCCTCTGACATGAGCAAATATTTTTATTTAGTCTAGTTGTTAATTTCCTCTATTGCTCCTAGGAATGAAAGCCCTTGCTTCTTTCTGTGGATGCTTGTTCTTTGTCCTGCAGGCACTCTTAGTATATACAATTCCCCATACAGTTCTCTCTCCTACATGAGACTCACATTTGGTCCATGAGAAACACTCATACATCTTTTGCACTGATAAATTCCCAGAAAACAGTTCTGTCCTGCTTAGGCTACTTTAGTCAGCCTCTTGCCCCTATGTTCTTAACAGTCAGAACATTGCCTCCTTTAAAGCTACTGTCTTCTGGACTTAGGTGAAGGGTTAACAATTCTTTGACATTCTTTTTCTTTCTTTTCCTTCCTTCCTTCCTTCCTTCCTTCCTTCCTTCCTTCCTTCCTTCCTTCCTTCCTTCCTTTCTCTCTCTCTCTCTCTCTCTCTCTCTCTCTCTCTGAAATTCTTTCTTTAAAAATTCCCCTCTGGGTTTCTGTAGTGCTGGCAATGATCTGTTTCTGGATATGTGGTGTTGGATGTTGTATGATGCTTACTTAATACACTGTGTATTACATTTACATTTTTTAACTTTTCTGTGTGTTAGACCTCAGTAATACTAGTTAAGGAAAACAATAGTCCAAATAATCTCATCCAGGTGAGAATATACAGCAAGTCTCCTCCTTCATAATCTCCCAACTCCCAGTCTTTATAACCTGTCAATTCAGCATCTTCTCTCTGGTTCTTAGATTCTTTGAACAGTTTTGGACTTGTTCTAGTTCCTCATTTTAGGAAATGTTCCAAGTGAAACTTGTATTTTCATACCTGTATGTTTATTTTAACTATTACTTCGTGAATATTGATATCAAATACTGTTGTTAAGCCTTTTAACTATATCAAGAAATCTTCTTGCAGACTCAAAAAGGTTAAGAATTGTTACCATCATTTTACAAAGAAGACACTAAGGCTATAGGGGTCCAATAACGTGCCCAAAGTTGCAAGACAAGTAAATGACTGTACCAAGATTTGGACCAAATGTTTTCTGATTTCAAAGCCCATGCTTTTTCCTTTGAGACTATTTTCAATCTCAGAATAAGGATTGTCAAATGTGTGACTTGAAGATGACCACAAAACATGCGGTGAAGGAGTAACTGCTCACATGTCAGGTTTCCATGTTTCTCCCATTTGCTGGAGAGCAGCTGTTTACTCACTTGAGCTCTGATGAACAAAACCTGCTTGAAACCAGAAGAAATTGTCTGGAGAGGTGAGTGGGTCTTGTGATGGGCAAAGCTGTGTCTGTCCTAACCTAAACAAAGCAAAAGAATGCAAAAGGAAAAGAGGTTGTCCTCAGAAAGTTACTTAGCCACTGTGGTTGGTTGTCACAGTTTTATCCTCAGGATAAATTATTAGTGGTCTCAGAACTAAGACAATCTGTGTGTATACCTCAGAATGGTAAATAATGTAGCATTCTGTCGTGGAGGCGGACAGCAGTTGCCCATTAGGCCAATTTCAGTAAACGGAACTTGTTCTCCAGAACTAGATATCAGGTCGAGTGATAGCAATAAAGTGAACTGTGGAGCTGGGGTGTACTAAGTGACCAGGTGCTGTTTTGCAGAGTTTTGTGGTGCTAGAGCATGGGGCCACACAGTGCTGAGGCCCCCTAGTTGATAATTACTTTTACTCTTTATTGAATAAAATGTGTAAGGTGCTGGAGAGTCTGCTAGTGGTATCTATCTATTGGAACCAGAGTTTTATGCATTGCTTTGCCTCACTTTCTTGGTAAACTCAATCCATTGAATTCAAAATGTATCCTGAAAGAATTTTGCCTAAAATATAAGTTCTACTTTTCTCATTAGAAACATAATAAAAATTCACGATAGATAATTGGAAAAATTAAAAGGATAGTGTAATTACAACTTGACCATTCTAAGATATGCATTTCAATCATTTTTCATTTTCATTTCAATCATTTCAATCATTTCAATGATTTTTTCATTTCAATCATTTTTTTGGTATAGCTGATCTCAGAGTGAATAAGCAATTCTATTGTCTTTCCCCCCCACACTTAGCTTTGTTTGTATTTATTTATTTTTATTAGGTTTTTAAATTTTTTTTTTCAACGTTTATTTATTTTTGGGACAGAGAGAGAGAGACAGAGCATGAACGGGGGAGGGGCAGAGAGAGAGGGAGACACAGAATCGGAAACAGGCTCCAGGCTCTGAGCCGCAGAGCCCGATGCGGGGCTCGAACTCCCGGACCGCGAGATCGTGACCTGGCTGAAGTTGGATGCCTAACCGACTGCGCCACCCAGGCGCCCCTTTAAATTCCAGTATAGTTAACATATGTTCATTTATAACATAAGCCCTCTTCCTTCTTATTATGAAATTATTTTTAAAACATACGTGTTTCAATATTAATATGGTGTTTAATCATGTGGCTAAATCACGGTTTACTCAAACTTGCCCCCGTTTTTGGATCATTAGTTTTTGTTTCTGTTTTCTGTGCTAGTAAGGCTGCAACAAATATTTTTGTATAAATTTTTGGTGGGATATTTTGGCATGTTTCTTAGGTAGTATTCACAATGGTAGAATTATTGGGCCAAAGGGTAACTACATTAAACAATTTTTTAATGCTGTTTGTCAAGAAGTGAAAGAAATAGATTATAATATAGAGACATGCATCCATAATAATCATTTTCTTACAAACAAGTAGTTAGAATATAAACTGTATTTATCATTTGTTCCCTTATTATGCTTTCTTTTTAAAATAAGGAGATGCAGGGGTGCCTGGGTAGCTCAGTCATTTAAGCATCCAACCCTTGGTTTTGGCTCAGGTTATGATCTCATGGTTTGTGGGTTCGAGCCCTGCATCAGGCTCTGCTTGGGATTCTCTCTGTCTCCCTTCCTCACTGCCCTCACTCCCTCTCTCTTTCTCTCACATAAATAAATAAGCTTAAAAAAATTTAAAAAGTTAATGGAACTTTGGATCTCCTTATATTTTTTAATAGGTCAATTAAAAACAAAACAGATCAATAGAACAAAACACAAATTCTGCCAACTAACCCACCTGTAATTTATGGCAAATGTGCCACTGCAGAGCAGTGGGGATATGACAGTCTTTTATTTTATTTTTATTTATTTATTTATTTATTTATTTATTTATTTATTTATTTATTTATTTTTTCAACGTTTATTTATTTTTGGGACAGAGAGAGACAGAGCATGAATGGGGGAGGGGCAGAGAGAGAGGGAGACACAGAATCGGAAACAGGCTCCAGGCTCTGAGCCATCAGCCCAGAGCCCGACGCGGGGCTCGAACTCACGGACCGCGAGATCGTGACCTGGCTGAAGTATGACAGTCTTTTAAATAAATAGTTTTGAATTAATTAGAGAACCATATGGGAAAAATAAAACTTAAGCCCTACTTAACATGCTACTCAAAAAATCAATTCTTTAAAAATTTTTTAAAAATGTTTTTATTTATTTTTGAGACAGAGAGAGACAGAGCATGAGCAGGGGAGGGGCAGAGAGAGAGGGAGACACAGAATCTGAAGCAAGCTCCAGAAGCCTGATGTGGGGCTCGAACTCACAGACTGTGAGATCATGACCTGAGCCAAAGTCGGATGCTCAACCGACTGAGCGACCCAGGCACCCCCTCAAAAAATCAATTCTAGGTGAAATCTATTTCTAAGTGTAAATGATGAAGCACAAAAGTTTCTGGAAGATACCATTGGAGAGTATCTTCATGACTTTGGGGTAGGGAGTGATTTCTGAAAAGGGGGCACAAAAAGTGGTTGTAATATATATTTTTTATTTTAGAGAGAAAGAGCACGAGCTGGGAAGAGGGTCAAGGGGAGAGAGAGAGAATCTTAAACAGGCTCCGTGTTCAGCATGGAGCCTGATGGGGGGCTAGATCCCATAACCCTGAGATCATTACTTGTGCCTAAATCAAGAGTCGGATGCTCAACTGACTAAGCCACCCAGGGGCCCCAAGTGCTTGTTATAAAGGAAAGTATTGGCTACTCAACATCAAAATTAAGGTCTTTTGTTCATCATAAGATATAATAGAAGGCATGCCACAGAGTGGGAAAAGATATCAGCAGTACATTGAACTGAGAGAGGGCATATAGCCAGAACTTTAAGAATTACTACAAATCAGTAAGATAAAGACAGATAACTGAATATAAAAAAGGGGCAATTGACTTGAACAAGCACTCTAAAAATTAGGATATCCAACGAGTTGGTAAATATAAAAAAGTATAGGTGTTTGTATGTGTATTTTACCAAAAGACATATATAAGAACATTCATAGCAGTTTTATTTGTAATAACCAACAACTTGATATGATTTAAATATCCATTATCACAACGAAGGATAAATAAATTGTGTTATATTCATGCATTCACACAGTGTAATACTATAAAGAAACGAAAAAGGATGAACTATAGTTACATGCAATAACATAGATGAATTTTACAAACTCGATGTTAGAGAAAGCCAAAAATAATATGTATAATTTCACTTATATAACATGAGGACCAGGCAAGGGGAGTGGCGATAGAAGTTGATAATAGGAAGTGTTTATCCCTAGGGAGGAAGTTGATAGTGGTTTTGGTACTGGTGGTTTTTGAGTGCTGGTACTATTTTATTGTTATATGGGTGGTAGTCACATGGGCAAGGTCACTTGGTGATAATTCACTGGGTTGTAAGTTATGATTTGTGTACTTCGGTATGTACTGCTTCAGTAGAAAGTTTTTTAAAAAAAGCCAGTTGCATTTCTAAATAGTTGTGTAATAAATCTAGAAATAAATGTAACAGTGTGCAAGTTCTATAGGAAAAAAAAATTAACTGTCTTTAAAGATATCAAAGTTATTCAAACATATGGGGATATTTACCATGAGGTAGCAAGATTCAAGACTGTAAAGATATTAAGTTCACATATAGTTATCTGTAAACTTAATAGAAGTTAAATAAAAGTCCCAAAGGGTCTTGGAAATGATTCTAAAATTCATGGGTGGGAACAAAGGGCTAATGATAGAATACGAATGAAGGAAAAAAGGCAAGGTATGGATTGACTCTATGAGATTTCAAGAGATTACTAATGAGGAGAAACTGAAATTCTTGTAATTATGAAGCTATAGGGATTATGACCATGTGGTGTTGGCACAGGAACAGGATAGAGACCTCAGAAATTGAAAGGCACCAATGATATATGATGTAGTGGTATTGCAGATCAGTGGGGAATGGATGGGCTCTTCTGCAAATTCTGGGTTCCTAATGTTTAATGACAGAGAAAAATAACACTGGATCCCTTATACACTGGATCTTGTCACGAATGATACCTAGAGGACAGAAGAAATAAACCTGAAAGGCAAAACCATAACAATTTTTAGAAGACATAGAATTTTAAAAATATCATGATCTCATGGTGGGAGGAATTTCTCAACATGCAAAATGTAGAAACCATAGAAGGAAATATTTATAAATCAAGAATTCCTATTCATTGACAAAGGGCATAAAGTGAATGAAAACAGCAAGAAACGGCAGTAGTAGAGAAATCAGTAAAAAGATGACAAAAGAACAGGCAAAAACACTGTTAGTCATTTTGGAGAAGAGGAAATGCTAATGGTTCATAAACAGCTGAAAAGGTGCTCAAACTCATTATAACCAGGAAAATCCTATTTACTGAGGTATTTTCCACTGTTGTAAAATTTGGCAAGTATTAAACATTTAGATAAATAAGTTGTGGTATGTGTATATACTGGAATGCTATACAGCATTCAAAATTAATGAACTCAGCTATGTGTATTTGTATGCTTGTATTTCGAAAGACATTGCGTGGAGTAAAAGAAACAAATCACATAAGAACGTATATGGTATGGTTCCATTCATATGTGGTTCCAAAAGAGACAAAACTTTTTAACGGATTCACAAATTTGTGAAAAACTAAGTGTAAAACAAGGAAATAATTAACATAATTCAGAGTAGTAGTGACCTGGGGTTTGGGGGAAAGAAGAAAGGAGAGGTGTGTAACTGGGGAGGGGGCCCTAGGTAGCCTGTAGTTACCAGCAAGGATCTGTTTCTTAAGGTGGCAGATATTTTAAAAGTGATCATTTTATGATTTCTCTCTGGGGTGCAAATGAAGAATTAACATAGTCTTTTACATATATGTTGTGTTTCATAGCAAAAATGTAAAAGAAAAGTAAATAGAAAGTCTTTACTATTGTTAAATTATTAATTATAGCACTCTGAATTATTAAAGGAAAGAAAGTATAGTAACCACTGGTAAAGAGAAGAAACTTGAAGTTGGAGATTGGTATCTTGACAAATCTTTGAAATTTCCAGACAGAAAGTTTCATTTTCATAAAAAATTTTTCCAGTAACCAGTAGACACAAAGGTTCCATTGCACAATGAGAAAATCAGCCCCAAAATGGCAGAAGAAAATTCACAGGAAAGAAGACTACAGATTGAGCATGTCTTACCAAAATACATTGAGAAAACTTTTAGAGCCAGTGGTCAAAGGTTACACAAAAGGGCAGTTCATTTTTGTGTCCCGAGTTCATATAAAAATATGCTTCACAGATCATTAGTCTGCCCATACAAGCAAAAGTAATGTGTATTGCCGTTTTAAACAGACACAGTAAATCTCATTTGGTGAAAAGTCCTGAATGAGTTATTATAGAGAATTGTTTGTAGAAAGAGGTTCAGGAAGAAGGACGTGATCATTTTAAGAGAGAAAAGCTTTGTCTGCAAAAGATGCAGAGATGGTATTCTCCATTTGTGATGAGAGAGATTTGAGAGAAGACCCTGTCCTGTAAAGGGAAACAAAGGTGACAATATAGAAAATGAGCATTTTGGAAATAGAAATGTTGATTTCCACATATATATATATATATATATATATATATATATATATATATATATTGCAGCCCATTTTCAGTGATTCTAGACTTAAAAATCCAAGCTGATCATGCAATGCACTTTTACAAAGTTAATTTTTTTTAAATAATTAAAATAATGCTGATCACCAATGGAGAACAGTTATTAGAATTTATTTCTCTAGAGTTTCCTGTGAGAATTTTAACCTGGCAAAGGTTTATTCTTAATACTAATTTTTATTGTTTCTATGTAGTTTTCTTATTCTTGGTCTCAGGACAGTTACTTTCTTACTAGTGTGCAGGTGAGCTACATTTGGAATACTAACAGTTAACAGTCAGGTATAGAGCTGCTTGTTGAGAAATGAATTTGGAAAGTATCCTGAAAGTGTCAAGGAAGCTGTTGCCTTTGAGAGTGAATAGGATTCTGGGAATGAGCAGAAGTGGCTCGATGCAGGTGTGATGGCAGGCTGTTCTCTCCGTTTTGGTTGAGATCAGTTTGGAGAGTTTGGCTTTCATCATTTTATATGCAGAAAAGCCACAGGAAACATTCTGATAAGGCAAAGCATGTGCAACAATTTTATTTTAAAAATATTGAAGCCAGGTGGTTTTTTGTTTGTTTGTTTATACTTAAAATTTGCCTAGAATGGGTATCACTCTAGAAAACTTAACAGAAATGCTCTACCATGGAGTATATGGCTGGCGAACTGCTAAACCCTTTGGTTCATTCATTCATGGAGCAAATTATTTAGTAAGGGCTGTGTGTGCATGCATGCACATGTGTGTGTGTCCGTCCCTGGGTCCCTGTGAAAACGCCTGGGAATAGAGCAGGCAATAGGACAGATATATAGCCCTACCCTTAGGTAGCCTAGTTTATGACCTCATGCAGCAGAAAGATAGTGAACAGTTACACAGGAAACATAAAGGGTATGATAAAGTGATAAAAGAAAGCATCTAGTCTACTCTGGAAATAAGATTTTGTTTAGGCTGAGAACATAGTAATTATGGAAGAAATAATTTTTGATTGATTTAGTGCCAATAGAATTATTGCAGGCCTCAGGTTTTTGAAAATTCTTTAATCCGTAAAGTTTTACTTGTAAAATTTCATCGTTTCCTGGCTCTCTAAATAACCAGCCTAAGAAAGAACAGACATCTGCCTCTAACAAAAACCTAAGAAATGCTTCACAAACCCAAATCCAAGGAAAATATAACTAAAGGAAATAAAAAAAGGTGGAGTCAAATGTGATAACTTTCTTTTCAACTGCTGCCTTATTTTTATTTTGCTGGAAGTCTTTGGTTTTGAGATTCACATTAACGTGGTTGTTTTATATATAATTGTATATTTTAGGAATAATTTTGTGAGCCTTATTTCCTCTGTACAAATCAACTGGTTATTATTTAAATATATTTGGAATGAGAAAGTTGATGTGGAATCCTGGAATTTGTGGCCTGTTGTGTGAATTTGGGTAAGTCTTACTTTTCTCATCTGAAAAATAGGCATTTTTAAAAAATTATTGCTGTCAGAATTAAATGACATGTTGAAATTGCCTATTACAATGTCTGAGACATGATGGTTTCTCAGCAAGCATGAGGCTTCTCAATTTTTTCAGTAGTGTTACATGTGAAGTGCTTAGCCCATAATTGGTGCACAATAAATGTCAATTTGTTTTTTTCTAAATGTTGTTAGTAAAGAAAAGCTATTATTTAAGACATTCTTTTGATAATTCCAGAGAAAGAGAGAATTACTGTACAGAATGGGACAGGAAAAACACAAAATCAAGACTGCCTCTCAAGGGAAAATATTTAAGGCATCAGTAAGATGTAAAGTGTTTGGCATGATCACTAGGAACCCAGTTTTTATAAAAATTGTTTACCATTTGAATTTAAGTTCAAGATGCCCTTGAACAATAGAGGTCAGTCCACTGTGATAGCTCAGTCTTGCAGTTCTCCTGCCTTGACTGGAAGTTATAAAGCTTTATAGATTAAGTATGTGATATATGTACATATAAAAAATGATATATTATGTTCTGGGTCTGGTACTTGACACATATATATGTGGCTTATGGATTGTATCCTTTAAGTATCACATCTTTATTCTGCATTAAAAAGTGACAACTTCCAGGTGTGTGTGTGTAGATGGATTTTGGAACAGAATTAAGAGAACATCAAATTGATAATGACAATCAAATGATGAGCATAGTAATTCCTTGTATTCGGTAATTTTTATACTTTCCAAAAAACTTTTTTCTTTTTTAAAAAAGTTTTATTTATCTATTTTGAGAGAGAGAGAGAGAGAGAGAGAGCGAGCACGCACAAGCAGGGGAAGGGCAGAGAGAATCCCAAGCAGGCTCTATGCAGTCAGTGAGGAGCATGGCGTGGTGCTCAATCTCAGGAACTGTGAGATCATGACCTCAGTGGATATCAAGAGTTGGATGCGTAACGAACTGAGCCACCCAGGTGCCCCCCAAAAACTTTCATATGATTAACTTTTTGACCCTCATAGCAATCCATTAGGGTAGGTGTCTTACAGTTTTCTTCTCTTCCCTTTCTCCCGTCCCCTTCCTCTTTCTTTTCTTTCTCTTTTTTCTTTTTCTTCTTTTTATGAGAAAATGGAGCCTTAGGGAAAATAAAGGACTTGCTCCAGGGCACATGGACAGGAAACAGAAGACCTGGGGGATTGAATACAAGATTGTATAGGCCAAGGTCAATTTATCCCCTGCTTGCTGTGTCTAAGGGAAATGAGTCATGTGCATCAATTCCCCACATACTTTCTTCATGAAAGAAGACTGTGCCTAATATTAGTCTCCTCCTACCTTCAAAATCAACTTTACGTTTGCCTTTGGAACATTCTCTGGATGGAAAGCACTGAGGATGAAGGTACTTTGGCCTGAACGCCCTATAGTTTAATCAGTAGCCTGCAGATATGGCAGCAGCAGCTTAGAAAGCCAACTCACAGGAGCTTTATTCCTTTCGCTTCCTGTAATCTTGGGCCAGATGTGCAGAGAGGTGCAGTGAAGGCAGGCCTCTGTTTCTAGAAGAGGAACTCTGACGTAAATACTTCATGTATCAAGCACTTAATGAGTCTTAAAATTGGTGTCATTTGTAGTGGTCACCCACAATGTTTTATTCTCGCCATTTAGTAATTTGCTCAGTTAGTTGTTGCTAATTATGATCTTATTGGGTCACAGGGAATTTAAAGTGACCTTGTTTTAAAGAGGGAGGGAGGAAAACCATAAGAGACGCTTAAATACAGAGAACAAACTGAGGGTTGGGGGGGTGGGGGAAGAGGGGAAAATGAGCAGTGGGCATTGAGGAGGGCACTTGTTGGAATGAGCCCTGGGTGTTGTATGTTAGTGATGAGTCACAGGAACCTACCTCCAAAACCAAGAGCACACTGTATACACTGTGTGTTAGCCAACTTGACAATAAATTATATTGAAAAAAAATAAAGTGACCTTGTTTTCCTATACCCTTTAAGAAAGAATAAGAAAGAAAGAAAAAAATAAGATTCATCTTAAAGAGAAAAAAAACATTAAGAGTATGGAGCGCAGTCCATCACTCTTCCTGTAAACTCTGCACATGATAGACCTGATTTCCAAGGCTGCATTTGGAGTAAGCCTTTGGGTCAAGTTCCCCGTACTGTTTTATACGTGCTTTTTTGTTATTAATTTAGAATGTTGAAGTTATGACTTTGGGTGTGGATGAACCATGCTTAATTTCAGTTTTGTTTTGTCTATGATTTAGAATTCAGTCATTGCTTTTCTCCACCTCGTTAACCCATTAATCAAGAGTTGACTGCATAGATCTGTTGGTTGGAAAAGTTAACTGCTTCCAAACCATAGAGATGACTTCTCTGTGTGACTTCAAATGCTAGTTTCAAGTATCAAAGAGTGTCCAGGCAAGCCAAGATGTCCTTGAACAATAGAGGTCAGTCCACTGTGGTAGCTCAGTCTTGCGGTTCTCCTGCCTTGACTGGAAGTTATAAAGCTGGAGCCAGAACCAAGATATTATGCCTCCTTCAGAGAAATCCTAAGTATAAATTAGTCAGAAATTAAATAAATCCCATTTGACAAAGGCATGAAAAATGTACTAGTGTCTTGAATATATTTAAATGCCATAAATGGTGAAATTTTCAGCTTATTAAATATGAGGAAATGATTTAACTAATAAAACCCCAAACTTCAAACTCACTATTTTCTTTTCCCACCTTCAATTTCCAGCCAGGAAATAGTGTCATAGTAAAACAATCTTGTGGTTCAACTCCCTGCTGCAAAAGAAGTATATTTAAGTTATCTTAAACTAATTCTTTCAAATGAGTGTCTAACTGATGTTTAAAAACCTCTGAGGGAGATTCCATAAACTACTTTGGCAAACTCTAGCAATGTTTGAATCACCTTGCAGTAAAAGAGGGTTCCCAATATTTAAACTGACCTTCCTTGTTGATGTCAGAATATCATCCATGAGTTTGTTTTGTGAATATTAGGAATGGAAAAGACCTGGAGACAACATAAAAAGTACATAAAACAACATTTTTACATTTACTAAGTTATTTCTTGAAAGAAGCCTTTTATTTTATTATTCTTTCAAATATGTTGAATAGCTTTTAAATTTGTTCACTTAGGATTCTTATTAAATAAATTATATTTATGATATATAATCTTTATTTATGATAGTATGTTGGTTTAGAAGGGTCTGAGGGCACTTTCTATCCTGAGATTTTGTGATTTTTTTTTTAGTTATGTTTGTGAATGGTAGTTATTCAAAAAACCCATTTTACCCTAAATGTTCTAGTTCTGTTTCTTGGGCTATAAATAGGGTAGATAAGATTTGGGCAAGCCTGTGAACTTTCCATTGACTTTATTAGAACAGTGTTTTCCACTGGTTATTCCTGAGGGGCAAGGTTGCATCTGATATGAGATTGGCTCAGCACAAATACTGTGTATACAGAGTAAACATGAGAATGAAAACCAGAACAAGAGAAATGACAGACATTTGTAGGCCTGAAATAATATTTGTGGATTCATACCATGGTTGCCTGTCTAGTTTGTGTATATATGTGTTCCTTGAATGAACTTGTCCATTCTTGAAGTTTTATATATCATTTTCATGTTATAGATTTCCAGATTTTTTTTGTTCTTGCCTAAACTACCCTTCTGAGAGTGTCTCTATTTGGATTTTTAGGAGTACCCAATACTCTACACATCCAAAACTGAATCCTTCACTTAAACCTGCCCTTTCTTATCTTAGTGAATGATGTCATCATTCATTCTTGCAGTTGCTCAAGCGAGAGACTTTTTTCCATTTCATATACCTGTGCCAGTTAGGACTAGGTTTTACTCTGAGTCACAGAACATCCCAATTAATAGTGCCTTAAGTGATACTGAAGTTTATTTTAGCTGCACATAAAAATCTGAGCTGTACTAATAATTAGTTGTACTGATATGGTGCTCTATAACACAAGGACAAAAGTTCTGTATATCTTATTGCCTTGTCATGGATGGTGACATCTGAGTTCCAGGAAGCAGGTTGGAGGAAGGGAGAAAGAAGAGAGCAAAGGGCATACATGGTCTGTCTCATCAAAAAGATTTCCAGAAGCTGCTACCTAAACACTTATGCTTATCATCCCATTCATCAGAATTTAGTCTTGTGACTATACCTAGCTGCAAAAAGAAAGTGGAAGCTACAGTCTCTGTTCTGGGAAGCCACAGGCCAAGCCCCAAACTGAAGACTCTATCACCATTGAAAAAGAAGCAAATGAATATTGGGAGACAACATTTTGGACTCCCAAATATCTATAAGCATACCGCTGTTCATTCATAAAACACCATCCGTTCCTCCATAAGGAAGATAACTCCCAAATTCCATTAAGCTACTCATCCAACTAAAAGTCCATGATCTCTAGGTATGCCTGGGTCAGGTGTAGCTTTCTGTGGTTTGGTAACCTGTAAGCCAAGGCACTCTGCTTCATAAGCCCTCATAATCCAATGGTAGAGACAAATAAAATAACTGCTATAAAGTTTCTTATTCAGAAAAGAGGGAAATGAGAAAGGCATAGACCTTACTATCCATAGCAGCTATCAAATTCTGCTGGACAGGAATTACGAAATCTTTCTTTTCTGGTATTAGAAAACCTCCTTCATTAGTCTCTCTGGTAGCTCTTGCCTTTGCTGTCTGAGAGGAATTCCCTAGTGCATATTCTCTGTGACTCCTGACTTTGTCCTTTGGGAGTTTCATTTTTTTTTCCTTTTTTTTCTTTCCACCTTAGAATGAATTGATTGATTGATTGATTGATTTCTTTTTGGGAGCTTCATTTTAACTTCATCCTCCTCCCCGGCTGCATTGTAATGCATGCTCCTTGAAGATACAAAACTTTCATAGTCCCTTTCATGTTGGGGCAGATTAGGAGCCCTGTGAGGGCTTTGTGGGCAGGATGGGGTAGTGGAAAGATGCATAGCAGTGGATTTAACCAGAAAAAGCTGTAAAAGAGAGAAAGGAGCCAATGAAGGTATTCCTGGGAACATCAACATTTAAGAATTAGATGGAGAGAGGAAAGAAAGTGATTAGGAATAGAAGGAGAACCATGAAATTATGAAAATGTGATGTCATATAAGTCATGAGAAGAGAGAATTTCTAAAAGGGTGTGTTTCAAAATACATGTATTTTATGGTGGTCAAAAAATTCATGCAAGTTGAAATGTCCATAAGGTTTGGTAATGGGTCCTTTGAGACCTTGTGATGCAAGAGTAGTTTTACTAGAGAGCTGATGGGGTAGGAGTGTAAGGAGGAAACAGATAGCAAATTTGAACTTGGTTATAAAGAGAATGGGAGGTATGGGAGAAAATCAGAAAGTTGAGGTTCACTGAAACCTTTGTAGTGTTTTTTTGCTTTACATTTCATTATTTTTTAAAAATTTATTTATTTTTAAAATTTACATCCAAGTTAGCGTATAGTGCAATAATGATTTCGGGAGTAGAATCCAGTGACTCATTCCCTACACATAACACCCCATGCTCATCCCAGCAAGTGTACTCCTTACTGCCCCTTGCCCATTTAGCCCATCCCCCACTCACAACCCCTCCGGCAACTCTCAGTTTGTTCTCTGTAATTAAGTGTCTTATGCTTTGTTCCCCTCCCTGTTTTTATATTATTTTTGCTTCCCTTCCCTTAATTTCATCTGTTTTGTATCTTAAATTCCACATATAAGTGAAGTCACATGACATTTGCCTTTCTCTGACTGACTAAATTTGCTTAGCATAATACACTCTAGTTCCATCCATGTAGTTGCAAATGGCAAGATTTCATTCTTTTTGATTGCCGAGTAATACTCCATTACACACACACACACACACACACACACACACACACACACCAACACCACATCTTCTTTATCCATTCATCCATCGATGGACATTTGGGCTCTTTCCATACTTTGGCTATTGTTGATAGTGCTGCTATAAACATGGGGGTGCACATACTCCTTTGAAACAGCACACCTGTATCCCTTGGATAAATACCTAGTAGTGCAATTGCTGGGTCATAGGGTAGTTCTATTATTAATTTTTTGAGGAACCTCCATACTGTTTTCCAGAGTGGCTGCACCAGTTTGCATTCCCACCAGCAGTGCAAAAGTGTTCCTCTTTCTCTGCATCCTCGCCAACATCTATTATTGCCTGAGTTGTTAATTTTCGCCATTCTGACTGGTGTGAAGTAGTATCTCATTGTGGTGAATTCTCATATTTTTTTTTTCCAACGTTTATTTATTTTTGGGACAGAGACAGAGCATGAATGGGGGAGGGGCAGAGAGAGAGGAAGACACAGAATCGGAAACAGGCTCCAGGCTCTGAGCCATCAGCCCAGAGCCTGACGCGGGGCTCGAACTCACGGACCGCGAGATCGTGACCTGGTTGAAGTCGGACGCTTAACCGACTGCGCCACCCAGGCACCCCTAATTCTCATATTTTTTAGGAAAGTAGAATGTCACCTTGCAGTACAATAAGGGAGATATGATGCATATTCTACTCTGTTCCATTTCTTGGCTGTAGATGAGTAGATGTGCTTTATTATGGCAGGTGGCATTGACTGGGAATTTAGGTTTCTTTTTCCTGCAAGGTATTTGGAAGATTTGAAGAGGAGAGCCTTGGCCGTAGCTCAGGTACTTTACAGACTGTGGAGTAAAATTGAAAGGCTTTGATAGCCAGAAGTATTTATTGGAAAGCATTATGTTGTAACAAGATCAATTAAACATGACTATTCATTATGTAGAAGGCACTGTGCCTGACACCAATACAATGAGCATTCCTGGGAAAAAGAAACTATCGTAATTCAGACTCTACTGGTGTACACAGTCAAGTTTGATGAAGTGACTCATTTAAGTCCCTGATACGATGATCCATGTAGGAAAATTTCCTTAGGATTTGGTAGTGGCATTAACTAGATCTTTCATGAAAAACTTCACTTGTCTTTTCCTTCTAGGTAGTAATACTGGAGAATACAGATCTCCTGTGCACCATGCTATGCCAAACACTTCACCTACATTTTCTCAGGATATTTTCACAATGTGTCTTTGAAGAGAGTACTGTCATAATTCCACTCCAGAGGTTAAATAACAGACCATTACATTTTGCTCTCTTTTTAGCTGCCAGGAAGCGTAGAGCAAGATTTGAAACCCAATCATAGCAACTACACTGACTTCTTTTTTGTTTTTTCTTTTACTGTAGAAGACATTTATTTTGCTTTAGGTTATAATCATTCTTAAACATTCAGATAGGAATGGCTCAATATTTTTTAAAGTTTATTTATTTTGAGAGAGAGAGGGACAGTGTGCGGGGGAGAGGCACCGAGAGAGGGAGGGAGAGAGAATCCCAACCAGGCCCCGCACTGTCAGCGCAGAGCCTGATGTGAGGCTTGAACACACAAACCATGAGATCATGGCCTGAGCTGAAATCAAGAGTTGGACGCTTAACGAACTGAGCCACCAGGCACCCCTAGGATGGCTCAATTTTACTTTAGGGTTGCTGACTTTAAATATATGTACACACACACACACATGTCATATGTGTAATTTGCATATATGTATATAGAACGATTTTCACATGTTTAAATTTTTTCATCCTTAAAAAAAGTTGTATTTATCATTGCTTAGTGATCAAATATATACATACATACATATATATTTTATGTATTTTATTTTTTTTATATTTGAGAAAGAGAGAGAGACAGACAGACAGAGCTTGAGCAGGGGAGGGGCAGAGAGATGGGGACAGAATCTGAAGCAGGCTCCAGGCTCTGAGCTGTCAGCACAGAGCCTGATGCGGGGCTCAAACTCACGAGCAGTGAGATAATGACCTGAGCTGAAGTCGGCTGCTCAACAGACTGAGCCACCTAGGTGCCCCAAATATATTTTTAAGGAGAAACAGGGTACAAAAAATTACATTTTACATTTAATTGCATTCATAGTGTACCATTCTATTACAATTATGAATTGAGCTTCTAATTTGGGACTTAGACTTTTGGTATTTTCACTAATTAAGTGATGACACAACATCTATAACTTATGCTTCTTAAGGCCAAGTTTATCTCTTTATACATATAATAATATTTGTAACCACATAAGTCATTTTACATGTATGTTGTTAGGAGAGAACTAATTAAAAATGGATATTTAAAATATCCATGGAGCAAACAATTGTGAGAAAAAATGATGTTTATATATTAATTTTCCTGGTAGATTTTAGTCTGGGGAAGCTTTTCTCTGGTTGTAGACTTTGAATAATTTTCTTTGTTGTTAAAATATGGAATTATGAAATAGTTTTTAAACTGTGCATTAAAAATAACACTTTGACCTTAATTATTATGTTTTATAGAATTTCCATTCAGAAATTTTAATAAAATATTGCATAACATAACCTACATATGACTTTCAGGCTGTCTATATGCATACAACTATTTGACTGACTATACTTGGTCAACTTTAATAAATGTAATTCACTACCTAAGAGATTTGGAAACTAACCTAATTTCCTCAAGTTTGAATTTAATTTGGACACATGCAATATGAATAATAATTTATAATATAGGACACTTTCTCATATCAATAGTTATCCGTTATAGGATAACTAAGGATGAATAACACTTTCAAGTTTCAGCATCACATGAATTATTTTTGAGAAGTTGAAAATAGAGATAATTGCCTTGAACTTGAAGGTTTTCCCAATTTAAAATAAGTTGGTACATTTTTCTCAATTTACAGTAAACTGGAAGGCATATATATTAGATTGGATTGTTAATATTTCATACAACTGCATTAGTTAACCACTGTTCCCCTATGAGGGAAGACCCATATAGGTCTCCAAAGTGTAATTCCAGAACTAAATGACCCATCACTCAGATCACTCTTCATGAATAAATGTGTAAGCAAGTTTCTCATATACTTACTTTAGCAGTAAAATACATGAACAAATAGCTCATTCCATTAATATTTACTGAGTACCTTCTATATGCATGGTACTGTGTTACACTTAGGGGATAAAAAGATACATCAGACTTAAATTCTGCACTCAAATAGCCATCAGTTTAATGGGGAAAATTAGACCTGTTCATAAAATATATAAGGCCCTAATAATAGGAACAGATAAAGGGCCCTGGGACTTAAGAATTTATATATCCCTAGGGAATGTGGCTGGCTCAGTCAGAGGAGCATGCAGCTCTTGATCTCGGGGTTGTGGGTTCAAGCCCCATGTTGAGTGTAGAGATTACTTAAAAATAAAATACTGGGGCACCTAGATGGCTCAGTTGGTTGAGCTATCGAGTCTTGATTTTGGCTCAGGTCATGATCCCAGAGTTGTGGGATTGAGCTCCACACTCAGTGCTGAGCCAGCTTAAGATTCTCCCTCTCCCTCTGCTCCTCCCACACTCATTCGTTCTCCCTCAGAAATAAAAATTAAAAAAAATATATATTAAAAAGGAAAGAATTTATATATCCTGAATCAAAAATTGTTTTTGATCTGACCAAATTAAAAGCGATTAACTATAGAGTTTGAAAACCAACAAACAGAAACAAATACAACCCCCCCCCACCACATGATCATGATAGCACATTTAAAAACATGACTAGTTTATTGAATACTGTAAACTTGGTGGGCTACAAATATAAGTGATTTTATTTTCTCCAATACTTCTGTGTCATGATGAATTCCTTATCTACATTGCTTATCAACACCTTGTTCCTATCCCATATTTTCCAGTCACTTTCCATTATTCAACATTCTGCATGGCCCAGGGTGAAGCATTGATCTCATTTTCAATTCCATAAATATCTCCTTCTCTTCCTTCAGCACCATACAGGTTTAGGCCCTAAAGACTCCTCCCCTACCCCAGTAGGGAGTAGAGATAGGATGGGAGGGACATGATTTGCCTCTGGGTCACCACCTCTCCTTCCCTTTCTTGGGTTTCTGACTGGTTTCTCAGGTGTATTGGGTGAGCCAGGAGAAGGTGTAGGAGAAATTGCGTTCTTAAATATGTTCTTTTGGGAGGGCAGCCCAGTCTGGCAGTGGCTTGGTCTGGTTCTCTCCACTGCTAGTCACTTCCATTCAGGGAGCAGTTTCTCTAGAGATGGTGGGTATTGTTTTCTTGGGGAGGTGTTTGGCTTCGAAGGAAAGGGGCATCTTTTTTTTTTTTTTTTAACGTTTATTCATTTTTGAGAGACAGAGACAGAGACAGAGTGCAAGTGGGGGAGGGGCAGAGAGAGAGGGAGACACAGAATCCCAAGCAGGCTCCAGGCTCTGAGCTGTCCGCACAGACCTGTCTCATGGACCACGAGATCATGACCTGAGCTGAAGTTGGACGCTTTACCGACTGAGCCACCCAGGCACCCCAAGAAAGGGGCATCTTTGGGCTCCTTTGGGAGCTGTGGTGCCAACCTCTTTTGCTAGTGGGGAATCTGGCAGCTTCACAGCTCATGTCTCCACATGTGTGCTCTTTTTTTTCCTTCAAATTTTTAAATCCTGATTAGTTAGGATATAGTGTAATACTGGTTTCAAGAGTAGAATTTAGTGATTGATCACTTACATATAACACCCAGTGCTCAACATAACAAGTGCCCTCCTTAATACCCATCATCCTTTTTAGCCCATCCCCCCACCCACGTCCCTCCATCAATTCTCAGTTTATTCTCTGTAGTTAAGAGTCTCTTATGGTTAGATTCTATGTTTTTAAATAGGTACAGTATTACTCATTACTAGTACTTTCACTCTATCTCATAGGAATACACCCAGTTTGTTGCTTTTCCCTTTTTTCTCTCTTTTTGTTTCTGTCTGGGTTTTCTCTACCAACTTATCTCCAGTTCAGTGAGAGATAATCAACAAGTAATTTTATAGTTCTAAGAGTTTTTGTTTGATTTTTCTAAAAATACCTTCTAGTTCTATTGTCACCTATGTGCTTTATCACATGTCACTCCTGGAAGCCTCTACTGCGGTTCTCTGTGCCTCTTGAGGGTGCGTGAGGACTGAGTGTCAGGTTGCTGGCCATCTTCATCTCAGTCACACTATGTCTGTCTTTGCTTTGTGGGAACCAGTGCTATGGCATGCCTCCTTGCTTTGGAAATGTGTAGTCCAGACGTAGGCCGGAGTGTGTAAGTTCATGTATGCCCCCAAATACATCACGCTCCCTCAAGAAGTCATTGTTTCACTCCAGTGGTAAGATCAGCACGAATCCATAGATGCTACGGCCCCAGAAACACCCAGATGATAACTTCCTTTCCGAGGCAAGTGATTCTCTGGGAATTCCTTTTCACTTGGCTTCAGGGTTCAGAAACCCCATTCACCTTGAATCATTCCGTCCTAATAACCTGGGTCGTCTCTTTATTTCTTTTCCTTTCTCTTGACTGTCTATTTGACTTAGATAAAATAGTGATGTGGTGAACGTTGAATGTCAGAACCAGCTCAGCTTCTGTTTAATCAACCCTGAGCTTGTGTTTGGGTTTATTGTTTTTGATCTGCTTCAGACGTTTTATTTAATTGATAGGTTTGTTCTAAATTTTGGATCCTGATTGTTAATTTTAGGGCAAAGGAAAATAAATCTTCATCAACATTATGTTACATAGACATGTTACATAGAAATGTCATCTAAGTTTCTATACCTAACTGTGGATGTGTCTGTTATAAAAATTTCTTTTTTAATCTTCGTCATTTTATATATAATGCTTATTCAATTTTTGGTGTTGATATATGTATGTATGTATGTATTTTTGTCTTTTCTGCCCTCAGAGAGTCCCCCTTAAAATTTCTTGCAGGGCTGGTTTAGTGGTCACGAACTCTTTTAAGCTTTGTCTGGGAAACACTTAATCTCTCCTATTTTGGATGACAGCCTTGCTGGATAAAGAATTCTTGATTGCATATTTTTCTGATTCAGCACATTGAATATATCCTGCCATACCTTTCTGGCCTGCCAAGTTTCTGTGGATAGGTCTGCTGCAAACCTGATCTGTCTTCCCTTGTAAGTTCAGGACTTTTTATCCCATGCTGCTTTCATGATTCTCTCCTTGCCTGAGTATTTTGTGAATTTGACTATGATATGCCTTGTTGGTGGTCGGTTTTTGTTGAATCTAATGGGAGTCCTCTGTGCAATGCTTATTCAAGTTTTTATCCTGACTTTTTCCAATTAAAATTATTATAGGGACACTTGGGTGGCTCAGTCGGTTAAGTGTCAGACTTTGGCTCAGGTCATGATCTCACGGTCTGTGAGTTCAAGCTCCACGTCGGGCTCTGTGCTGTCAGTTCAGAGCCTGGAGCCTGCTTCAGATTCTGTGTCATGCTTCTCTCTGCCCTTCCCCCACTCATGCTCTGTCTCTGTCTCTCAAAAAATGAATAAATGTTAAAAAAAATTAAAAAAATAAAATTATTATAAAAAATCATTTCCACATGTTATAATAAACTATTTATAAAAATAATTTTCTTTTTTTCAATGTTTATTTTTGAGAGAAAGCGTGAGTGGGGGAGGGGCAGAGAGAAAGGGAGACACAGAATCCGAAGCAGGCTCCAAGCTGTCAGCACAGAGCCTGACGTGGGGCTTGAACTGGCCAAACGCAAGATCATGACTTGAGCTGAAGTTGGATGCCTAACCAACTGAGCCCCCAGGCACCCCAAAAATAATTTTCAATGTAGAAAATTATTCCATTGTATATTTGATATTTATCATTTCACTTACTAATTAATCATTTCACAATTTTAGATCATTTATATGGCCTCAGATAAAAAATATTGTGAATAAAACTGAGAAGAACATCTTTGGGCATACATTTCCCCCCCTTTCTATGTTGGATTATTCCATTTGTATGAGCAATAATACCTACTTTTATGAACAACAGCAGAAGTTACTGAGCTAATGTTTCTCAGAACTTTGGAGGACATTTTGTATTAAATATAGGTATAATTTGGTGTTGGTTATACTTTCTAAATGGTATTACATCTGGGGCGCCTGGGTGGCTCAGTCAGTTAGTGTCCGACTTTGGTTCAGGTCATGTCTCATGGTCCATGAGTTTGAGCCCCACATCGGGCTCTGGGCTGACAGCTCAGATTCTGTGTCTCCCTCTCTCTCTTCCCCTCCCCTGCTTGTGCTCTATTAAAAAAAAATAAAAAATTTAAAAAAATGGTATCATATCTGACCCTGGAAGACATCTTCAAATTCTTCCTTTCGTTTATAGCTAGTTTCTGTCTCCAAGTTGATTTACTATTTTGTTTTCATGGTTTGGCAGCAATTGATATATTTATTTCTGCTCTGGGATTTTGGCAGAAGCTTTCTGTGAATCTCAGAATCATGACAATCAATTTATACTCTGCCATGCAAGACCATGATCACTTCCCTGAATCTGAACAACTTGGTAAATTTTGGGGAGCTTCAAGAATGTATTTTCTGGAAACCCTGTTGGAAATCATGATTAGGCTCTTTTTAACGAGTTCTTCTAACATCATAAACTTAAACATTTATAATTTTCTGGAATGCGCTTATGCCTTTTATTTAATAAATGCTTTCCTGTCAGAGTCTGAAGTGAAATGAAACAAAGTATTAGGAAAAGATAATGGCACAGCTTTCTCTTCCTTTGCACATATGGCCCAGCAGGTGTGTATGGCTTATCAGGGAACTGAAAAATTGGGCTAAATGGACACATTTCTAGAGTGTGAACTGCACAGCAGGTGATCTCTGAAGCAGACAGCCAGCAGAGTGGCCTTTTTACTCCAGATCTCTCCCCTGTATGGCTAGGAAAAAAAAAGAGAGAAACCTAAACACTGAATAGAGCAAATGGATTTCTGAACCACGTGTCTCTTGCAGCAGGTATCTATTATTAAAGTGGATTAGAAAAACTAACCTATGAAGATCTTTGTCATTGAATTCCTTTGCAATTTATTTCCTAGGGATTTACATTCACTTAGTTGTAGTTTTACTGATGATAAGGAAATGTACACACTGGCATTATTATGCAGCTTAGTAGGTTAAAGTTGCAGTTGAGGGGCACCTGGGTAGCTCAGTCAGGTAAGCGTCTGATTCTTGATTTTGGCTCAGGTCATGATCCCACAGCTCATAAGATCAAGCCCCACGTTGGGCTCTGTGCTGATAGTGCAGAGCCTGCTTGGGATTCTTTCTCTCCCTCTCTTCCTTGCCCTCCCACCCCTCAAAATAAATACATAAACGTTAAAAAAAGTTGCAGTTGCTGGTTGAACAGACCAAATTTAAATGAGCCGGGTTATGGCCCAGGTGGACAGATCTTGGAAGATACCTGACCAGAAGGACCTTCATTAGAGAGTGAGTCGATTGAAGAGAGCTGTCATGGATGGGTGTGGGTAGTGACTGGGAATGGTCTGATGATTTGGATCTTCAGTCAGGATACTTGGCTAATGTTATTTCCTAGGACTGTTGGTAGAGGGTGGATAGAATCATGGGGATTGTGCAACAGCAGGCTGGGTCCACAGGGAAAGGGTCCAAAAAGAATAAACAAGACGCATAATGAGAGAAAAGTGCAGGAAATTAGAAAAATCAATGTTATGGCCCAAGCCCAGAACACGAACTAGGTTCTTTTCTCATATAGCTTTGTGTTTCTCTTTGGGAGAGTGAAATAGGGAAGCAGAAACCCAAACTGAGCTGTTTCACTGTAGTTTGAGACATTTTGTGGATCATATAAATCTCTTAAGTTGAAGGAGCATCATCTCTGCATTCAATTTTGATAAGCTAAATAGACCATACCACTTAATGATTTTACTGTATGTTTATGATGTTACCCTGTTAAAGCAGAGCTGACTCAGTTAAGAGAAAACAAAACAAAAAACCCTCCTCTCTCCCCAATCTATCAAGGATCAACTCAGTTCTTTTGAGCTTATGTCTCATAATGAGGGAAGATAAGAAACTAATAGATTGGAGGCTCCTTCTAGAGGTCTGCCGAGAAGGGCGAAGACTAAGCTAGAAATAAGTTATCAGAATCAGGCTGACGTAGAAGTGGTGTTGTATAAGTCTGATTATGGTCGCTGTGCTTTGGCGTCTTTGATAGAAATCTGTGGGTGGGTTAGCCACGCTCAGTCCAGGCATGTTGATGAAGCCACCTTCTCTTACTATAATCTCTTGCCCAGTTTGGGCTTCTTAGATTATGGTCAAACTCTGAATTTTAGAATGGTGAGCTCCTCACAGAGAGTTGGGACAGTACACACTCTATCATGATGACCATGGAGGAATATATTTAGAAAACAAATATTACAGAAGGACGCCTTTTGCTAAGTAGGGGTGAAGAAGGTGATAGAACTACAGGGGTGGCTCCAGGGACAGCTGAAGGATCATAGACCTCCAATTGTCCTGGTAGCATGGTGTGTTTGTCTGTATTACCACCACTTTGCCTGTGCTGTCAACCTGCCATCATAAAGGCAAATCATGACGTGAAATTGAATTAAAATTTAAGAAAGGTGTGGGGCACCTGGGTGGTTCAGTTGGTTAATCAGTTTCAGTTCAGGTTATTATTTCACGGTTTGTGGGTTTGAGCCCCAAGTAGGGCTGTATGCTGATAGTTGTGGAGCCTGCTTGGGATTCTCTCTGTCCCTCTCCCTCTGCCCCTCCCACTGCTCGCTTTCTATCTCTGTCTCTCAAAAGAATAAATAAATAAACATTTCTTAAATTAAGAAAGGAGAAGAGAAAAATTCGATTGCATTTTCCACAAAATGCAAAACAAATAAGGATTGTATTAAAAACGAGATAAAAGATTTTACAAACCTAAATAAAGAACAACCTAAAAGAAATAAGCATGAAGTTTTTTATAGGGTTTATTGAATTTTAAAACAAAGTAATAATAAAAGTTAAAGAGCATGACAAAATTACGATTTTTTTAATTTAATTTTTTAAATGTTTTTATTTATTTTGAAAGAGAGAGATACAGAGCATGAGCAGGGGAGGGGCAGAGAGAGAGGGAGACACAGAATCTGAAGCAGGTTCCAGGCTCTGAGCTGTCAGCACAGAGCCTGACGCGGGGCTCAAACTCACAAACCGTGAGATCATGACCTGAGCCGAAGTTGGACGCTTAACTGACTGAGCCACCCAGGCGCCCCCAAAATTATGATATTTTTAAATAATGGTAAATAAAAAGTAACGATGAGACAGAGGCTGATTAGCAGAGAAACAAAAATGATTAAACATAAAAATGTATGATTTAAAATAAAAGCTAAAAAAGACAAAGGTAAAAGCAGGATGAAGGGAGATGAGGAAGGTGAATAATAAACATGCACCAGGAAAAATAAATTTAGCATAACTGAGTAACAAGCTAAAGCCGTGCTGAGCTGCAGAGAAGAGATGTTTTTGTCAAAAGACAAAATAAAACCTGGAGAAAATGAGACAAGATATTAACTGACCCACCAGCTGGAAGCCAGCAAGTGGCAGAGTCTTAGCAGAATTCTCTGAGTTGGAAACAATTTTCCATAGTGTGAGGCCCCATTTAATAGAGTGGCTAATGGGTGAAGAACAGAGAGAGGAGCGGGTACTCATACTCCTGCCCTTCAGCACACCTTGGGCACCAGCGCCCACGTCAATGTTGCTCAGCAATTAGGAGTGCTGGGCAGGGCCCCGGGGACCGGCAGCCTCAGCCCTGTGTGTGGGCTCCTGGGCTCTGCACCCCCCACTGCAAATTTAGGTGAAGCAGCTGTAGTTAATCCTTGATTATCCATCAGTTATGGAAGAAAGCATAGCGTATGTAATTTAAAATGATTTTTATTTGACCCTCCGGATGTGTGGTTTTTAATTAAAAAAAAAAACAAAAACAAAAAAACAGAAACAAAACGAAACAAACCAACTCATCTCATCCCACATTTCTTCCCTTCCCTCTCCCTAGAGGTCACTGCTGCTAACACTTTTCTGTTTCATTCTTGATGTTTCTCTCTGGATTTAAAGCACTTATACGGATAGTTGTATAGGACTTTGTACATAAACGAGAATCATAACTAACTTTTAAATGTTTACAGTATGCTAAGAACTAGAGCTGTATTATACCGTGCCATGGTCTTTACTCATTTAATCCCTGCAGCGTTATTTTGATTTTGCAGATGTGGAAATTGAGGCCAGTGAGATGAAATAACTTATCCAAGGCCACCCAGCAAATGAAGAGTGGAATGAGGATGTGCACTTAGAATCCCTGCTCTAAGGTATTATGATTTTCTGCTTTACTAATTGGGAGGGATCATCTTGTGCCAGTTTTATAGAACTTGTTTTTTTCCCTTAGCAATATATCATGGTGTTCTTTCCATGTGAGTATATAGGGATCTACTTCATTCTCTAAATTGCCATAGAGTATTCGGCATATATCAAAACTTAACTAATTATCCCCATTTATGAGCATTTAGGTAGTTTCTAATTTTGAGTACTGGGCACATTTATTCTTTTTAATAGATGTTTATTGAGTACCTACTACATGCCAGGAATTCTTCTTGGTGCCAGGGAATCAACGGTAAACAAAACAAAGGTCTTGCTGCCATGGATTTATTTTCTAGTGGGAGAAACAGACAGTAATCAAATAACTATATGACCTATATCAAACCATGTAAATCTGTCAGCTCGTAAGGACAGTGAAGTGGAATAGACAGAATAAAGGGATATATAGAAGGAGGGTGTCATTTTATACAAGGTGGTTAATGACCTATTTTTTCTCATTTAAGAAAAACTTTGAATTTTGAGATAATTATAGACCCACTGGAAGTTGCAAAGTAGTACAAATAATACCTTACCCAGATTTCTCCATGGTAATATCTTGCATGAGTATAGTGTCATATCAAAATGAAGAAAATGATAGTGGTGTAGTCTATAGGCCTCATTCAAATTCTCCCAGTTTTTACGTGTACTCACTGTGTGGGTGTATGTGTGTACAGTTCTGTGCAGTTTTGTTACATGTATAGATTCAGGTAACCAGTTATCTACTTTCAAGTTGCCATTTGAATGAAGCCTAAAGGATGCGGGGATGCTAGGCCAGGGCATATCTGAATGCAGAGTACTTTAGGCAGGATGTACAAAGGCCCTGAAATAGGTGGAAAGCAAGTGTGGCTAAAGACGAGTTTTGACAGGGGATGATCAGAACGGAAATGGGCTGGAGGAGAGAACTCAAACCATCCAGGTCTTTTAGGCCATGATGAAGACTGGTTTTTTACTCCGAGTGACATGTGTAGCTGTTGGAATGTTTTGAGTAGAGGAGTTATAGAATCAGACTTCTGTTTTAATTGGATCACTCTGGCTGCAGTGTGGAAGCCAGTAGACCAGTTAGGGGTATGAATCCATGATTATTCATAGTCAATTTCTCCCTTTTCTTCCATAAACAAGGATTATACATTCCTACTTTCTTGCTATTTGGTATGCAATGCCGCCCTACGGAAGTATCTCTGTGTCCCTTCTCCCCACCATTACCCATCCACCCAGTTGTCAAGCTGGATCATACAGCTGGCTTTGGTTTAGTGGAATGCGTGCAGACATGAACTACTAAAGCCCTTAAATCAGATTGCATGGTTCGTTTCAGCCCTTTGGTTCTTCTCCCTGCAATGAGAGAATCAGGCTGGGTTCTTGGAATGAAAAGACCTGTGAAGAGCCACAACCCATAGCAAATTTTCAGCCCTTATATAACCACATATAACCACAAGTGTGAGAAATACACATTTGATACCGTAAGCTATGAAGAGCTATGGGGTGGTTTGTTATTGCAGCAAAGCTGACTGATACAGACCTATATTGCAATAGGCCAGATAGTGGCGGTGTGGACTAAAGTGATAGCAATATATGTACAAACACATGAATTAGGATTTCTGTGGTGTAATTGCTGGGTTGAAGACCATGTGCATTACTGTCAGTTTGTCCGTCTGAATGATTGTGTCAGTCTATACACCTACTGATTGTGCAAGATAATGCTTATTTCCTTACATCTTAGCAAACAGTGGATATCTATCTTTTTCTTTTTTTAATGTTTATTTATTTTGAGAGAGTACATGCATGTGGTGGGGGGAGGGGCAGAGAGCGAGAGAGAGAGGGAGAATCCCAAGCGGGCTCTGCACTATCAGTGCAGAGCCTGACATGGGGCTTGAACTCACAAACCACGAGATCATGACCTGAGTGGAAATGAAGAGTTGGACACTTAACCGACTAAGCCACCAAGTGCCCCTCTTTTTCCTTTTTTTAAGAATCTGATAGCTAAATATGTTATTTCACTATATTTCACTATAGCATTTCCTTGATTACTAGAGAGATTGCACATCTTTGCATATTTCTTTTTATTTCTTCTTTGGTAGCTAAATTAGGTTATCTAATCCCAACCTACTAATTCCAGCTCTTTTCCCATTTCTGCCGTTGTTCCCCAGTTTGATAATGTATATAACTGAATGGCTGTGTGCCAGAAAGAGCCCTAAATCTTTCACATATATTGCCCAGTTTAACTCTCACAATAATTTTTTGAGATAGGTGTCATGACAATAGATAAGTATTACCTCTTATGCAGGAGGGAGCTGGGGCCTGGAGCTATAATGTGACTTGATAAGAGCCGTACAGCTGGTGTTACAGTGGGACTTGAACCCAGCTCTACTCAAGACTCCAGCATTTTTTCCAATTTTCACATGGCCCCTGGGCATTAGCTCCGCCTGGGCTATTTATGGTTCCCTGAATAGGTTTTGCTCTCCCTGACTCTCCTTTACTGTGCGGATGACTTATGTGTCGTCCAGATTCTTTCCAGTTCCCCTCATCTTTACAGATTTTACATATTTCTTTCCTAATCATTCAATTCTATCAGGAATTTGGCAACTGAAAAATGTTTTCAGGAAGACTATGTACTTGGGAATGTCCCGAAGGACATTAGCTCACTCACCTAGCACAGTGCAAGGCACCTCGTAGGCAGATGGTATTTGCTGAATTGCCTTGAACACAACCCTTTTCATATTATTTTATGCAGATTTTTAGTCCTTTAGTGTGTTTTAAAAATTTTGGTTTCTGTTTTATTCACCTTTTCTAATTTTTTTTTTTCACAACCAGTGTCAACACCCTTCCTCACCATGTTGTGGTTTGCCGATTGGATAAGGAAGACTTCCAAGGCCCCTTCTGTGGCCTCTCCTGTCCACAGTCTGCACCTGTCCTCTCATTGTAAGGAAGGGCACTTGCAATGAGACAGAGTGGGTGAGATACCTAAAATAGAACACAGGGAAATACATGCAACACTGAAAAACCTTCCTTGTCCCATTGCTGACGTATACCACTGCATATACCTTTCTAACGTGTCCTCTTCCCATATTGTAAAGTGCAAAGACATTCTTGTCACAAAAGATTAATAACATATTATAGACTTAAAATAGTTTCCTTTGCCTCTCTCTTGTTGAGTCATTGAAAAAAACATGTTTCATTCCTCCTACAAGTTTAGTTGAAAATGGGCAAACAATAGGCTTAATTTTGTCTTCCGTGGGAGTGTGTCTGCAGCAAATTCATATTGCTTCCCCATTCAGTGGCAGTAGGACTGATTCCTCCCTCCCTCATTTCTTTGTGGTGTCTACATTGTCTCTGAAAATATGTGTTCCAACTTCATTTTCCAGTGTGGTGAAACAGAGAAGTGTGTCTAACACAAAGTGAACAGGAAATAAAGTGTTTTTATGCACAGAGAATGCAACTGCTGTCCAAAGTCAGTTAATTAAAAAACATCAATCTATGCAAACATGAAGAAATGGTCCAGCGGGAAATTGGACCAATTTGGAATTTGGTAAAGTCTACTTATTTTCAACGTGTCTCTAAATTTGGGGAAAACATCTTGGTTGAATGTTTACATAATCATGTGATGGGATATTTCTTTAAAAATATTGTCATTATCCCCAAGCTAAGTATTTATTCTTTTGTTTAGAATTTACATAAGGTAGTAACCTATGCTTTGGAAATCACACTAGAGGGGCTCCAGTTCTTTTCTGCATCTAAACTCAATATGGATGAATCTTGGATTACTATGGTATTTTACTTTTCGGATTAACATGGTGAAAAAAAATTTAATAGCAAAGAGCAAAGGTAAGCTCTAAGAGAATTTGGGTGTTTGGATCTGGTTGCTTCTTTTTTTTTTTTTTTTTTTTTTTTTTTTAAATTTTTTTTTCAACGTTTATTTATTTTTGGGACAGAGAGAGACAGAGCATGAACAGGGGAGGGGCAGAGAGAGAGGGAGACACAGAATCGGAAACAGGCTCCAGGCTCTGAGCCATCAGCCCAGAGCCCGACGCGGGGCTCGAACTCACGGACCGCGAGATCGTGACCTGGCTGAAGTCGGACGCTTAACCGACTGCGCCACCCAGGCGCCCCTGGTTGCTTCTTTTTAAAAAGAATTAATATTAATTGCAAATCCTTTGGTGATCAGAAGTACAAGGGAAATGTAATCACATTGTTGGCACGTGGTTCTCACTATTGTGAGTCAAATAATGTTCTCACAAACAATGGCAGCTTATTTATCTAACCTCATTGTTCCTTATAATGACTTTTTGGGATAATTAAGGCTGATTCCATTAATCCCATAAATGTTTTTAGGAAAAACCTTTCTAAAATATATGGCAAACTTTCTTTTTGTTAAACTTATTGAAACTAGATGTAACTTCCTAATAGTTAAGAGAAATCTCATAAGCATTCATTATTCTGTGGTGCTGGAGAGTCAAGAGCGCTAAAGATACAACAATAACAATCATCTTCATAGTAGTTACCATGTGTGATCATATAGGATATTGTGTGCAGGAACATTTCTGAGTGCTTTTTTCATATTAACTCATCCCATTCTTATTAGAACACTATGAAGTAAGAACCAGTATCGTTCTCATGTTGTAGATGAGTTAACTGAGACAGGGGCACAGGAAAGTTCAGTAATTGGCCTAAGGTGGCTCTGCTCACAGTGGGTAGAGCCAGGATTCACGTTCAGGAAGTCTGTCCCCAGAGCCTAGCCCCTCCGGCTTTATGGTCCCTAAAATAAGCATGAGTTCAGGCTCACGTTCAAATTTTGGCCTTGCCACTTGGCAGTTGAGTGAGGAGGTTAAGTTTGCCTAACTTTTCCAAGTTCTAATTTCCTTATCTTAAAATGAGGATGATAATGGCACTGACATTACACGTTGTTGCAAGGAGAGAATGAAATAGTGCAGGCAAACAGCTTGGCACTTAGGAAGACATCAAGAAGTATTAGCTTTTTGTTGTTGTTGCTCTTTTTATTTCTGGCACCAGAAATCCCAAGTCCACTGTTGACTGTTGTAGCTGATTGTAGGCAATCTACCTCACTTCTCCAAGCCACAGTTTTCCTTCTATAAAATGGGGATCTGTATGTTTAATAAAACAGCTCCATCCAGTTGAAAATATAATACTGTCATTTTGTGATCTGGATAAGAATTTTAAGAAAATATATCTTAAGGTGCCCTCAATATAACTTTGCTACCATGTGATGTTTTCCATTACTTTATTTCCAAATTTATTTACTTACTTTAGTGTTTTAAATTTTGTCAGAACCAACTCATTCATTCCTTCTTATTTCTTTCAAATGCTTGATTGCTTTTGAATGTCTCCTGTGTTTGTCTTTCATTTCTTAGTGCTGGCAGATTTGGTGTATCTGTTGCCATCAGTTGGGGTGGTTTGGCGGGAAAGGTTTCCCCAAGGGAGAAAGCCTTCTCCATCTCTTTTATGGGGAAAGCACATTGGCTTCAGTTACCTGTTTTTGACACATTCATATTGTTGAAATTGATTTTATGGATCTTTCTTGAAACAGTTACAGCTCCTTTGTGTATTTTCCTTATGCTTTTGATGCAAACCTATTTCCTCTGGTTCTTTTCTGTACTCGCATATTGTTGCTATATAGATATGAATGCATGCTTTCTAAAGGAAGGTACTACACTGTGCTTGGGTGAATTGTTAGATGTGAGAACAACAAGCTTACATCAGCTTTTAAGCTCTTTCTCTGCCTGTGGTAAAGGCTCCTGAGTTTACGAATCAGTCTTTTTGCTGGTCAGGAGAAATGATGTGGAGGACACTTCCAAGGAAACTGCCATTGTGAAAACAGCCATGTCATAGAAAGAAATCATAAAAAGGGTATGAAGCACAAAATCTACCAATAGATCTTTCATCTCTATGATGTCATTTTCAAGGGCTCTCAGTTTTCAATTCTTTTTAGTTTTTAAAATATGGTAATTATTTTAATCATCTGTTGGCATGTTAGTTAGGCATTAAACTTTTTGAATAGGTGATATTTTCATATGGTTCAAAAAATAATATTTAAAGGGTAACATGGAGAAGTATCACTTTTGCCTGTTTTTGATCACTTCGTTTTTACACATTTGCCTCTTTTATTAGTTTCATACCTTTGAGATATACAAGCAAATATAGATATATATTCTTACTTTATCCCTTTCTTACACAACTTTTTTCTTCTTCTTCCTCTCCTCCTCCTCCTTTTTCTCCTTCTCCCTCTCCCCCTCCCTTCGTCCCTTCTCCCTCCTCCCCTTCTCCTCCTCCTCCTTACTCTATAACAATATGTTATTGACATCTTTCTATATCAGTATCTAGAGGTAAGTGGATATACTGTGTATGTAACTGGTCTTGCATAGATACACATTTGGGTTATTTTATTTTTATTTTTTATTTTTTTTTTTTGCTGCTACAAATAATGCTATGGTGAATAACATTGTATGTATGTCAACTAGCACATGGGAAGTTTATCATGGGTAAGTTCCTAGAATTGAGATTACTGGGTGGGGGGAAAATGAATTTGGAAGTTTTAGTTATGGCCAAATGGCTCTCCACAGGACATGGTACCTGCCAGTCAGCAAAGTAGGAGGTGCCTTTTTGCCCCCAGCTTTGCCAGCAGAATATGTTATCAATTGCTAGGCTTCTGAGAAATGGCATATTGTAGTTTTAACTTGAATTTGGTTTATTGCAAGTGATATCAGGCATTTTGCACAGGTTTAAGGGTGTTGGTCTCTTTTCCCACAACCCCTAGGAGTTTTTTTTTTTTTTTTTTTTTTTTTTTTTTTTTTTTTTTACATATTAAGGGAAATTAGGCTTTTGTTTATGGTGTGAGTCACAATTTTTTTTTTTTTTTGGCCATTTTATTATTTATTTTTTGGCATTGCAAAGTATCTAGTAGAAATAAAAATAAATTGATGTAGTAAATTTGTCAATCTTTTTTTTAATGGTTTTTGGACTTCAATCTGCTCAGAAATGTCTTTCTCTGTCCAAAGTTATAGAGGAACTTGTCAGTGTTTTCTTCTACTAATTTTATAGTTTCATTTTTTTATATTTAAATTTCTGATTCCTTTGGAACCAACATTACCATTTTTCCAGAATATGATTCATTGTCACAGCACCATGTATTTTATTATTATTTATTTTCCATATTTAAAAACATTTTAATTCTCAGTGTAATTAACATACAGTGTTATACTAATTTCAGGTTACAATATAGTGATTCAACAATTCTGTATTAGACAGTGCTCATCTTGGTAAGTGTATTCTTACTCCTCTTTACGTGTTTTACCCCCCATCCCTCCACACCCAGTACCATCTGTTTGTTCTCTAAAGTTAGAGTCTGTTTTTAGTTTTTCTCTTTTTTTCTTTGCTCATTTGTTTTGTTTCTTAAATTCCACATATGAGTGAAATCATATGGCATCTGTCTTTCTCTGACTTATTTCACTTATCATTATACTGTCTAGATCTATCCAAGTTGTTGCAAATGGCAAGATTTAATTCTTTTTTTCTTTTTATAGCTGACCAATATCCATTGTATATATAGACCACCTTTTCTTTATCCATTCATTTATGGATTGGCATGGGCTATTTCCATAATTTGGCTAATGTAAATAATGCAGCAATAAACATAGGGATACATGTATCCCTTTGAATTAGTGTTTTTGTATTTTTTGGAAAATTGCCAGTAGTGTGATTACTGGAGGATCATAGGGTTGTTTCATTTTTTTAACTTTTTGAGGAAACTTTATACTGTTTTCCACAGTGGCCAACCAGTTTGCCTTCCCACTGATAGTGCATGAGGGGTCCTTTTTCTCCACAGCCTTGCCAACACTTGTTTCTTGTGTTTTTGATTTTAGCCATTCTGACAACTGACGAATATCACATGATATTGTGGTTTTGATGTGCGTTTCTCAGATGATGAATGATGTTGAATATCTTTTCATGTGTCTATTGGCCATCTGTATCTCATCTTTGGAGAAATGTCTATTCGTGTCTCCTGTCCATTTTTAATTGGATTTTGTTTTTTGGGTGTTGAGTTGGATACTCACCCTATATCAGATACATCATTTGCAAATATCTTCATTCAGTAGGTTGCCTTTTAGTTCTATTCATTGTTTCCTTCATTGCCATGGCCAGTGTCAGAGAAATTACTGCCTGTGCTCTTTTGTAGGATTTTTACCGTTTTAGGTCTCACTTTTAGGTCTTTAATCCATTTTGAGTTTATTTTTGTGTAAGGAAGTGGTCCGGTTTCATTCTTTTGCATGATGCTATCCAGTTTTCTCAACATCATTTGTTGAAAAGACTGTCTTTTCCCATTGGATATTCTTCCTGCTTTGTCAAAGAATAATTAACTATATAATTATGGACTTATTTCTAGGTTCTTTGTTCTGTTACATAGATCTGTGTATCTTTTTGTGCCAGTACATACTGTTCTGATTACTGTAGCTTTGTAGTATATCTTGAAATCTGTGATTGTGATATTTCCAGCTTTTCTGTTCTTTTTCAAGATTGCTTTGGCTATTTGGGGTCTTTTGTGGTTCCATACAAATTTTAGGATTATTTGTTCTAGCTCTGTGAAAAATGCTATTGACATTTTGATACGGATTACATTAAATATGTGGATTGCTTTGGGTAGTATAGACATTCAAAATTTTTTTTTATATTTTTAGGTTTTCTAAAAAGTTATCTTTTAATTTATTTTGAGAAAGAGACAGAGAGAATGAGTGGGGGGAGGGGCAAAGGGAGAGGGGGAGAGAGGACCTGAAGCAGGCCCTGCACTGACAGCAGCGAGCCCAAAGTGGGGCTCCAACTCACGAAACTCGAAATCATGACCTGAGTTGAAGTCAGATGCTTAACTGACTGAGCCACCCAGGTACCCCAAGACATTTTTTTTAAGTTTATTTCCTTATCTTGAGGGAGATAGAGTGAGGGAATGTGAGTGGGGGAAGGGTAGAGAGAGAGGTAGAGAGAGTCTCAATGCAGGACTTGAACTCATGAACCATGAGATCATGACCTGAGCCAAAATCAAGAGTCGGACACTTAACCAACTGAGCCACCCAGGCGCTCAGGTAGTTTGGACATTTTAACAATATTTGTTCTTCCAGTTCATGAGCATGGACCTTTGTTCCATTTGTTTGTGAAATCAATTCCTTTTACTGTTGTTTTATAGCTTTTGGAGTATAGGTCTCTCACTTCCTTGGTTAAGTTTATTTCTAGGTATTTTGTTATTTTTGATGTAATTGTAAATGGGATTGCTTTTTATACTTTATTATTAGTGTAGAGAAATGCAAAGAATTTCTGTACATTGATTTTGTATCCTGTGACTTTACTGAATTCATTTATCCGTTTTAGTAGTTTTTTGGTGGTCTTTAGGCTTTTCTGTATATAGTGTCATGTCATCTGCAAATAGTGAAAGTTTTACCTCTTTTGTATCAATTTGGATGACTTTTATTTATTTAGTTTTTTGTTGTCTGATTGCTGGGGCTAGTACTTCCAGTACTATGTTGAATGAAAGTGGTGAGCATGGATATCCTTGTCTTTTTCCTGATTTTAGAGGAAATGCTCCCTGTTTTTCACCATTGAGTATGATGTTAGTTGGGTTTTTCATATATGACCTTTATTATGTTGAAGTATGTTCCCTCTAAACCTACTTTATTGAGGGTTTTTGTCATGAATATGTGTTGTACTTTGTCAAATGCTTTTTCTGCATCTATTGAAATGATCATATGCTTTTTATCCTTTCTTTTGTTGATGTGATATATCATGTTGATTGATTTGTGAATATTGAACCACCTTTGTATCCCAGGAATAAATCCCACTTGATCATGGTGAATGATTGTTTTTAATGTATTGTTAGATTCAGTTTGCTAATATTTTGTTGAGGATTTTTGCATCTATGTTCATCACAGATATTGGCCATCTGTTTTTGGTAGTGTCTTTATCCGGTTTTGGTATTGGAATAATGCTGGCCTCAGAGAATGAATGTAGAAGCCTTCCTTCCTCTTATATTTTTTGGAATAGTTTGAGAAGAGTACGTATTAACTCTTCTTTGAATGTTCTGTAGAAGTCATCTGTGAAGCCATCTGGTCCTGGTTGGAAGTTTTTTTGATTACTGATTTAATTTAATTGCTAGTAATCAGTCTGTTCAGATTTTCTATTTTTTCCTGATTTGGTTTTGGGAGGTTATATGTTTCAAGGAATTTATCCATTTTATCCCTTTCTGGTTGTCCAATTTGTTGGCATATAATTTTTCATATTATTCTTTATAATCCTTTGTATTTCTGTGGTGTCAGTTGTTATTTCTCCTCTTTCATTTCTGATTTTGTTTAATTTGAGTCCTCTCTCTCTCTCTCTCTTTTTGATGATTCTGGTTAAAGGCGTATCAATTTTGTTGATCTTTTCAAGGAGCAAACTACTGCTTTCATTGATCTGTTCTACTTTTTTTTTTTAGTTTCTATTTCATTTATTTCTGCTCTAATTTTTATTATTTCCTTCCCTCTGTTGGTTTTGGATTTTGTTTTTTTCTTTCTTAAAACAATTTTAGGTGTAAGATTAGGTTGTTTATTTGAAAATTTTCTTAATTCTTTAAGTAGGTGTGTATTGCTATAAACTTCTCTCTTAGAACAGCTTTTGCTGCCTCCCAAAGTTATGGTTTTATTTTCATTTGTTTCCATGTATTTTTTATTTTCCTTTTTGATTTCTAGCTGACCCATTCATTCACTATTTGGTAGCATATTATTTAACTTCCATGTGTTTTTGCTCTTTACAGATTTTTTTTTCTTGTGGTTGATTCCCAGTTTTGTGGTCTGACTTCAGTGTTTTTGAGCTTTTGCAACTTATTTTGGGGGCCTAATGTGTGATCTCCTCTGGAGAATGATCCATGTGCACTTGAAAGGAATGTGTATTCTGCTGTTTTAGAATAGGATGTTCTGAATATCTCCATTAGATCCATCTGGTCCAATGTGTCATTCAAAGCCATTGTTTTCTTGTTGATTTTCTTTCTGGGTGATCTATCCATTGATGTAAATGGAGTGTTTAAGTCCTCTGTTATTATTATATTACTATTGATTACTTCCTTTATGTTTTTTATTAGCTGCTTTATGTATTTGGGTGCTCCCATTTGGGGTGCATAAATATTTACAGTTGTTATATCTTCTTGGATTTTTCCCTTTATGATTATATAGTGTCCTTCTTTATCTCATTATAGTCTTTATTTTAAAGTCTATTTTGTTTGATTTAAGTATTGCTACCTCAGCTTTCTTTTCACTCCGTTTGCATGATAAATGCTTTTCCATCCTTTCACTTTCAATCTGCATGTGTCTTTAGGTCTGAAGTGAGCCTCCTGTAGGCAGTATCTAGGGTCTCGTTTTTTTTTTTTTTTTTCATCCATTCTATCATTCTTTGTCTTTCGATTGGAGCATTTATTCCATTACATTAAAGCAATTATTGATAGGTATGTATTTATTGCCATTTTGTTACTTCTTTTACAGTTGTTTTTGTAGTTCTACCCTATACCTTTCTTCTTTTGCTCTCTTCTTTCATGGTTTGTTGGCTTTCTTTAGCAATATACTTGGATTCTTTTTTCTTTAGTTTTTGCATGTCTATTACCAGTTTTTTTTCTTGAAGATTTTTAAAACAGTATATTATATATATTTTGAGAGAGATAGAGACAGTGTGAAGTGGGAAGGGGCAGAGAGAGAGGAGGACAGAAAATCCCAAGCAGGCTCTGTGCTGCCAGTGAGGAGCCCAATGCAGGGTTTGAACTCACAAAACCATGAGATTATGACCTGAGCCGAAACCAAGAGTCAGATGCTCAATTGACTGAGCCACCCAAGTACCCCTAAAGATTTTTTTAAGTTTATTTATTTATTTATTTTGAGAGAAGGAACGAGGGAGAGAGAGAGATAGAGTGGAGGAGGGGCAGAGAGAGGGAAATAGAGAATCCTAAGCAGGGATTCATACAAGGTTCATACAAGATATGAACCTTGAGATTATGACCTAAACTTAAATCAAGAGTCAGATGCTTAACCGACTGAGCCACCCAGGCATCCCTATTATCAGTTTTTGATTTGTGGTTACCATTAGGTTTATTTATGACATCTTATGCATATAGCAGTTTATATTAAGCTGATGGCCACTAAATTTGAACCCATTCTTAAGGCACTAAATTTTTACTGTATACCACCCTTCCACCTCTGTACCCATTTTAGGTATATGGTGTCATACTACATTCTTTTATTTTGTGAATCCCTTGAAACTTCTGTGTTGCCTACTTTTCTTACTTATGGTATTTCCTTTCCACTCCTCGTCCTTTTTTCATTTCATACAAAGCTAGTTTAGTGGTGATGAATTTCCTAAACTTTTGTTTGTCTTGGAAACTTTTTATCTCTCCTTTTGTTATGAATGATAGCTTTGCTGGATAGAGTATTCTTGGCTGCATTTTTTTTTCTTTCAGCACTTTAAATATATCATGCCACTCTCTTGGGCCTGCAAAATTTCTGCTGAAAAATCAGCTGAGAGCCTTATGGGGTTTCCTTTGTATTTAATGGTTTTCTTTTCTTTTCAAATTCTCTCTTTATCACTACTTTTTGCCATTTTAATTATTATGTATCTTGGTGTGGACCTTCTTTGGTTGATTTTGTTAGGGGCACTTTGTGATTCCTAGATTTGGATGTATGTTTCTTTCCCCAGATTTGGGGAATTTTCAGCTACTATTTCTTCAAATAATTTTTCTACCTCCTTCTCTCTCTCTTTTCCTTCTGGGATGCCTGTATTGTGAATGTTATTATACTTGATGGTGTCACTGAGTTCCCTTAATCTATTCTCATTTTTTATTATTCTTTTTTTTGCTCTCCGGCTTGATTGCTTTCCATTACTCTTTTCCAGGTCACTGATCTGTTCTTCAGCTTCCTCTAGTTTATTATTTATTTGCTTTAGTGTGTTCTTTTTAACAAATCTATACCTCTATTTAATTACTTTTCAGTAAGTTTAAATCCTTGAGGGCTACAGTATCACTTGGATTCTGTGGCCAATGGCTTTAGTAGGAAGGTTGCTTCAGAATTTGGCATGAACCATGCCAGTTTCTTTGAGCATGGGTTACTTTTCCCTGATTACCTTGTATTTTTTTTTTGGTTTGCCACCAGTAGTCACTGTATTGTTCTTTGCTTTGTACACATAAGCACATCTCTTGCCTAGATAGAATTCAGTTTCATTTCAAGCATAAACACCTTCCATTTTAAGAATCACTGTATGCTCCCTCTGGTTCTGGAAACGCTGTGTATAGCTAGCAATAGTGACCTTGGACCACAGCCTTCTAGACATATTCGTTGTTTTAGGAGTCCTTTCCCAGCAAGCTTCCACAGGCTCCAGGATGGTGGAAGGAGCCCTTTAGTGTATTTTTAATTTCAGTTATTGAGTTCTTTACCTCTGATCGTTTTATCTTAGGGTTTCTGTCTGTTTGTTGAGGTTCTCACTGAGATTCTCTAATCTTTTCTCAAATCCACTGAGTATCTTTATGACCATTCATTTAAATTCCCTGTCAAACATATCAGTTATCTCTGTTTTGCTTAGGTCTCTTGCTGTGATTTTCACCTGTCCTTTCATTTGGGACATATTCCTCTGTCTCCTCATTTTGTCCAATTCTCTGTGTCTGTATGGTGGGAAAGTCAGTTATGTATCCTGATCTTTAAGTAGTGGCATTATGAAGAAGATGTCTTGTAGTGCCCTGCAGTGTAGTCTCCCCTGTTCACCAGAACCTGGCATTGTGGGGGTGTCTCCTATGGATGTTGCCCGTTCCCTACTCTTGGGGCTGAGCCATATTTGCCTTTAGTTCAGTTGTCTGTGATGGCTCTCTTTGCCAGTTGTGGGCAGGTTTTGGTCCCTGTGTTGTTAAAGGGCCAATCTGGGGCTGCCCTGGGTTTGAATTGGGTTAGACCAGGCATTTGCTAGAGCTGCAATTGCATTGAACTACAGGGCATTCTCCCTTTGTTGTCTCCTGAGAAGCTTTTGCTGGCAGGCAGGGCATGTAGTCGGACTAGATGTCTGCCCCCAGCCCACTGCTGGGGTCACTGTCAGACTGGTGTGTGTGGTTATCTTCCCCTCTCCCTGAGTCAGAAATCACTTTGGGGTGGTTCTGACTCCTGTTGGGGCTGCTTGGACACCACTGCTGTGCTTGTGATGCTACTTTGGATAGACTCCTGCTAAGGGTGTGTTGGAGGAAGTGGGTCTGTAGGATAGTGTGGATATGGAGGTGCATAGTGTTAGGAAGGTTTGTGGTAGTCTGGTCTGTTGTGAGAGGGGACCTGGAACTTCTTTGGAAAACTCTTGCTAAGGCTGTGTTGAGGGAAACTGGTCCAAAGAAAAGCATGGGGGCAGGGTGTGCTATCAGCAAGCTGGGTGGAGAGTGTCCATGCCATTCCTGCAGGTGTTTGTAGATCTAAGCTGGGGAGGGGAAGGAAATGGTGCCTGTCAGCTTTTTTTGTTTTTGGACAATTCTCCCAAAGATTCCTGCCCCTTTAGCACACACTCTGAGATTTGTACAGAAATCTCCCTCCTCTAGACCCCAGGTGTTTTTTCCTCTTTGTTTGTTTGTTTGTTTGTTTGCTTTACTGCTGCTTCTATGCTGTGTTTCCATGGAGTTGTTTGTTGTGCTGTATCTTTAATGGCAAGGACTCATTTTCTTATCTCCCTCCAGCTCTTCTAGAGTTAACTTGCCGATTTTTAAAGTTCCAGATTTTAAGCCCCAGTGATTCTAAGAACTCATAGTTCTTCAAACCCTCTGGTTTTCAAAGCCAAATGTTTTGTGGATTTGTCTTCCCAGTGTGGGTCCTCTGTGCCTGGGGTGCTTGGTCAGGGTCTTTCTCTCCTCCCTCTGTACCCACAGCATATCTTTTTCCTGCAAGAAGTACTGCAGGTCAATCTTCAAACTACATCTCTGCCCTTACTACCCTCTTCAGTTGTGGCCTGTTCTCTACATTTAGCTGTGGAGAGTCTGTTCTGCCAGTTTTCAGGTTGTTTTCTGGGTTATTTCCACTGATGTGGGTGTTACCTAGGTGTATCCATGGAATGAAGCCTAGTATCCTCCTATTCCACTATCTCCCTTCAGAGGACCATATATTTTAAAAAGCTATCTTTCCCTCACTGATTTGAGATGCTGGTACGTATTTGGCCTATTTTTGAACTTTTTGCTCTATTGGCTTCTATGTTAATTTTCATGGCTATAACATAGAAGTTTCTTTTTCATGAAGTTCTAAATAATTTAAAAAGGTGTAGAAGCCAGTCAACCACAGGTCCCTTACCTCTTTAGATAAAATGATCTGAACTTTGACATACAATAAGAAGCAATAGAATGACCTAAGAACTTAGCTCAAAAATTATAAAAATATTGAAAAGGAAATTCATAGATTTCTATGGGAAAGAATAAATGAAGGTAAAAGAAGTTTTTCTCCAGTATTTTGATCAGATTCTATATTGCCTAAGTTCTCCATTGAAATTATAAAATAAAAACTGATGTTAAAATCTCATTTTCAAAATAAAAAAATAAAAAATAAAAACATTCCAATTATTTGACATTGTAAATCTGTGATATTTGGGAAGCTAATTATTCTGAGTAGAAACAAAATACTTGTATGGATACAGTTTATTATCTGTTCTTGACTCCAGTCTCGCCCTCCTCACCTTCAGTTTTGGTTGTTGCCAGTGTGACCGTTTGTGAATATAATCATGCTGACCTCTTATGTTAATGGTTCAGTGACTCTTCATTGGCTGTGTGATAGACTGAAGCTACTATTAATGGCAGCAAAGCCACCTAAAAGTCAAAAAATAATTTTTGAGCACTGAGTTTTATACAGAAGTGATACATACAGGAAAGAATGAAGCAATGCTTATTATCCCTGACCGCATGGGTTTTATGGTCCAGTGGGAAAGGCTGATAGGAACCAAGTGATTAAAGGGAAGTATGATGTAGGCTGTAACAGAATATTAGGCTAACTGTCTAGACTTGTCAACTCCAAATACCCTACTCTTCAGCTATGACAAACCATTTGCAGTTCCTGGAGTTAACCACTATTGTTTGTCCATATGCTTTTGCATTTGCAACATTTTCTTGGAATACCTGGGTACGTTTGATTGAGTCTATCATGACTCATTTGAAGCAGCTTCTTTCTGAGAAATTTTCTTGTACCCTCTGCCCTTTGCTGGGAATGGGCTCAATGCCCCCCCCCCCTTTTTGTGCTTTCATGTTACTCTGTGCATACTTCTCTCATTCATTTGTCATATTATATTGAAGCTATCTGTGTGTTTTTCTATCTTTTCTTCTAAACTGTGAGTTATTTGGGGACAGGGATGGCAAGGATGGGTAATCTTATTCAAATGTTAGTAATATTGTGTATAATCAAATCTATGGAGGAGTTTTGTTAAATAGAAGTGAGACAGTAGCTGGAGGGAAATGGGATTACTATGCATGTTATTGGATAGTAGGAATGATCAAAAGAGAATGCAAATTTGATATTTACTATGATGTGTATTTCTTGCTTCCAACACCAGAAAAGCATGGAGATAACTGTTTCATCTATTTTTTCCATGGTATCCAACTATTTATTTTAATTAAAAAGAAAAACATAATTCTATCTCTTCTATCTCAGTAACTTTTCCAAAGGTGATAAAGCTTATAAGTGTCATGTATGGGATGCACCTCAGGTTTTTTTTTATACCACTGCAACTACAGGTGGGTGACCTAGTGGCTTGGACACTGTATTCAAAGCATTCTCAGCATTGATACACTCAGAAGAAGCCCAAGATATTTCAATTAGTGGCCTACAGAACTTGTCTAAGGACATATTCTTTTAGATACCTCGTTGTCTGAATAAAGGGATCAAAGTGAGTTAAAAAAATTTTTAGGGGCCGCCCGGGTCGCTCAGTCAGTTCAGTGTCTGACTTCGGCTCAGGCCAGGATCTCACAGTTTGTGAGTTCAAGCCCCATGTCGGGCTCTGTGCTGACAGCTCAAAGCCTGCAGCTTGTTTTGGAACCTGTGACTCCCTCTTTCTCTGCCCCTCTCCCGCTCACGCTGTCTCTCAAAAATAAATGTTAAAAAAATTAAAAAAAATTTTAAATTGAAATACAGGTGACACCCAATATTTCATTAGTTGCAGGTGTATAACATAGTGACTTGACAACTCTGTACATTATGCTGTGCTCACTGAAAGTGCAGCTAACATTTATCACCATAAAATGCTACTACAGGGTGAGTTTTAAAAAATCAAATTTCCACTAAGAAAACTACATAAGGAGCTCCTGGGTGGCTCAGTCAGTTAAGTGCCTGAGTCTTGATTTTGGTTCAGGTCGTGATCTCATGGTCTGTGGGATCAAGCCCTGTGTCAGGCTCTGTGCTAACAGTGCAGAGCCTACTTGGGATTCCCTCTCTTCCTCTCTCTCTGCTCCTCCCCTGCTCATGCTTTCTCTCTCTCTCTCTCAAAATAAGTAAATAAACTTAAGAAAAGTTATTTAATATGATTAATATTCAAAGTTCAAAGTGATTGTGATAATAAGGAAAACGATTCTTTGAAATCAGGGCAAAGGGCTCTGTAGAAAAAAGAGAACAGCCCAAGCTTTGAGCACCAAAGTAATATTATTTAAGTGTAAGGGTAAAAGAAATTTCTTAAAGAATCCATTTCTTTAAAAAAAAATGTTTTTTAAGGTTTATTTATTTTTGAGACAGAGGGAGAGAGAGCACGAGTGGGGGAGGGGCAGAGAGAGAGGGAGACACAGATTCTGAAACAGGCTGCAGGCTTTGAGCTCTCAGCACAAAGCCCGATGCGGGGCTCGAACCTACGAACCGTGAGATCATGACCCGAGCTGAAGTCGGACGCTTAACCGACTGAGCCACCCAGGTGCCCCAATTGAAGAATCCATTTCAACATGTTTAGTAAATGTTATGGCAGTATTTTAGTAAAAGGAAAGTTGATTTGGTAATATAATAATGGGATATTATGTTTAAGACTCAGGAAGTAAATCATTATCTAGATGGTTAGTGAAAAAGCCACAATTAAAATATTGCATCTCCAGAGGAGGAGTTAATTAGACTGAGAAGGAGGGGGACCCTGGGTGTTCCTCATACCTCAAACACAGCTGTATTGAGGTCTGATTACTTGGAATACCCAGGAAATCAATCTGGGGAGCAGCAGCAGGATCTCCATGGTTGGAGGGAGATAGCTTGGCAGGTGCGAGGTATATGGATGTGAATTGGGGGAGAGAAAAACAGCCGCGCCATGTAGGGGAGGGAACCCTTTCCATGTTGAGACAAAAGGGAGAGAAAGAGAGCAGGGTTGAGATAGTGCAGCATCAAGTTAGCACAAAAGGAAAACCTCTCTGGACCACAGACCAGGGAGCGAGAAGTAATGAGTGTCCTAGTTCTTTTTTGCAAACAGCTTTTGGAGCTCAAACTCTGAGGTTTTGGAAGTGCACAACTTTCTCCAGAGTGGAGCTGTGGTGTGCGCTCCTAAGGAGGAGGGAGCTGGCCCTGGAGTGCAAAATGTGGTGTGGCCAACCCTGGGACTCTCTGGGAAAGAACAGTCCCCTTCCTGGAGTACTTTTGGAAGAGGGTTTATTGCCTCCCCCGGCACAAAAGACCCTGCAAAAGGCCTTTGATCAGCAGGGTGGAGAGGTTGTTCTCGGGAGGAAGAGTTGGGGCACAATGCCCAGTCCTTTAAGACTTAGAGTTTTGAATACCAGCTGCATGCCAAAGAAAAAACACAAGAGAGTTTTGGTTCAGGCAGAACTGACTTTCCTCACTATTCTGTGAGGGCTGCCTGAACAGTTAGGGGTTGAGATCCCTGGTCTGGGGACAAGAGATTGGGATGGCGACATTTTCCCCTCAACACCAACATGGTGGGACTTCAAAAAGCAACACAGTGAAGGTAGGACCCTGCCCTCTTCCCCCCCCCCCCCCCCCCCCCCCCGCCCACTGACCCTTCCCTCTGTATTTGGTAACTGCTTATTTACTGGGGCAAAACTGACTCTGAGCCAATGCAGCCAGCCTCTCCTGACCAGCACAGCCAGCAACCCCCTGTGCACCAACAGACAGGCTTATAGTTCCTCATTTGCTTTTGTTTTTGTTTTTAATTTCCTTTTCTCTCTCCTTTTTTTTTTTTTTGATGAGGCTTTTTTATTTTCTTTTTCCTTCTTTTTCCTTCTGCCTCCTCCCCCCCCCCCATTTTCTCTTTCTTTTTCTTTGAAATCAACCTTTTGATTCTCTGTTTTCTTTTGTTCTTTTCCCTTTTCTTTTTTTTTTCGGGGGGGGGGGTTAGGCTCCACCCCTTTTTTTCCAAGGTTATTTCAACAAACAAATCAGAGCATACCTAGTTAAAGGTGCAAACACTCCCCACTGCAAGCAAGGAGGAGCTCTGCAGAGGATTGGCCAGTGAGAAACAGCACCAAAACTCAAACAAAACTCAAGAGCAAAGTGCACACAGTATATACAATGAACACTTCCTGGAGTGCCAGACTCTGGGAAGTGTATGATCTCTTTTTAATATAGCAGTGCTATCAGATACAGGAAACAAAACAAGCTTTTCAAATATGGAAAAAGCCAGAAACTTAGCCAAAATTACAAGACAGAGGAATTCTCCCCGAGAGAAAGGTCAAGAAGAAATCACAGCCAGGGACTTGCTCAAAACAGATATAAGCAATATATATGAACAAGAATTTAGAACAACAGTCATAAAACTACTAACTGGGCTTGAAAAAAGCATAGAAGACACCAGAGATACCCTTGCTGCAGAAATCAAAGACCTAAGAACTAGTCAGGATGAATTAAAAAATGCTATAACTGAGATGCAAAACAAACTACCTCTAGTGACAGCAAGGATTGAAGAAGCAGAGGAGAGAACAGGTGAAATAGAAGATAAAATTGTGGAAAATAATGAAGGTGAAAAAAAAGGAAAGGAAATTACTAGATCACAAGGGGAGACTTAGAGAACTGATTCCATGAAATGAAACAATATCCTTATCATAGGAGTCCCAGAAGAAGAGCAAGAAAAAGGGGTGGAAGCTTTATTTGAACAAATTATAGCTGAGAATTTCCCTAATCTGGGGAAGGAATCAGACATACAAGTGCAAGAGGCACAGAGAACTCCCTTCAGAATCAACAGCAAACAAAGGCCAACACTATGACATACCATAGCAAAAGTTGCAAATTACAAGGATAAAGAATTCTGAAAGCAGCAAGAGACAAAAGGTCCTGAACCTAAAGGGGTAGACACATAAGGATAGTAACAGACTTTTCCACTGAAATTTGGCAGGACAGAAGGGAGTGGCAGGAAATACTCAATGTGATGAATAGGAAAATATGCAGTCAAGAATCCTGTATCCAGCAAGGCTGTCATTCAGAATAGAAGGAGAGATAAAGGCTTTTCCAGACAAACAAAAATTAAAGGAGTTTGTGACCACTAAAACAGTTCTGCAAGAAATTTTAAGGGGGACTCGCTGAGTGGAGAAAAAAAGAAGCCGCAGCAGCAAAGGCTACAAAAAACCAGAGAACATCACCAGAAACACCAAATTTACAGATAACACAGTGGCACTAAATTAATATATTTCAATAATTACTCTGAATGTAAATGGACTAAATGCTCCAATCAAAAGACATGGGGTATCAGGGTGGATTAAAAAAACAAGATCCATCTATATGCTGTTTATAAGAGACCAATTTTAGACCTAAGGACACCTATAGATTGAAAGTTAGGGGATGGAGAAGCATCTATCATGCTAATGGACATCAAAATAAAGCTGGAGTAGCCATACTTATATCAGACAAACTAGATTTTAAAATAAAGATTGTAACGAGATGAAGAAGGGCATTATATCATAATTAAGGGGTCTATCCATCAAGAAGTTCTAACAATGATAAATATTTATGCACCCAGCTTGGAAGTACCCAAATACATAAATCAATTAATCACAAACATAAATAAATCCATTGATGATAATGTAATTGTAGGGGACTTCAACACCCCGCTTACAACAATGGACAGATCGTGTAGACAGAAAATCAACAAGAAAACGATGTCTTTGAATGACACACTGGACCAGATGGACTTAACATTTTATATTCAGGACATTTTATCCTAAAGCAGCAGAAAACACATTCTTCTCGAGTGCACATGGAACATTCTCCAGAATAGAACACATACCACATCACAAATCAGCCTTCAACAGTTATAAAAAGATTGAGATCATACCATGCATATTTTCAGATCACAATACTATGAAAATTTAAATCAACCACAAGAGAAAATTTGGAAATCCCTCAAATACATGGAGGTTAAAGAACATTCTACTAAAGAATGACTAGGTTAACCAGGAAATTAGAGAAGAAATTTAAAAAAATACATGGAAGCAAATGAAAATAACACAACAGTCCAAACCCTTTGGGATACAGCAAAGACAGTCCTAAGAGGAAACCACATTGCAATTGAGGCTTATATCAAGAAGCAAGAAGGGTCCCAAATGCACAACTTAACCTTATATTTAAAGGAGTTAGAAAAGGAGCAGAAAGTAAAGCCTACAGCCAGCAGAAAAAAGGGAAATAATAAAGATTAGAAATAAATGATATAGAAACAAACAAACACAAAACAGTACAACAGATCAATGAAACTAAAAGCAGCAGTTTTTTTTGAAAGAATAAACAAAATTGATAACCCCCTAGCTAGAGGAGAGATCACAACCAATACCACAGAAATACAAACAATTATAAGCATAGTATGAACAATTATATACCAACAAACTGAACAATCTGGAAGACATGGACAAATTTCTAGACACTCACACACTACCAAAACTCAAATAGGAAGAAATAGAAAATTTGAACAGGCCCATAACCAACAAAGAAATTGAATCATTTATCAGTAATATCTCTCAACAAATAATATCTCCCATCCTGGGCTAGATGGCTTCCCAGGGGAATTCTACCAGACATTTACAGAAGAGTTAATACCTATTCTTCTTCTCAAACTGTTCCAAACAATGGAAATGGAAGGAAAGCTTCCGAACTCATTCTATAAAGCCATCATTACCTTGATTCTAAAACCAAAGATTCCACTAAAAAGGAGAATTACAAGCCAATATCCCTGAGAAACCTGGATGCAAAATTCTCAACAAGATACTATCAAATTGAATTCAACAGTATATTAAAATAATTATTCACTATGATCAAGTGGGATTTATGCCTGGGCTGCAGGGCTGGCTTAATATTCATAGATCAATCAATGTGATATACCACATTAATAAAAGAAAGGATAAGAACCATATGATCCTTTCAATAGATGCAGAAAAAGTATTTGACAAAATACAGCATTCTTTCTTGATAAAAACCCTCAAGAAAGTGGGGATAGAGGGAACATACCTCAACATCATAAAAGCCATCTATGAAAGGCCCACAACTAAAATCATCCTCAATGGGCAAAAACTGAGAGCTTTTCCCATTAGGTCAGGAACACAACAGGGATGTCCTCTCTCAGCACTGTTGTTCAACATAGTACTGTAAATCCTAGCATCAGCCATCAGCCAAAAAATAGACCCAAAAAACAAAAACAAAAAACCTAAAAAAACCCAAAACAACACAACAACAAACACCACCAAAATGAAAGGCATCCAAATTTGCAAAGAAGATGTCAAACTTTAACTCTTTGTAGATAATATGGTACTCTACCTGGAAAACCTGAAAGACTCCACCAAAAAACTGCTATAGCTGATACATGAATTTAGCAATGTTGCCAGATACAAAATCAACATACAGAAATCGGTTGCATTTCTATACACAAATAATGAAACAGCAGAAAGAGAAACCAAGGAACCAATCCCATTTACAATTGCACCAAAAACCGTAAGATACCTAGGAATAAACCTAACCAAGTAGGTAAAAAGATCTGTATGCTGAAAACTATAGAAAGCTTATGAAAGAAATTGAAGAAGACACAAAGAAATGGAAAAGCATCCCATGCTCATGGACTGGGAGAAAAAATATTGTTAAAATGTCTATACTATCCAAAGCAATCTACATATTCAATGCTATCCCTAAGGAAATAGCACCAGCATTCTTCAGAAAGCTAGAACAAACCATCCTAAAATTTGTATGAAACCGCAAAAGACCCCGAATAGCTAAAGTAATGTTGGAAAAGTAAAGCAAACCTGGAAGCATCACAATTATGGACTTTAAGCTGTATTACAAAGCTATAATCATCAACACAGTATGGTACTGGCACAGAAACAGACATGCAGGTCAACTGAACAGAATAGGGAATCCAGAAATGGACCCACAAATGTATGGCCAACTAATCTTCAATAAAGCAGGAAAGACTATCGAATGGAAAAAAGACAGCCTCTTTAGCAAAAGGTTCTGGGAAAACTGGACAGCAACATGCAGAAGAATGAAACTGGACCACTTTCTTGTACCATACACAAAACTAAATTCAAAATGGATGAACGACCTAAATGTAAGACAGGAAACCATTAAAATCCTAGAAGAGAAAACAGGCAGCAACCTCTTTGACCTCAGCCGCAGCAATTTCTTACTAGATATTTCTCCGGAGGCAGGAGAAATAATAGCAAAAATGAGCTATTGGGACCTCATCAAAATGAAAAGCTTCTGCACAGAGAAAGAAATAATAAAACTAAAAGCCAGTGGATTTGTATGATGAAATGGGAGAAGGTGTTTGCATATGACATACTGGATAAAGGGTTAGTATCCAAAATGTATAAAGAACCTTTCAAACTCAGAACCCAAGAAAACAAATAATCCTATGAAGAAATGGGCAGAAGGCATGAATATACACTTTTCCAAAGACTTTCAGATGTCTAATAGACACATGAAAAGATGCTCAACGTCACTCATCATCAAGGAAATACAAATCAAAATCACAGTGAGATACCACCACACATCAGTCAGAATGGCTAAAGTTAACAACTCATGAAACTACAGACATTGGCGAGGCTGCAGAGAAAGGGTAACCCTTTTGCACTGTTGTTGGAAATCAAACTGGTGCAGCCACTCTGGAAAACAGTATGGAGGTTCTTCAAAATATTAAAAATAGAACTGCCCTATAATCCAGCAATTGCATTAGTAGGCATTTATCCACGGGATACAGGTGTGCTGTTTCGAAGGGACACATGAACCCCAATATTCATAGCATTATCAATAGCCAAATTATGGAAAGAGCCCAAATGTCTATTGACAGATGGATAAAGAAGATGTGGTACACACACACACACACACACACACACACACAATGGAATACTACTTGGCAATGAAAAAAGACTGAAATCTTGCCATTTGCTACAAGTGGAAGGAACTAGACTATTATGCTAAGTGAAATAAGTCAGTTGGAGAAAGACAAATATCATATGTTTCACTCATCTGTGGAATTTAAGAAACAAAACATGTGTTGTTGAAGTAAAGGGGAAGGAAAGGAAAAATAAGATAAAAACAGAGAGGGGGGTAAACCATAAGAGACTCTTAAATACAGAAAACAAATTGAGGGTTCCTGGAGGAGAGGTGGGTGGGGGGATGGGCTAAGTGGGTGATGGGCATTAAGGAGGGCACTTGTTGGGATGAACATTGGTGGTATATGTAAGTGATGAATTACTGGGTTCTGCTCCTGAAACCAGTACTACACTGTATGTTAACTAACTTGAATTTAAATAAGTAAAATTAAAAAACCCCAAAAACGCACAAACAAAATATTACATCCACTTTGGGTCACCACACTTTAGATAAATAATGATGAAACTAGAATCACATTCTGAGGGTACTGACCAGAGTGAAGAAGAGAACACAGCACAGTGTAATATACTGGGAGGCCTTCAATGAATTAAATCTTAGAAGAGAAAGTTTTTTTAATGGCGGAGGATTGCAAGGAAGG